>NC_138245.1:7539543-8031028 GCF_964197995.2 Scardinius erythrophthalmus | reverse complement strand
GGTCTTTTTCGACAAAAAAAGGAAAAAGCTATTAAATGGCTTCATAAGACTTACAACACAACCCATAACACATGAGTTGTGAATTCATTGATTATTTTTAGGATCTTTTCTGGGACATTTTTGGAGCTTAACCATTTTTATATAAATTGTTGCATTGAATTGAACTAGACAAGTGTACATAAGAATGGTTTCATGAATGATTTACACAATATTTTTCTGCTTGTGTTTCATGCAGTGAAAGTGAATGGTGACTGGGGTTGCATTATGCCTGAGATCTGCTTTTGGGTTCCACAGACAGAAAGTCAAACAGGTTTGGAACGTCACAAGGCTGAGGAAATTATTTGAATTTCACAACAATCACTTTAATAACCTTACTAACAGTAAATTTTGTATTTTGCAGGGATCTCGGTAAGCTGAAATACAAGTTTGAAGAAGAATAAAAATCCTCCTGTAGACCTGAAAATCACTGAAGTGCCTGGACCATCCACCAGAAAAGAGGAAAAACAAACGGAAAATGAAGCTGATGCACCTTTTCACTTTTCTCACTCGTTAAAGGGATACTCCACTTTAAAATGAAAATTCTGTCATCATATACTCACCCTCATGTTGTTTCAAACCTGTATGAATTTCTTTCTTCTGCTGAACAGAAAGGAAGATATTTAGAAGATTATCAGTAACCAGACAGTTTTTGGGTCCCATTGACTTCCATAGTATATTTTTTTCCTACTAAGGAAGTCAATGGGACCCAAAAACTGTCTGGTTACTGATAATCTTCTAAATATCTTCCTTTCTGTTCAGCAGAAGAAATAAATTCATACAGGTTTGAAACAACATGAGGGTGAGTATATGATGACAGAATTTTCATTTTAAAAGTGAACTACTCCTTTAAGTACCTCACATGTCCCTTGTGAAGATTTTATAATTGATTGCATTTTATGTTGCAGCGAGTAAAGGTGCGTCACATTTGTGAATTTCGTGAAATTACACAGGCAAAAAGGTCCATTGACCATTGTCAGCAGTGTAGCAATGTAATGTATGAAGCACCACACAAAATTGCTGAACAGTAGCGTCAGACTTAAGCGAACTGAAACACGTTTTAAAATTAAGTGTAGATGGACATTTTTAATAAGTCAATTTTAATTTTTTACATTGATTTATTACATGGAACATGTGTTTTCCATGCATTTTGTTGAGATGTCTCTTGTGTAGCCTATTGTATACACATGGTTTATTATTAATGTTACTTAGGCCTATGTATTATACAATTTTTTTGTGTGTATTCATTGATATTAATCTATTACTAGCTTTTTTCCCCAAGTGCATTGAAGTGTATGTATTAAAATGGATCTAAAATATGTAATAAACAATTCTTATTTTGTATTTGGTTCAGTTTGTTTATTATAAAAGAAGTTTATGGTAACCGTAGTAACATCATGAAATTAATTTAATACAAATAATAAAAAATAATAAAAAACTGAAATTTGGTTCCTGGAGGCACCCACAGTGGTTCCACACAGTGCTTCATATAAGAGTTCCTCAGGAAACCTGTGTGGTTCCTCAGAGAACCACCCCTTTTTAAAGGGTGCCTAGAGGATCTAAAGACGGTTCCGCCGGTGTGGCAAAGTGAAGAACCCCAAAAGGTTCCTCCAGGCACCTTTAATTTTTACAGTGTATGGGAAACTAGTGCTTATATTTTTCAATATACTACAATATATGCATTGACCATGTATGGCTATATATTAATGAATATAAAATATTTATAAATGAAGACAAAAAATAGCATTACATGTAATATTCACAAAGTTTGCTTCAACAGTGATAGTTTTTTGGCTAAATACTTTAGTATATGCAGGTGTGCTTGTGCTCTTGTCAACTAGCTTAAAAAATTACACAACTTATAATGTAAATAATTAAAAATATATAAGAAATATATTACATTATATATTTCTCTATAAATGTGTTTATGTTGCATGAGTAAATATATCTGCAATATATTACATGTGCAGTACCATATCTGATCACATATACATCTATATATTATGAAGTATACTGAATATAAAATTACATACATTATGATATATTAGTAAATATATTGTCACATATTTTTCAATATATGAAAAGCAGCAATTCCTTTGGTGTTATTCAATATATTGTATTATATTAACACAATATGGGCCCTATTTTAAACGCAAGTATCAAGCGCAAAACGCAAGTTACTTTGTGGCGCTGTTGTTATTATACCGGCTATTATTGTTGCTTTCTTGGCGCTGTTGCTATTATACCGGCTGGATAAATGAGTCTTGCGCCCGACGCAAATCTAAAATGGGTTGGTCTGAAGTAGCTTCATTATTCATAGGTGTGGTTTGGGCGTAACGTGAAATAAAACAATCAGAGCGACATCTCACATTCCCTTTAAAGTCGGCATGAAATCAAATTTGACAAATCTTATTTTATATGTAATATTGTAGTGTTTATTATAAATGATTTATCTGTGCACTTCATTATTTTTTTTTAAATTCATGTACCCTTATAATCTTTAATCAAATACATTACCCTTCCCTCCCCCCTCGAAACGACCTCTCTCTCGGTCACGTGCCATGGCGAAAGGGTGCGGCCAGAGCCGATGAGGGTGCGGCTATCCAGATGCTCTCGAGGGTGAACTTGACTGATACAGAGAATGTCTAATAAGGATGATAACTTGACTTGACTCATCTTGGTTCGCGGGAATAAAATAAAATAAAAAATCCTTCATAGGAGGGTAACGGTGGGGAGTCCGGTGGAGAGAAATCCTCCACAACTGAATGTAAACTGGCATTCAAATCTGCCTCCATTTTGTTTGCAACGCCCAACCTCCAACGATCCAATCAATTCCCGAAGGACGAAATCAAGCCCCGCCCTACATTTTTTTTCTAATTTCAGAATCCGTTTCACTCGGATATACGTCACAACAAGAAAAAAATGACAATCTCAACTTCCGTTTCATGCCGACTTTAACTTCGGTTAAACAGGCGTATGATAATTTGGGTAAATGTGTAAGCTAGATGTATGCTTTTATAATAAATTGTCTATCTATCTATCTATCTATCTATCTATCTATTGTAATAATGTATGATTTGCAAAAATGAAAACTGCTGCTTCTGTGTAGATGAGAGAATCAAAGTGTATGCACGTTGTGCACACGCTACATTGATTATGGCCAAGCATGCGCCCTTAAAATAGCATATGAATAAAATGCGCAACGCACCACTGACTTTAGACTAGGTTTTCCCTGGTCAGTGGCGGAATTGTTTTCTAAACCTGCAAAATAGCATCAGGGAACGTTTGCGCCAGAACACGCCTCCTCTTTGCGCTGAACCGCCCCGGGGAGAGCAAGTGTATTTCCTAGTTTACCGACGTGCGTCTGTGGAGGGAAAAGTCCGCTGTGCGCGGGTGCAAAATAGGAATGATACATGCATCGGTGTATAAAGTCACTTACGCTGGGTGCAAGATAGGGCCCATTAAATCATTCTGTACATTTTCAAATATACTGTTAAACCATTTAACATATTGATAGTATATTTTTGTTCCGTAAGGGGAACCATCTATCAATCCATCCATGTATCCGTCCATTCATTTTTCAAGTGGTTTGTCCTATGTAGGGTCATGGGAATGCTGGAGCCTATATTGTCTCGGGCTGTAGGCGGGGGAAACACCCAGGATGGATGCTCCGGTGAGCAAAAGTCATTCAAATCAGTTCAGTTTTAAGAAGAAGAAAAAAATCCATTCCTTCTAACGACAGTTAAGAATGAACAACATAGATCTAAAAAAATAAATAAAAAAAATGCAAAGAATGAAACATTGCTTCATCAGACAGAATAATAAGCTTCAGCTGGTCATGACCTTTAAATAGAAAATAGTCTCACGTCAGAATCCAGAAAGAATTTGTGCACTCTGTTTCGGCAGATTGGGGCAATGGAAATGTTTACATGAAAGTCAGAGTCACTAATATTTGCACAGCTCACTCATTCCAACAGTTGTTGTACTGTGTCTGATGGCTGACTATTTCCATGCATGTACTGCTTGATGAAATTCAATGTCTCACATATGGATCCCAGTAAAAGAGAAGAAAAAAAAAAAAAAAATAATGAAACAGAACAAACAAACCATAAAAGAAAGAGATGGTTATGTTGTCTTTCAAAAAAGTCTCAGAGAAATGCCCTGGCCAGGAGTAAAAGGGTGCGAGACACAGCACCTGAGGCAGAGAAGATCTAAACCTGAAACCAACAAAAGCCTCCTTTCAAAGCCTACATGCGGCTGCTCTCTTCAGAACTGTGTTTTCTGGCATATTTTATCATTTAAACCCTGGTTAACCTGAAGAAAACGTCCAACTCTTTAGTCTGGAGGACTCCGCCTGATCTCCTGAGGTGGATGATGCATATCAAAACAAACATTAATGTGACCATCAGCATAAAAAAAACATTGTACCTGTAACAGAGACAGTCTATGCTGGGGAAAGGCCAGGTGCTCTGATAAAACCAAACAGTGCCAGAGCACCGAGTAAAGTGTCCTCTCCAAAATGATTTAGAAGGTGTTAAAAGTATAAGAGTTTAGCACTAAATAAGAAAGTCTTGGGATACAGAAACACTGGATTATTATCAATTATGAGAGTTTTTCTTTTTTATCAGCCGATATTGAACATTTAATTGTACATGCTCATCTAACACTCACTTAAAGTTAATCTTGAACATCAATAATGTATTAACACTGTTAAACAATCTTTAGCAAATCATGCATTAAAAATTATTGCAATACTTAGACAAATGAGTAAAAATCTCTCTGTATATACAGTATATGGTAAAAGCCGTTTTTGATTTTAGTGGGGGCCTGGTTTAAGGCAAGCAAGGGGCTGGTGCGGAGCAAATTTTTCTAGAACAGAACCGTCTTTTCTTTGGTAAAAAAACTGCAGAAAGGGGACAGATTGGGAAAGTGTAAGGTAAATGAAAGTGTCGATCTTGAGTGCAAAACCTCCATATACTGTAACTCAATCATAAATTAGATGAATTATAACAATTTATACTTCCATACACTCAGGACAAAACATAAACATCAGTCATTACATTTTCACACATTCACAATTCTCAGACAGATTCCCCTTACATGACACTTTGCATAAGACACGCTGAATGATTAAGCATAGATAAGTAGTTTAGTAAACCTATATTCTTAATTTTAGAAACCCTAACTTAATTTAATCATTTGATATGTAGCTTATACATCATATGACATTGGTGGGAGTCTTGTCAAAAGTGCCTCGGTTACGACTGTAACCTCGGTTCCCTGGAGAGGGAATGAGGCGCTGCGTTTTAAGACACTATGGGAAAGCCTCTGCATGATTGAGACCTGAAGCACACGTGAAATCAGTCCAGTGGTGTGATGGAGCATCAGGACTAGGAGGTATAAAACACCCCTGAAAAAACAATGTCAGCTTCTGATAGGCTGAAGCAAGTCGGTAACTTGTGCGTCGGAAGTATGGCGGGGCGACGCAGCATCTCGTTCCATTTCAGGGATCTGAGGTTAAACTTGTAACCTTGTAATCTTGTAACCTATAAACCTTTCAAGGGAACTTGCACTGCATTGTAATTTTTATGACACTATGGGAAAATGAATACCCACTGTGCCATGCTAACCAGTTCCTGTCTAGAGTGAATCCTTTGTAAGAGCACAACTAAGACTGAAGAACCTGGGACCCTGGTGGAGCCCAGGTCAAGGCCTGACAAATGTGAGAGGACCAGCCCACCGCAGCACATCCAGCTTAGAGAAGCCCCAGAAAGCAAGGCCATACTCCTAGTAGAATGGGACCGGACAGCCAAAAGAGAAGGCTGACCGGCCGATTCATAAGCAAGAGAGATAGCATCAACTACCCATTTGCTCGTTCTCTGCTTAGATGCTGGGTACCCCTTTCTGGGTGACCCAAAGCATACAAAGAGTTGGTCAGACTTACGCCACATGGCAGCTCTGTTAACGTAAGCATCAAGTGCCCTCACTGGGCAAAGCATATTTAATTTTTCCTGATCTTAAGTACGAAGGGGTGGAGGACAGAGGGCCTGCAACACTATAGATCTGGCCACATTAGTGGGGACCTTAGGAACATAACCCGGCCTAGGCTGAAGAAAAGCCATCACCATGCCAGATGCGAATTCCAAACACGAAGGGGAAACCAAAAGGGCTTGTAAATCTCCAATTCTTTGGAGAGATGTCATGCCCAACAGAAATAAAGCCTTCACGGTCAGAAACTTTTCTAAAACTAAGACCTTCTCGATAGGCTTAAAGGGAGCAGCCGAATGGCCCTACAGTACTAACGCCAAATCCCAAGCTGTATCAACCAATCTGTAGAAGGGGATAACAATGCAGAGAACAGTTCTTGTAGAAACTCCAGCACTGTACCAACTGGGTAGTTAACTGGGTCTAAATACTGGTATATAATGACAGATAACACCAAATAACACAGACAGAGTGACACAGATCGCTTGCTGAAGACAGAAGCTGACATTGTTTGGTTCAAGGGTGCTTTATACCTTCCTTGTCGTGACAACACCCGCCTATGATGTTCCCTCACACCATTGGACTGGTTTCACATGTGCTTAAGGATGCAATCACGCTGAGGTGTTCCCATGGTGTTGTAAAACATATAACGCAGCGTGAGTTCCCTTGAAAGGGAACATTATTTTAAAACTATTTGTACATAAAATTATAACTCTTCATTACATTCAGAAATATCTAATATTGTCATTCTTAAATATGATCAATAACCATGGGATTTTCGTACTTTAAGATAAGAGATTACTGTTATGTGTGACACAATGTTTGTTTACACTGCAGTGCATTATGGGAGAGTCTGTCAGAGCAAATATACTGTATTTATAATTAACTAGCCCAACCACTTGATGTCCCGAAAGAGATAAAAATGAGTGATTGCTGAACTCAGAGAAAGATATATAGTTACCTAATACTTTCAAATTACTTCTGTAATAATTAAAATGTTTGTAACATAAAAAATAAAAGATAGGCCTATGTGGTTGAAAAGAGATTCTTCATACATAAAAATGACAACCGTTCATTTGTCATTTGTCAGCACAAACAGCGACTTTTCAATAAATAAATAAAAGTCAACCTGGTTTCAGTAGCCCGTCAGTGGTGTCACATAACAGTTTAAGCTGTTTTTTTTATGGAATTGCGAGATGGTAAACTGCAGAGATTATCTTGACCTCCATCCTCATTATAATCATCTTCACCATCAGCTTCATAACAGCTGGTGACTAACACCATATCCGTACACCGCCATCTGTACACCATTAACTGTCTCACTATGATTTTACAGCAAATCAAACTATCATTTGCATAAACACAGCTGTTCTCACTAAATTTCACCAGCAGATGGTGCTCACGGAGCCTTGCTCAGTACTGTAGTGAGCTGCCTACATAAACTATTTTAAGGCAATGTTTCCCAACCTTGTTCCTGGAGGCACACCAACCATTAAAGGCACACTATGCAGCTTTCTGTTTTTGTGAAACAACGATCCCTAGAGTCGCTGTGGAGTACTTGTATTTAACGTTACTGTCGTAAATACCACTCGCGCAGAGCCGTCTCTGCACTCACGGCCTGATCCCTTCCGCCCTCTATACCGGTACCTGTTCAGTAGGATGGAAGCTGTAATGAGTGGAAATAAGGTGTGGCCCCTTTAAGAGCTGCGCGCGCCCTGTTGAACTGTCGGCAGTTTGTATTGTATGTGCACCTCGAACACCTCAGATGCAGATTCGGAAGGGAATGATTCAGATTTCTCATGCCACAGCCACTAGAAGACAGACGGGTTGCTCACGTCACATCTACGTCGTCAAGCTCAGTTTCAGTTGGTTTGAGTCTGCGCGTCAGGATCGGAAGTCCTAAAAAATCGCTAAAAATGGGCTTCACTTGTCTCAATTGAGTTCCAATGAGATGGCTCTGTCCACTTCTTATACTGTCTATGTTGTGTATACAGTATGTGCAGTGCCGTAAAGCAATTCGTTACATCGCGAGACCTGATATCACGCAATACTTCCTGACGCTAAGGCCGGCAGCACGCCGGCCCAAAGTTGCAACTGCAAGCGTGGATTTTCGGCTCACAGGCGCTTGGGGGTTGCGTGACGACCACCATTCAACCCGAAACAAGTCATATAACTATTCCAATGACTCCGAAGCTGTTAAGGTTAAGGTAAAAAATGTTACTTAGTTAACCTTTAACATTCTGGATGTCTCCCTAATCTGAACCATCTATTTCTGGTTTGGAGTTGAATCATGTGTGTTTGATTAGGAAGAGTTTGAAAATGTGTATTGTTGGTGTGCCTCCAGAAATGAAACAGGGTTGGGATACACTGCTTCAGATGTAAATGTAGGCTATAACCTTATATGCCTTCTAAAGTACCATTTATTTCTTGAAATTTGAAGGCAGCATTGCACAGTGTATTTCATCAACTTCAATGAATAGTGTTTGCAAAAATTACAAAAATGAAATTTTTGGGTGAACTATCCCTTTCATGTCTAAAGCAGAATAGTTTTGATCAACTATGCTGAAGACCTCAGGCAAAAACAAGCAAAACAAGAACTAGGAGGATCAAAACACAGAAGCGGAACTGTCAGGTCAAGTCACATTCCAGACAAACCTGCAAATCATGTAAACTTAAAAGAAAACAAAACGGACTATAGTATACAGTACAATGTAAAAAGTGTTTAAATCATTTTGAAACGCACAGCAATATTGATAATCGATAACTAAAAGTCACTGAGCACATTGGAAATGGGTTAGTTATGTAAAGTGCTGCTTTACAATCAATATAAAACTGAAAATGTGACCGCACATTTAAGGACAGACATGCTCAAATAAGAGGTATTATACATTTGGAAAGCTAAAAAAAATATGAAAAATATGAAGTGCAAACACTATACCTTCAGTTAATCCAAGATAACGGACACATGTAAAACAGAAATGTGAACTATAAATATATATGTGTGCATTTAGGCTTGGTTTGTAGGGAATTCAAAACCTGCGCACATATATTCAAACGCACATCAACCAATCAACCATTCAAACTATATAACCAATTCTTAATGCGCATGTGAACGCCATCAGCGTTTCTCACAGGTTTGCTTTTAAAGTCTGTGTAGAGAGAATGATGTCGTCTTAGCGGCCCCTAATTTAATAAAAAATGATCGTTGCGACAGAAGCGAATCAATCAAAACTAACTCTAGCTGGAAAATAACTTTATTAAAGAACCGCTATAAAGCCAAAACAATCTCTGTTACCATAAATTATACATTTATCTCTGTAAAGCTGCTTTGAAACAATCTACATTGTTAAAAGCGCTATATAAATGAAGATGACTTGACTTGACTTGCATTTCATATTTTTTTTTTTAAGTATTACTGTTTTGAAAGTATTATTAAAATGTAAACTGCCCAATACTTACTATATGTGCACTTCTTTTTTGTTTATTGGATTATGTTGTTAGCTTAGCAACATGCTGACGTCAAAATCTATTGGAATCATTTGTGTGAGGAGCAATATTTTTGTGCTGCACAAAGCTGCTGCCTATCCCAGTGGGCATTTGATGTCAATTTAACATCAATATGACATCAACATTGATGTCAAAATTACGTCACGAAATAGGTCAAAAATGAAAGTCATATTGACGTCAATGTGTCAATGTCAATTTGATGTCAAGATTTTGACCTAGAGCTGCTGATGTCATTTTGATGTTATTTTGATGTCATGCTTTGTTGGTATTTGATGTCAATTCAACATTTATTTGATGTCAAGATGACATGATGTTGATCCCAGCAGGCACAGGATATAGACTACAACGTCAGTCAGACGTTGGATTTTGGTTGAAAATGAAAGTCGGGTTGACGTCTAAATCCAATGTTTGTTTGACGTCAGGCTCCAACGTTGGGCAGTCGTTGAATTTTGGTTGGAATAAACCAAACAAAAAGGTGAAATACATGGCCGTACACTTATTACCAGCTTCACTTAAAGCTAACCAGACTGACTTCATTTAATTTCCAGTTTAATCAATAGTTGTATTTTAAAGTCACCATGATGGTGGTTAGCGTTTGCTTTAGTTGGACTCTTGACTCTTGACTTTTTAGTATAAAATTTTCTCTAGCTGCTATAATTGTGTGTTTATAAATCAAATTTGTTGTGACAAAAAAGCCATGAGAAAATTTAGATCAGGTGATGATGGCTGCTTGATGATGATGATGATGATATCATCATGTAATTGCCTGAATCCCTGATCTTATTCAGTGTCTAATGTTTTGATTATAAAGAACTTGTTTTATAATAGAAGACAATTGATTTTACAGCATGAGAGCAATGTTGCTTAAATAATATAAAGGATTTTCAAAACATTTAGTGCATTAAACCTTTTCCTCTACATTATTACTTAGCCATCAAGAATCAGTGTATGACTCTCAACAATGGTGACAATCAATGAAATGCTTCAGCTGCAGTGTATGCTGGGTACCACCAATCAAAACTCACCCATATCTCCCAGCATGCATCGCGGCTTTAATAAATTATGCAGCTGGAGTTGATCTGATTATCTGGATATTTTGTTTGATTGTCACCATTGTTGAGATTCATATGCTGTTTCTTGATGTCTGTGTGTGCCTAAGTACTGCCATAGATAAAAGGTTTTTGTGCACTAAATAGTTTTTAAAAAAATTAGATATGCTGTAGAATCAAATGACTTATATTATGAATATAACAATGTTAAAACCACAAGTCCTATATAATCAAAGCATTAGACACTAAATAAGATCAGGGATTAAGGCAATTACAAGATGATATCATCATCAATAAACAGCCAACATCATCTGATCTTATTTTCTCATGACTTTTTTAGCTACAACAATTGTGCTTTATAAATACACATTTATAGCAACCAGAGAAAATTTTAATTTCAAGAGTCAAGGGTCAAGAGCACAACTAAAGCAAACGCTAACCACCATCATGGTGACTTTAAACCGGAAATTAAATAAAGTAAATCTGGTTAGTTTTAAGTGAAGCTGGTAATAAGTGTACAGCCATGCATTTCACCTTTTTGTTTGGTTTATTCCAACCAAAATTCAACGACTGCCCAACGTTGGAGCTTGACGTCAAACAAACATTGGATTTAGACGTCAACCCGACTTTCATTTTCAACCAAAATCCAACGTCTGACCGATGTTGTAGTCTATATCCTGTGCCTGCTGGGCATCTATTTGACATCAGAATGTCATGATGTTGATGCCATTTTAATGCTATTTTGATATCATTCAATATCAAGCTTCAATATCAGATTAAATTTACCCTTTAGGCCTATAGTATATGCAATTATAGTGTCTGCTGTCATTTTAAATGTGAACTAAATGTAAATATGCTAGGATTTAAATAAATAAAAACACACATGCAAAATACATAGACCTAGGTCTACAACTTTCAAGAGCATTCAGGCTAGGTCTTTTAGATGTTGAAAATGAGTCACATTGATTTACAATGAGTAATAAATATACTTTTTTCAGACATTTCAGACATTGTTTTGACATAAATTTCACATCAATTTGACGTCTTGTTTCCTGACATCAAATCAACATTGATTTAATGTCAATGATATTGACCTGAGATGTAGGGACCAGAAAAAAAACATGTCAGATTGATACCTTTGTTAGGCATCTTTAAAACCACAAGGAAATAATTACAAAATATTATGAAAATATGCATATTCATGCATGTCATACATGGTGGTCAAAATCTTGACTATTTGTTGATGTCAAATTGACGTCAAGGTGCCCGCTGGGATGTAGAGCATTCTATATCACTTCCTTGACTATTAGGAAACTGCTCACATTTCTAAGAAATCAGATGATGTTTGCCTGTTGGACGATAACTTATATAGGCTAAGCTGATAAATACTATAGAGATAAGACCTGTTCACACCAAGAGGAATATGGTGCGCTAAACATTTCAATTTGAGTTTGTTTATTAATGCAATATTTTCAGGCCGACACAAACATTTGAATGCCATTAATGCAAAGGAGAGGTGTTCAAATCTCTTTTTATCACACTGTGAAGAACGTTGGCCACATGCCCAGAGCGCTGCTGCTATATAAAACTACAAATTGTTGGTCCTATGAATAGACTATCTTGCAACGCGCCAGTGAATAGCAGAGTAAGAATCCCAAAACCGGTTCTCTTGTCTCTGTACTCTGTATTTGTTGTTTAATAAACATCACAGTGAATACAAAAATCTTTAGCTAAATGAAAACACATACTCTTTGACTTCCTTTCTTTTCTGTGAGATCTGGATGCCAGAAGCAGAAAGTTGTGGGTTAACCGGGGTATTTCTGCTTTTAAATATGCGCCACCTACTGTCAGAGAGTCAATTTCCATTTCATTCAGACTGCATATGAAAATCAAACCAAATTTTCATGTTGAATATTCATAGTATGAACAAGAAAAGTGCCATATCTAGCAACTTGGGAGTGGGCTCTTTTAAGCAACAACCACATACCCACACCCCTATAGAAACCACCCACAAAACCTTAGCATTGTGGTGGTCACAGATTATTCAGAAAATGTAAACGTCTAGATTGTAACCCTGCTTTAGGTCACAGACAAGTCTCCTGAATTCCAGTCATACCCCACCTGAAAATGTTTCGTTCAAGGACATCACTGTAGAAAAAAGTTATTTTATCCTGCCCAGCATTCGATTCAGACAGTCTAACAATAAATATGTGGTAAAAGCTAGTCACAGACACTCTGCTAAAAAGACCTGTGAATATTTATATTTAGATATTTATCCTTTTTCTCACTTTGCTGTTATCATGGTCTATATTTTCTGTTCGGAAAAAGAAACTGATGATTTGTGCTTTGGAGAACAGGTGGACATAGCCTCTGTCACGGAGAAGTCTGGCTGGACCATTTGTTTTGTATCGTCAAGCCATCTGCTGCCTTCATGAGACACTCTGATGGCCCCATCCCCCTTCAGATAAAGCTGGATTTTGTCCCAGTGTGTTTCTGATGACATCGTGACCCTAACCAAGCAAATGCTGTAAAAGCTTTTAACATCATTTCAATTAGCAGCCAGATATAAGAAGAAGCTACATTTCCAACACTGGTGTAGGCCCTGTAGACATGTATCATGTGACAACTTACATTACCATTCCTATAATACTTCCTCACCATAAATCCTTTATGAGCAACAACTAATCTGACAAATTGTATTGAAGAAAATAACAAGAAGGTACAGACCCAGACCAAAAGAGCCTCGATGACTAGCAATAATTAAATCAAAAGGGTGCTTTAACTTAATTTACCTCTATTGCCAGTGTATAATGTGTAACATTGTTAAAAAAACGCTGCCCTCTGGTGATATGGGAAAATAATGCACACAATGACAGCACATAGATAGTGATTATGGTAAACTATGGTGGCCTTATGGTAAACTATGCAAGAGTGGAAAGTGTCTGGTAAATTCAAAATGCAACACAGATAAAGAAGGTTTTTGTTGTTGTTGATTTGTTATTTTTTTCCATTTTTATGGTAGAACAAACTTATTTTCTGCAGTTTAAATGTAAAAAAACAAAAACAAAAACAAAAAAACACACACAACAACAACAACAAAAAAAAAAACATCTTTAGAGCCATTCCTGTCTATTAAAAATGGTCAAAGGATAAATTTAGTTGGTTCTGGTAGAATAGCTGGTTTGTTACTAGTCCAAAGCCTTCCACGTCAATGTCAGCCCCATCCAGTAGTCCAACTAATCAATATTATAAACCAGCTAATAGATAAATTACTATCTTGATCCAGCTAGACATGTCAAACCAGCTGATCATAAGCTGGTTTTGGATCTGGTTCTAATTTCACACAAACTCTTAATATTACTACTAAAGCCTAGGCATTTTTTAAATAAATTGGGGGGTCTGTTTACCCCTGTAGCATTTGATGAAATAAATAAATAAATAAATATTGGTTGAAATAACTGTTCCCTTTCGAGGGAACTCGCACTGCGTCTACAACGACTTTGGGAACGCCCCTGCATGATTGTGTCTGAAGCATGTATGTCAACTAGTCCAATAGCAAGTGAACATCATGGGCAGATGACATCACGATCAGAAAAGGATAAAAGCACATCCGGTCTGACGGGCGTTGGCTTTTGTGCCTCAGCAAGCGCTCTTTGCTGAAACTGTCTGTTATATTTACTGTCGTATTGTCTGTTCACTCAGTATTTCATGGTATTTCTGAGGCAGCGCGGAGAAGGCATTCTTGAGAATGGATCTCTCGGTGGGGTTAGAGACGGGCTCCACCTTTCTCTTCCTTTACCCGAGGGATCCAGCGCTCTCTCACCAGTGTCGGAAGCCCGCCTAGCGGCTTCTTCCACCTGTGGTGAGAGCCCAATGCTTAAATGCTCTAGTTCCGAGGAATTAGATGTGCTGAGCATTGAAATTGAAATAAAGGGGAAGAGGATTCACAACCTCTTTCCCCAGTGTATAAGGAGCTGGTTGAGGTGATGACTCGTGCCGTGGCTAAACTTAATATTGACTGTCCGGCCGAGAAACAAGTTTTTTGTCACAAACTAATGTGTCACCTCCATCACGGGGCCTTCCATTTTTTCCTGATCTGCACAGTGAGCTGTCCAGAATTATGGAATAAGCCGTATTCATCACGACCTTTCAGCCCCCAAGTACATATTTATTCTGATATAAGGGGGTTGAAAGAATACGGCTATGGGACGATGCCCAGGGCTGAACAGACATTAGCCAGCTATCTGGCCCCTGGTTCAGCACCGTCCCTGAAGGCCCCAGTGCTACCCACTAACCACTAAAAAAAAGCATATACAGCAGCAGGTCAGGCAGGAGCATGCTTACACACCATGGCAGTCCTGCAAGCATATCAGGCTGACCTGAGGGGGATTTGGATGAGAGCGAGGGGGTAGGGCCCGATGCAGTTCGAGAGCTGCGTCGGGCCACAGATCTTTCTCTCAGGGCCACTAAGGAGACCACCAGAGCAATAGGGCAGTCTATGGAAGCCTTGGTGGCCACTGAGAGGCA
This sequence comes from Scardinius erythrophthalmus, assembly GCF_964197995.2. Classification (NCBI taxonomy): domain Eukaryota; kingdom Metazoa; phylum Chordata; class Actinopteri; order Cypriniformes; family Leuciscidae; genus Scardinius; species Scardinius erythrophthalmus. The sequence continues at coordinate 8,015,924 of NC_138245.1, read as the reverse complement.
TTTATGGCTCAATCTAGCTGAAATCAAAGATAAAGATAGAGCCTTTTTGCTGGCTGCCCCCCTGGTCTCTTCGGCGACTCCATAAATACAGTCATCGAGAGGTTCGAGGAGGCCAAGAGACAAGGAGAGGCATACAAAAAAATACCTCCATTTTCACTCCCAAACCCCAGCAGCCCCAGCCGTCTAGCTCCTCATACAGGGTGCAACAGAAGGAGAGTCTCGTGTCCCGTGCTAGTCCACAAAAATCATCGGGGCTGGGCCGACACTTTCAGCCGAAGCCTTTGGAGCAGAAGCTGGATCTGAGGACCATTCTTCAAGCTAAGAAGGCTTCAGCTCAAAATAGGTCTTGAAGCCAGCAGTGTCAGACCTCTGAGGGCAGCCCCAACCAGGTTTGAGTGGTATACACCTCAGTATACGGTGCTCATTCCACCTCTGGGTCCTCAGGGGGCCGTTCTGCCAACCCCGCCACCCTTGGTGCTTCGCCGCTGTGTCAAACTCACACCCTCTGAGGGGGGTTCAAAAACAGTCACTTCGGTTGTTTCTTGCCAGTATGCTTCAGGTCACCGAAGTGGCTGTTCCAGTTACACCAGAAGACAGTCTCGAGAGACTGGTACCCTTAGTAGATTATCTGACAGAGTATAAGAATCTACAGAATATATCTCAGTGGGTCCTACAGATCGTAGAGAAAGGCTACAGAATCCAGTTCGGTTCTCATCCGCCATGCTACAACGGTGTGTTGCTCACGTTAATGCATCCCAAGCAGGAGCAAGAGCAATGGAGCAAGGGGTGAAAGCTTTGTTAGTGAAGGAAGCAATAGAACAGGTGTACTCAACTGATAGTCAGGGGGCCAATTCTGAAAAGGGCTTCCGTTAAGACTTTTGCGGACATGTTTTGGTACAAGCTGTCACCCTATTTTTTTAGTTAGAAGACACCCATAGGTAAGATATTAGGGGGGTTGTCAAGCTGAAATTTTTTTTTTTGTGACTTGTACAAGCAATTTCAGGCCAATTTTTTGGTTTCCTGCTCAACACGACATGCCAACAGTAAATGTTGAATATCTCCACAACCACAAGGACCATATTCATAAAAATGGTATCAAATGAAAGCCAACACTCATGGGATGTCTGCTGAAGTGTCAGAATGAACATTTATTGTACAGTGTAAGAGACAACAGAACTAGAACATGAAAAAAACTATCTCCGCCTAAAGAGAACCAGTTTTCAAATATCAGCTTGGAAACATAACTTAGTATCCCAAAACCTCTATCAATCAGTACCCATATCTATGGGAATGAGTCAAGCCAAGTTTAAAGCTTATAGGGAGAGACAGTGCAATGCTGCACAAGTTATAATACTTTAATGTCAAGGCGGAAATTTAGAACTGTAGATGATGGTCTATGGTGCTATTTGACTTAATTAGTGTACCAGGTTGTAACACAAATTATACATTAATCACAAATTATTCACATATCACTATAGTTATTAATTCCATCCTAACAAAACTGCTCTCTCACTTCTTTAGGGTTGGGGGTTAGTAACTAGTTGTAATAGTAGTAGTAGTAGTAGTAATAACTATGTAATAGTCGTATGGCAAAGGTGTGTTTTTCCCCATCAAAGCAGTGGCTCTCAGGTTGGCAGAGGTTGGCTCTCAGGTTGTCAGTCTCATCCCTTTGAGATTGAATGGATTGAATAAGCAAGGTCAAGCTAAGCGCAATGCAAATAATGGTGTGTTTCTATTATATTGCAAAAATATTGCACAATATTATACTACAATAATCTCCAGAAAGAGCACAAAGACACCACTTCCTGAAAAATCACTTCAATCAAAGGGCTTTATCTTGGCTGTATTTTCCATATTTGTCTTGACAAATGAAATATTGTTCCCAATCAATATCTCTTCCTATTTGTTTTTCTTTGGACGCTAGGCTTACAGCTTCCTCTGGATCCATGTTATCTCATCTGAAGGCAAATAAATTTTTCACTACACTAGTCTGATTGGTTTCTGAGTGGATCACTACAATGTCCTCTGACATAAGCTGAGGGCTTTGCTATCTAACAAACTTATTAACGCTTTTAGCTATAGCAGACTGTAAAATAGGCTGCTGTGCAGCAAATAAATTAAAAACAATATTTCCATTACACATCTGCACAAAACTTAATTTACCTATTAGTAAGTAAGCTAGTAATTATGAAAGTAAATTAGCCTAGCTATACACTCACCTAAAGTATTATTAGGAATACCTGTTCAATTTCTCATTAATGCAATTATCTAATCAACCAATCACATGGCAGTTGCTTCAATAGAATAGAATAGAAATGAATGTCAGAATGGGAAAGAAAGGTGATTTAAGCAATTTTGAGCCTGGCATGGTTGTTGGTCTGAGTATTTCATAATCTGAGTATTTCATAATCAGTATTTCATAATCTGCTCAGTTACTGGGATTTTCACGCACAACCATTTCTAGGGTTTACAAAGAATGGTGTGAAAAGGGAAAAACATCCAGTATGTGGCAGTCCTGTGGGCGAAAATGCCTTGTTGATGCTAGAGGTCAGAGGAGAATGGGCCGACTGATTCAAGCTGATAGAAGAGCAACTTTGACTGAAATAACCACTCGATACAACCGAGGTATGCAGCAAAGCATTTGTGAAGCCACAACACGCACAACCTTGAGGCGGATGGGCTACAACAGCAGAAGACCCCACCGGGTACCACTCATCTCCACTACAAATAGGAAAAAGAGGCTACAATTTGCACAAGCTCACCAAAATTGGACAGTTGAAGACTGGAAAAATGTTGCCTGGTCTGATGAGTCTCGATTTCTGTTGAGACATTCAGATGGTAGAGTCAGAATTTGGCGTAAACAGAATGAGAACATGGATCCATCATGCCTTGTTACCACTGTGCAGGCTGCTGGTGGTGGTGTAATGGTGTGGGGGATGTTTTCTTGGCACACTTTAGGCCCCTTAGTGCCAATTGGGCATCGTTTAAATGCCATGGCCTACCTGAGCATTGTTTCTGACCATGTCCATCCCTTTATGACCACCATGTACCCATCCTCTGATGGCTACTTCCAGCAGGATAATGCACCATGTCAAAAAGCTCGAATCATTTCAAATTGGTTTCTTGAACATGACAATGAGTTCACTGTACTAAAATGGCCCCCACAGTCACCAGATCTCAACCCAATAGAGCATCTTTGGGATGTGGTGGAATGGGAGCTTCGTGCCCTGGATGTGCATCCCACAAATCTCCATCAACTGCAAGATGCTATCCTATCAATATGGGCCAACATTTCTAAAGAATAAGGGTTTTAAAGATTTTAAATCGAAATCAATCGAAATTAATGCTCAATCTCGATTATCAAATCAAAAAATGGAATCACCAATGCTGCCACGCCCCCATGTCACGGCAGCTCGGCTTGCCTGTAATAGGTAAAACTCCTTTTCTCGAGAATATTGAAGCCTTTATTTTAAAACGCATTGCAGCTGCACAGCGAGAGCATCATAGCTCGTCTGAGCGAGCTGATTGTCTGTGCTGCGGCAACTGCACGAACCTATGGCGAGTTAGCAGTGGCGTACGGTCCAATGGGAGCGCATGGCGCCCAATTTGGACGTGGCTGGAGAGTATAATTCACAAAAAAACTAGTAACCAAGTAGCCTACGTTCCCTTACGAGAACGTTCTCTCGTACTGCGTTGCACACGCTGTGGGAACCCAATTTAAAACGCTGTGCTATTCGCCTGTGACTGCTCTGAGGAGTCCAGGGAGCCCCGGGACTATGATACCCAGGTAATAGGTTATATTGTTTAAGTTTCCAATTGACTGAAAATATAAGTTATTGTTACATTATGTTGTTAATAAACATTTTAAATTTGACTTTCAATTTATTTTTTCAAAATCGAGAATCGAATCGAACCACGACTTTAGAATCGAAAATGTAATCGAATCGAGGATTTGGAGAATCGTGACACCCTTACTAAAGAATGCTTTCAGCACCTTGTTGAATCAATGCCACTTAGAATTAAGGCAGTTCTGAAGGCGAAAGGGGGTCAAACACAGTATTAGTATGGTGTTCCTAATAATCCTTTAGGTGAGTGTATGTCTGGTAAGTATATAGCTAGTTGGAAAACAGTTTAGCTTACCTGTTTCTGGCAACATTTGATGGTAGAATGGTAGAATCTTGAGGTAAATGTTTGTGTAGACAAATATATCAAGTTAATCTGTTGTGTGATTGTGTGATTCACTCCTTTATAAAGTTTTGTTCAGACTGTACTGTTGACACCTGCTGTGATCATCTTCTCTGGATCTGCTGCCTCAATCTGCTGCCAAATCACAGCTGCGCTGACACAACAGTGCCCCTTGTGGTGTGATACTCTTGTGGTATTTATTGATTATTATTTTTTAATGATCATGCTTTCACATAAGTTGGATTATATTGCACATTTGCCCAAAATTACAATAGGTAAAGGAAGAAAATGGAAGCACTTTGGGGGAAAAAATCCGCTTTTACCACTTTTAAGAATATAGTGTTAAAATGGACAAAAAAACATTTTCTAAGCTGACAACCTGGCTAGAACACATGTTGAGGGGATAAATATTAATACTGGATAGGTTGTATACTTGTACCAAAAAGTGTCCGACAAAGTTTTAATATCAGTTTTGGCCCCCTGACTATGACAGAGAACGGGGTTTTTACAGGGGCGGCAGTGGCTCAGTGGTTCATGTGGGTTGTCTACAAACCGGAAAGGTTGGTGGTTCAATCCCCGGTTTCACCTGACCAAGTGTCAAGGTGTCCATGAGCAAGACACCTTACCCCAGCTGCTCCTGATGAGCTGGATGCGCCTTGCATGGCTGACACCGCCGTCAGTGAATGAATGGGTGAATGTGAGGCTATATGTAAAGTGCTTTGGTGCCATAGGTCTGTGAAAGCACTATATAAATGCAGTCCATTTACCATTTACAGCCAATACTTCATTGTTGCAAAAAAGGATGGGGGTTCCTATACTAGAGCTTCGTCAGTTGAATCGTATATTCAAGAAACTCAAGTTCAAGATGCTGACACTCAAACAGATTGTGACTCAAATCAGGTCTGAGGACTGATTTGTCACAATATATCTAAAAGACGCATACATCCATGTCTCCATCCTCCCTCAGCACAGGAAGTTCCTGAGGTTTTCTTTCGGGGGCAAAGAATACCAATATCAGGTGCTTACATTTGGTCTAGCTCTATCACCCATGCAGTTCATGAAGTGCGTAGATGCAGTTCTGGCCTCACTCAGGCTGCAGGGCATACGCATTTATGAACTACATCGATGCCTGGCTCATACTAGAGGAGTCGGAGCAAGTGACGGTTCGGCATCGAGATGTTGTCCTCACACACATGCAAAAATTCGGGTTGAGACTCAATGCCAAGAAGAGTGTGCTTTCTCCAGTAAAGAGAACCACTTTCCTTGGTGTGGTCTGAGATTCGGTCACGATGCAAGCAGTCCTATCGCCCGCTCGTGTAGCTGCTATTCTCACAGCCACGAAAGAGTTAAAGCTAGGCCAGTCACGCACTGTGAAACAATTTGAGAAACTGTTAGGCCTCAGGCCTCATTCCTATCCCAGGGTCCAGTTTTGGGAGATCTTTGCCATCGAGTTATGCTCTCGACAGATGCTTCACTCACTGGCTGGGAAGCGGTAATGGAAGGCCACTCAGCTCAAGGTCTGTGGAGGAGTCATCATCTCTCTGGGCACATCAACTGCCTGGAGATGATGGCGGTCTTCAATGCGTTGAGACACTTCTTCCCAGATCTGAGGGACCATCATGTGCTTGTCCGGTCAGAAAACACATCTGTGGTCTCTTACATAAATCACCAGGATGGTCTGCGCTCGCGTCCACTATTCAAACTGGCGCACCAAATCCTCATGTGGCCCCTCTGGAAGATACTCTGCCTGAGGGCAGTGTACATTCCAGGGTACCAAAATATAGGAGCAGACATCCTGTCGAGACAGGGGCTGAGGCCAGGGGATTGGAGACTCCACCCCTAGGTGGTGGAGTATATATGGGAAGTTTATGGCCGAGCGGAAGTGGATCTGTTTGCGTCTGTTTGCGTCTCAGAACACGACGCACTGTCCACTCTGGTTTTCCGTCACACTTCCAGCCCCCCTGGGTTCCTTCCCCACGCTATGGTACAGACGTGGCCGAGGCTGCATTTCCCCCAGTTGCTCTGCTCCCCAGAGTTCTGGAAAGAGTCCGCCGGGGTGGATTAAGCCTACTACTGGTAGCACCACGCTGGCCGAGCCGATTCTGGTTCACGGACCTGATCTCTCTCCTCGACGGCTCTCCCTTGGAGATTCCGATCAGGAGAGACCTTCTATCTCAGGCGGAGAGCACAATCCTTCACCCCATCCAGAAATATGGAACCAGTGGGTTTGGCCTTTGAGGGGGCCCAACTCATAGATGCTGGTCTCTCAACCGAAGTTGTGGAGACCATGCTTCACTCTAGAGCTCCAGCCACGAGGAAATGATATGCTCTGAAATGGAAGGTTTTCATTTCTTGGCGCAATCAGCATCAATGGGATCCAGTTAACTGCCCAATTGGTACAGTGCTTGAGTTCTTGCAAGATCTCTTTTCAGCAGGGTTATCTCCTTTCACCCTTAAAGTTTACGTGGCGGCCATTGTGGCTTACCACGTCCGTGTGGGTAACGCATCTCTGGGGAGAAACCCTCTGATTATTCGTTTCCTCCATGGAACTTTGAGGCTGAGGCCTGCAATTCGTACCAGCTGTTTGCCTGCTTTGTATCACCTAAGAAAGGTCTTCCAGCATCTAAGCAGACAATCAGCAAGTGGATAGTTGAGGCTATTTCTCTTGCTTATGAGTCCTCTGGCCAACTGTCACCCTTGGTGGTCAGGGCTCATTCTACTAGGAGTATGGCGGTCTCCAAAGCCTTACTCTCAGGGGTTTCCCTACAGGAGGTGTGTGATGCGGCGGGCTGGTCTTCCCCGCTCACATTTGTGAGGTTTTATAGCCTGGACCTGGATGCTGCTCCAGGGTCTCAGGTGCTTATGACTTAGTGCCACAGTTTCCCATACAGGCATTTGTAAGTCTGGCGTTTGAGTATTGTCGTTCCCAAAGCGTTGTCGACGCAGCGCGAGTTCCCTCGAAAGGGAACATCTCAGATTATGACTGTAACCCTAAATCCCTGAGAAGGGAACAAGACACTCCGTCGCCCTGCCATACTTCCTGCATTCCTGTGACTGACTTGCTTCAGCTATATCGAAGCTAACGCCATTCATAGACAGTAAAAGAAATGGACACAGCGACCCCATTGGATTCAACGGAGACAAAGTGAAGCCAATTAGAAAATCTTACTTCCTGGGGGTCCAGCGTACTGCGCAGACTCAAACTGAGCTCGACGACGTAGATGTGACGTGAGCAAATCGTCTGTCTTCTAGTAGCTGTGCCAAGATCAATCTGAATCATTACCTTCCGAAAATCGCAGAGACGGAGAGCGTGAGTAGGAGCTGTCCATGATCTTGGAGCAGGAGAAACTTTTTGTAGGTGTTCTGATTAATTACTTTGTCATTTTTCCTCGACGTCCTCCCGATTGCCCGCGAGCTTCTCCTCCTGTCCATACGGTAATTCTCTAATGTGCGACAGAGAGTCGCGTGGCTGTGACGCAATCGTTAGCCTACTTTTACAAAAACTGCTTCTACAGGGCCATAACGTAAGATACAAGGTAATGGAGCCTTTTATACATTTTCGTGTTTCTTTAGAAATAAATAATGGACAAATGGAGTCTTTAAACGCCTCAGATGTGAAGTTATTCGCTGTCAAAGTGACGCCAAAATGAATGGGAGTCAATGGGATGCTAACTGCAGGTGGGGTTCCGCTAGCCAATGGCGGCGCCCGGGGGTACCTTCAAAATAATACAAATCCCTGCCCCCCTGACGCCAGTCAGACCGGATGTGCTTTTATCCTTTCCTGTTCGTGACGTCATCCACCCATGACGTTCACTCTCGCCATTGGACTAGTTGACATACGTGCTTCAGACGCAATCACGCAGTTTTAAAGGAGGAAAACAAACTGGATTTGAGAAAGAAATTGTCATCCCAGATGCACAGCAATACACAAGTACAAAAAAAATCAGTCTCTAGTTTGAGAAACAGGCCTATCACTAGTGCACAGCTGGCAGCTTCACTGAACAAAAAAGAAGACTCTTTTTTTTTTGACTCAGTAAGACTCAACAGGATTGCTGTTGGCCGTTTAGGCAGAGTTTAAAAATGGTTTGTCTGACATTGGAAAATAAGAAGAAAATTGCTTTCTTAGCATTCAGCAGCCAGCTACATTGGTCCTGCGCATGGGTCGGAAGCCCGCTCTGCAGCTTCTTCCGCCTGTGACGAGGACCCGATGCTCGAATTATCTGGCTCCAAGGAGTTAGATATTTTGAGCATCGAGGCAGGAGAATGTGAGGATTCGCCACCCCATTCTCCTGTCTTCGAGGAGCTGCTGGAGGTTGTGACCCAGGCAGTGGCCAAATTAAACATCGATTGGCCAGCAGAGAAACAGCCTTCGCACCGGAGCCTCCCATTTTTTTCAGATTTTTTTCAAGATTGTGGAATAAGCCCTTCTCGTCCCGTCTGTCGAGCACCAATCTTCATATTTATTCTTCCATTGTGGGCTCGAAAGATAAGGGCTATGGGACGATGCCACGGGTCGAAGAGACATTAGCATCATATCTCTCGCCCAAAGCTGCATCATCACTGAGAGTTCTGGCACTCCCCTCTAAGGGAGAAGGACAGGGCCTTCCTCCTAAATGCCCCGCTCTCGCCTTCTGGCCTCTTCGGCGACGCAGTCAATACTGTCGTCGAGAGGTTTCAGGTGGCGAAGCGACAGTCAACCGCATTCAGACTACTCATCCCCTGCCGTCGTTACAGGTCTCGTAGGTCTGCACGTCCCACGAGGTCCCACGCGGCAGCCACCAGATCCTTGTCAGAGAAAAATAGTGACCACGGATGCATCCATCACTGGCTGGGGAGCAGTAATGGAGGGCCGTTATACTAGGGGTCCTTGGAAGGACCACCATCTTTCATGGCACATCAATTACCTAGAGATGTTGGCAGCAATTCTGGCTCTCAGGCATTTCCTTCCGGACCTCAGAGGCCATCATGTTCTAGTGCGAAGAGACAATATCGCGCCCTCTATGCAGACCTGCACATCAGGTTCTTCTGTGGTCCCAGGGCAAACTACTCTCAATCAGAGCGATGTTTATTCCCGGGGACAAAAATGTGGGAGCAGACAACCTGTCGAGGCAGGGGTTGAGGGTCGGGGAATGGAGACACCACCCCAAGACGGTGGAGTTGATATGGAGGAAGTTTAGTCAGGCGGAAGTGGATTTGTTCGCCTCTCAAGAGAACACACATTGCCCGCTCTGGTTTTCCCTCACGCATCCAGCTCCCCTGGGACTGGATGCCATGGTGCAAGCGTGGCCGAGGAAACGTCTGTATGCATTTCCCCTGATCGCTCTGCTCCCAGGGGTTCTAGAGAGGGTCCAGCCGCATCAGCTTGCTCCTAGTAGCCCCGTACTGGCCGGCCCAAGTATGGTTTTCGGACATTATAGCTCTTCTAGCAGGCCTTCCGTGGCAAATCCCGATCAGGAGGGACCTTCTTTCTCAGGCCGAGGGCACAATACATCACCCTCGGCCAGAACTGTGGAAGCTGTGGGTCTGGCCACTGAGGGGGACTAACTCGTAAATGCTGGTCCCTCAACTGATGTTGTTGAGACCATCCTAAACTCTAGAGCCCCCTCCACGAGGAAACTGTATGCATTAAAATGGAATGTATTCAATTTATGGTGCAAAGAACATCAGTTTGACCCAGTTAACTGCCCAGTGGCTTCAGTGCTTAAGTTCCTCACAAGTCCCTTCTCTGATCTCCCCGTCCATGCTTAAGGTCTATGTGGCGGCCATAACTGCCTTCCACACGCCTATAAGGGTGGGCACTTTAGGGAGACACCAACTTATAGTATGTTTCCTTCGTGGAGCTAGGAGGATGAGGCCTGTCATCCAGCCCAGAGTCCCCATGTGAGACCTGGCAGTGGTTCTTAAAGGGTTATCCCTGGCACCCTCTGAACTTTCCTACTGGCTATCACGTCCCTAAAAAGAGTTGGGGACCTGTAGGCACTATCTGTTGCGCCCTCTGTTGCGCCCTCTATTCTCAACCCTAGACCTGGCTATGTGCCTAGGGTGCCTACAAATGTGGCACGGTCAATAATTCTGCAGGCATTCCATCCTCCACCGCATTTATCGGATGATCAAGCTAGGTTACATCTATTATGCCCTGTCTGAGCTCTGGAGGCCTATGTACACATGTCCTCGGGCTGGAGGAAGTTGGACCAGCTGCTTGTGTGTTTTGGGTCACCTAATAAGGGTTCCCCTGCTTCTAAACAAACTATCAGCAGATTAATAGTAGAGGCTATTTCCTCAGCTTACGAGGCGCGCAACTTGCCTTTGCCTCTCCTGATAAGAGCCCACTCAACTAGAGGAGTGGCATCCTCTAAAGCCCTGCTAGCAGGGGTCTCCCTTCAAGAGGTCTGTGATGCCGCTGGCTGGGTCTCCCCACACACCTTCATAAAACACTACAGTCTGGATCATTCTTGAGTGACCTATTGCTTTAACCCTCTGAGGTCGGCAAACGCGCCGGCGCGTTTTGCCGTATTTTTTCACATTGTGGCACAATAAATTTAAATTACTCCGTCATTTATGGTCATACAGAAAAAAGAAATATAAAAAAAGAATCTGTGATATTTTTACTTTTGTAGGTGTCCACTTACAATCAAATCAAGACATTGTGCTTTTGTAAAATAAAGAAAATAAACAGGGTGTGCATTCTGCCTCTCCGTCGCGGTGAACTTTTTTTTCTTGAGCACGTCTATAAACTGAAACAAAACTCAGCGAATACTTGAGTAGATAGATGAGCCATATATCTTTATAACATTTAAGTGTGTACTTTTAAATGATCGGATTCAAACTGAAAACAAATATTTTCTGTTTAAGTAATTTGTATAAAACCAACAAGATGTTCAGTTTTTCAAACCCTTGCTCATTAGTTTTAATTTGACCATGCCCACGCGCGCAGAAGAGATTGACATGCAAATCGTCCACATGGAACGCGAACGCGCTCATTACTTCAAACACAAAGCACCAAACTTCATCAATCTCTGCTTTTCGTCGAGTTTGGAAGACATGCCGTGAGCTTACATTGGATTTACCTCAGAAGAAGAAGAACGTGATTTGAAGACAAGAAAGATGTAAGGTAAGAAATGTATTCTTTCTTGTAAGGTAAGAAATTATATTAGTTAATGTTATTGTTGCATAAACTTCACATTGCAGTTGAACTGTTGCTAGAAATATGGTGAATATTATAATATTTAGACCTATGTTTACTGTTAAATACTGTGTTTGTGGATATCTGCTCAAACGTAGATATAGTATATAATATGGCAACCATAATGTTTCATATTTTGGAGCGCACTGTGCGTTTGAATGTTTCATATTCAAAACACGCTGTGCGTTTGAAAAGCAAAACGCACCAAACATTAGGCTACATGTTTTTACTCCAATCTCATTTCATAACATCATAACGAATGGAAACATTTGAAGTAACATATGATAATCAATATATTTTTCTCTAGCGTAGTTGTTACTGAAGTGTTCCTTTTTAAAGATTTAGGGCTATAGGCTGCCTGCTATAGGCTATGGTTATTATTATTTTATGCAGCACTACGTGTAGCCTATGCTTACAAGGCACAACAAACCTGGTGTTCATTATATATTGTTGGAAACATTTGTGTGTGTGTGTGTGTGTATTCTGTGAATTTTAAAAAGCAATTTTAGCCAGAAAAATCTAAAATGTATTCCCAAAATCATGCAGCCCTATAGTTTCTCTTGATATCAGCATGTTTCCAGTTTTTTTTTTTTTTTTTTTTTTACAGGGACCAGATGCCCCACTGATGAGTCCTGCTGACTTCAACATTCACATGAGTCTCTGTACATGAACATGGTAAAAGGTATGTAGCCTACAATGTTTTTAGGAATGGCACAAAGGTCTCTGTCTTTGGATCATTGTTTTCAATAATGTGCTTTTTTGTCATTTGTTGTGTATCTTTTGATTATGCTGTGTTGTAAATAAATCTAAACAATCAAAAAGCCATTCATTTCTTTAAATTTCCTCATTCTTTGTGCAAGGTTGCTCAGAATGATAGGGCCTGATAGCACCTAATAGGGCCATTATGGGAGGGTCTTTGTCTTTCTCAGGTGTGAAATCCATTAACATTCAGGATGTGTTTACGCCTACTCGCATAAAGCTTTCTTACACAAAACACGTCTTACAAATTTTAAATCAATATATTGTCTTCTGAATGAGCAGTCAGGATGATGTTCACATAGTTTTGAAGCAAATATTCTAGGCTACGTGATACAATTTTCAAAACTTGAGTGAAGAAATAATCAGTATGGGTTTCATGTCCTTACTTCAGTGACAGTTATTTTTTTTTTTTTTTTACAAACCACACATAAATGTCATTATCTCAAAACTACAAACTTTTACACACATGCTGCTGATATATTATTGTAGCAGAGTTTGTGCTGAATACAGTGTAATCAGACTTTAGCCATGAAAATGTCACAAGTAACAGAAATAAGCAGAAATGTCAGAGCATGTCAAAACACCTCCAGAAAACACCTCAAACACCTTGTTTTTTTTGTTTTGTTTTTTTACGGTTCTTTGATATAGGATGAGTATTACTTCTTGATGGCATTGATTCGAAAAATAATCACCATCACAGCAGGTTTGTTTCTGAGGCTTCAGCATTACGTGCACACCTGAGCTCTGCTGAAAAAAATGAGAGGCATATGTGTGTGTAAATGAGAAGAACGCTGTCAAAAATAACCATGTCTGAGATCCACACAACATATGGCAGATTGGACTGAAACATAGAGAATGTGCTCATTAGACAGACCACAAGATCATATTATATAATTGGGACTTAGGGGGAAAAAAAGATAAAAACCTGTCTCTCTGTATTGTTAACCTAAAATCTTTCTCTCTGCTGACATCTCCGGGAGAAGCCTGTGGATATTGAGAACATAGAAATTGAAATCTAATACAACATTTTCAACAATCTGTTGTGCACCTGAAAAGGAAATGTATGTTATAGTGGCCTAAAGGTTCAGGATCTGAGTTGCTAATGCAATGGCTGCAGATTCAGCTCCTTTTTGAGAGACCCAGAAAACAGTTACTGATCAAATCACTGATCCACCACCACTGAGCAAATGGGGGAAACAATGATCCTTGGGTGTAATTAGTGATTTTTGTATTAAATTGAATGTAACATTCTACTCTATACAGTTTTAAGTATATTCCCATCTAGATGTGTGCAATATCTGAAGAACAAGTTGTACTTGCCTGTGCAAAGTTTGGAAACACTTTAGAATAATGGTTTGTCATTAGGTAACTACGCATGAAGTAATACAGGACAAATGAATACTACTACATTAACACTTCAGCTTCTATTAATTAATCTGGAAACAGAATTAACTAATCAGTAAGTAATAGTAAATTTAAGACTGAGATAGTACCTTAGTTCCTCAACAATTACTGAATAAGATTAGTCTTATTAAGAAATATTGACTATGACAAAGAGTAAAGAGCAAAGAATTACCAATTACAATGAATTGCTTATCACAACATTAATGTGTCCTGAGAGCAGAACCTGATTTTACCAAGTGCAACATGTTCTTGGATCAACATCTTTGTTGATCCTGGAACAACATTCCAATCAACCAATCAGGTTTGAGGGAAAAGTTTACAGTTTATGTCAATTTTAGGTTGACAACCAGGTTTAAGTGCTTATATAAGTGTTATTCACCAATCATTTCCCTCTAATTTTAGGGATAATTTATGGGTAGGATTAGGTTTAGGGGTAGGGTAAAATTTTCAAATAGGAATGTTGTTCCAGTATCAACGAAATATGTTGACCCAGGAACGCGTCTAACTCGGCAAAATCAGGGTGTGCTGTGTCTGAGAGATGAGTAATTGTCCTTTTTACTCAGAACATGATCATAAAATGACTCACTACTAACTCAAGTGTTACCTTGTCAATCTGCAAGGGCTACTTGTAATCTGGACCATTATTTTAAAGTAAAAATAATACTTTCACTTTAAAATAAGACTTAAATAATTATGATGCATGTATGCATGTTTAAAGTAAAAAAGACAATCTTCAAGAACTACCAGTGACCCAGACCATTATTTTAAATAGAAAAAACATGCTTTTCACTTTAAAATAATGTTTCAGATCACTAGTGGTTTTTGAAGAGTGATTAGGTAACACTTGAGTGATTAGCAATGCATTTTATGACCATGTTCTGAGTAAACAAAACAACTGCTCACATCACATACTCGATAATACTGTGATTAGTAATCTAATTACTTGGTGATTCTTTATAATTTTGTCATATTTAATTCTTTCTTAATAAGGCTAATCTCATTCGGTGAGTACTGATTGCTAACTATTAAATAAAATTTTGCCTATTTGCTGTTACTTACTGATTAGTTCATTTTGTTTCTATATTAGTAATTAGTATAGCTGAAGTGTTAATATAGTAGTATTAATATGTCCTGCATTACTTCCTGCATAGTAAGCAATTAATGTCGGACCATTATTCTAAAGTGTTACCCAAAATTCTTCATCACAATGCTAGTGAGTTGTGGCTGGTTGCTAGGGTGTTACTATACAATTGCTCAGGTGTTCTGAGTGCTTTTGAGATCATTTCTGGTATTTGTGTGTGGTTGCTAGGTGGCTGCATACTCCAATCACTAGATACGGTGTGTGGAATTGTAATTTGCTAATAATTTGCATAATTGCAGTGTATTTACGTTTCGACAGGTCTTTTTCTGCATGCATTCTCCATTTACATTTGGGCACATGAGGCACAATTCACACTGCACCGACAGACGCCGACCAACGCGGACACTGTCACTTCTCAGACATTCCACGACACAACCAATGCCGATTCAACATGTTCAATCAGCAAAACCGAGCACTGACCAATGACAACAGACACAGTGTGACAGTGTGAATTGGCCTATAAATGTGTCCCTGTAGAACATATAAATGTGTCTCTGCAGAACGAATATAACTTTCATGATTCTAGTAGCAAAACACTTCAGACCATATGGCAATTAGTGTTCGTGTTTCGCGTCTGCCCCATACACTCACTCTCACTCCTGAAACTGATTGCTCGCTCATGTGTGGATTGTGGTTGCTTCCAAACTTCCATATGCTGACATTCTTATGTTGGAGGTTGAATAATGGAATATGTGGCCTGAACAACCAGGAATGCCCTCAAAGGCAATCATAAATGTGTTCTGGAGGGCATTTACTGTACACTTAGTCTTTTAATGATTGGATGGCTATTCGATCAGATGATCAGATGCAGGATGAATCTCATGAAAACATCAATAAAAGAAAAAATAAAGAAATACGTAAAGGAAATTAATTCAAGTCCATTAAAAAAAATGTTGTATAGTGACATTAACTTTCTTTTCATAATTGAATACATCTAAAGAGGGGTTCTTAAATCTTATAAATAAAACATTGAATTTGAATTTGTTTTTATAGGTTTTGTGAGATTTACCTATCGTTTCAAGCCCCTAGTCATCCCCCCCCCCCACCCCCTTTATTATTTTAGAAAAGGAACAGCACACCTCTCAATAAACCACTTGTTTTTTTGTAAACATTTACCATTAGGATAAACAGTCATGAGTTATGCACCAAAGTTGTTTAAGAGGTTTGTTTAAGCCTTTTAAGTTTGCATTCAGTGTACACTTTTTGTTGCAGGTCAGATTGACTCTAAATGGATTCAATACTATTCACGAAAAATCACAAGAGTAATTGTGCTGCTTGCCTTATCAGCCACCACAAATAATTGATAAAGAGACTGTTTGGCATCTGGCATGATGGGTTAGTTAAGAAACACTGTCCTGTTTGCTCAGAGAATTAGTTCTGACCTGACAACAGCACCTTTTACCCAAGTCTGAACATTAATCATTATTAAGGCAAACAAAACTGCTTATAATCACAACACCATCGAAACTCTTAAGAGCACACGGCATCTTAGCAAACATTACCGCTGCGTTCATAACAATCATTATCAGAGTGCAATGGTTTTAAAAGTGCCAAGTGCTCCTTCATAGAGAGTTTGGATGAGAAAGAAAAAAGGCAGTTAAGTCACCTAAATGTTATTATGAGACAACCTTGAAAATAGAGAAATGAAATATGTGTACACTATATCTGTCAATTTCTTTAAATAATTTACGTATTTGAAATAAGTGTTTTACTCACAAAGGCCACATTCATTTGATCAAAAGTACAGACAGTAATATTG
Organism: Scardinius erythrophthalmus; assembly: GCF_964197995.2. NCBI lineage: Eukaryota > Metazoa > Chordata > Actinopteri > Cypriniformes > Leuciscidae > Scardinius > Scardinius erythrophthalmus. The sequence goes on along the minus strand of NC_138245.1, from coordinate 7,999,493 downwards.
TGAAATATTATTAAAAAAATGTAAATAACTGTTTTATATTTAAATATATTTAAAAATGCTATTTTTTCCTTGTGATGGCAGATTAATTTTCTGCAGCCATTACTCCAGTCTTCAGTGTCACGTGATCCTTCAGAAATCATGCTGATTTTGTGCTCAATTATTAATACAGTTTCTAATTATTATCAATGTTGAAAACCGTTTTTCTGCTTAACATTTATGTGGAAACTGTGATACTTTTTCAGGATTCTTTGAACAGAATGTTCAAAGAACAGCAACCTTTTGTGTCATTGTCTTATTGATCAATTTCTTGCTGAAAAAAAGTTTTTGATTATTTCTTTCTTGATTATTTTTTTATCTTACTGACCCAAACTTTTGAATGGTAGTGTTTCGCAGTTTCCACAAAACAAAAATATACACGTAAATATTAAGCAGCGAAAACTGTTTTGTTGAGCATCAAATCAGCATATTAGGATAGTATCTGAAGGATCATGTGACACTGAAGACTGGAGTAATGACACTGAAATTTCAGCTTTGTCATCACAGGAATACATTACATTTTAAAATATATTAAAACAAACAACAGTTCTTTTAGACTATATTAATATTTCACAATATGTATTTTGGTCATATTAATGCAGAACTGGTGAGCATAAGAAAACATCAAAAAATCTTAATATAATCCAAACTTTTGATGGGTAGTGTATGTCTAGAAGGCGGTAGGACACCAGACATGCTGATAAAAGACAGAGCAGAGAGGAACATCAAAGCTTTGAAGAAATCCACAGGGGGAAAAAAATGGCATGTTCAGTTGGACAGCAATGGGAGAGAGATTGCCAGTGATTGTCTGCAATGAGAGGAAGGAAATACGAACAGAATTAATGATCTAATAACGATGAGTCGTAGCAGTGCTTTCGGGTCAGGTGAACCTCAGTGAGCAGATGTTGCTCGGAGATCTGGTCGTGACATGAGTTGGCCATTAGTTTCCTTGTGGCCTGTGGAGAGAGGTGTCTGGCAGCAGCTCTCCATCCTAACCCATCCACCTCCCCCAAATGAGAAATGAGTTTAATTTCACAGATGAGACACCATGTGGTGGATAGAGGGGAAGATCAGAGACCAAAGCTGTGTTTCGGTACCGGAGACAGCAGACGGACACTTTGCGGAAGCATCCGTTGTCAATTAAAACCCACTTTGAAACAATTGAAATGGCCACAATTTGTATTTGAGTAATATGGATTTTACCCAATGGCATCATCTGCCTTCTTGATAAAATCGGCAATCATATTCCACTCATGCAAAACACTCTTCATTTCATTCAATTTAAGACAAAGCCGTTCTTTTAAATAAAGCATGATACATATGGCATGCTGTGTGAGATTTTACATGGCTTGTTATGACTCAAAATAAATCTAAATGTTCCCTCCCCATCTCGATTCTTAGAAATAAAAGGGCAAAGATGTGCATGAAGAAGTGGAAAGTGCTGTCTGAAGACAAAGAATTAATCTAGAATATTTATGAGATCCTGATCCAATTTTGCTACGTATACACTAATGGCTTCATGGTTGCACAGGATGAGGTAAGACTGCATGGTACATTTGCCACGTATGACATAGCCATCCATTGAAGCGTTCTCTGCCTAACACAGCCACAGTTGCCACAGTTATGTTGATAACTACACTATTTCAGTAGCTAAAATACCTAAAACAAAGAATTATCAAATGCTCAAGGTGAACATGAAAGCCATCAGTGAATGGGAGCATAATTAGCCTATTAGAAAATATAAAGGGTTTAAAGGGTTTGATCAATACTGATTTACATTTCAGCCCAATAAGTAATAAAGTGAGGTCACACCTCTTTTTAATAAGTCATATAATTTGAGATATTATTCTTAGTGATTTAAGTTTAACCTTGATGTTAGGGGGTTGTTTAAATCTCTAACCTGTAATATACTGTCTTACCTTGAAAAGATCAGATACTCGATAAGAGGATTTGAAAAACACTCCTTTATTGAAAACCTATAATGTCCTGTTAGTGACTGTCAGTATCTCTTTTCTAAATCAAAAATGAATGTGTGTCTATGTATATATTATTTAATTATTTATTCAGCAAGGACGTGTCAAAAGTGATGGTAAAGACTTTTAGATTTAAAAAAAAAAAGTCAATTTCATTCTTTACATTAAAGAATCCTGAAAAAAATATATATCAGGGTTTGCAATCAAAAAATATTAAAATACAAAACAGTTCATTTATATTGCAATAATATTTCACAATATTACTTTTTTACTGTATTTATTTTAAGAAATGCAGCTTTGTTGAGCATAAGACTTCTTTCAAAAAACATAAATTTTCACTTTGAATTTGAATTCATCATAACGAGCGCGGGATTTGACGTTTATGGTCGCTGCTGAGAATGGAGATGAAGATCGCTGGATAAAGGGCCTAAAATTGATGTCTTTTGTGAATTTATGTTGTGTTTTGGTGTATTTTATATTTCTACTGTCAACTATTGTTCTATAGGAGAAAACGCCTTTTGTGTCTCACAGCAAACAAACTAAATATTACAAAATGGTTAAACGAATAAAGAAATGTTATTCATTTTAATGTTTTAAAGTGCAGTCTTGTTTAACATCATGTAATTCTCCGAAACGAGTTTGCAGCAGAAGTCACGAACAGAGTGAAATGTTATTTCAATTAAATAAATTAGTATACAGCATTTAATAAACACGACTGAAAATGTAATTGATGACAATTGAATACAATATAGTCAAAACATTAATGCCACGATTTTAATAATCATAAATTTGTATAACCGTAAAGTTGTTAGTACGATCATTATTTACGTTTTAGTGCTGTCAATACGTAAATATTCTACGTTTTAGTTCTGTCAATATATCAATATTATGTTTCTGTGTGTACAAAATAAGTAAATGTACGTAGAACTACACTTTACGTAAAAATACACACGTATTCTCATGAGATCACGTTGGTAATAATGGTGTTATTCCAGGAAAGAGTTGGTGAGGGTCAAGGGATTTTGTTGAATTTGATTTGTTGCGAAAAACCAATAAAAACTTTGAAGAAATCTCTAGGCCTAAGGATGAACAATAGTAATAGGTTGTTTTAGCAAGCACCATCATTAAATGAAAACCTCAGAGTGATGTCTGAGAAACACCAGCAAAGTGTGAAATCTAAAGCTTTTCACTTTCTGCAGCAAGTCAGAGATAAAGCACATGGAATACAGTCAGATCAGTTCTTATGGGTCCTCACAAATATACCGCAGGGAAGCCAGACAGATAATGACCCACTTTCAGATGGTCAGTCGTTCACAGATAAATGCATTTCTGCAGTTACACTGCAAGCTGAACAGAGCTGAGAATATTAAGCATTCAGAAAAAGTACAGCTGGTAGAATTTAAATGACACATTCTCCAGTGATTCCAGCACTTTGTGTAAAGATTACACTTGGAAATGAATGCTCTTCTATACATCATGTTCTATGATACAAATGGACAAATAGCATCCTGCTGAAAATCTATAGTTAGGAGAACAAAATGGCCTTTTTTTCAATAGGGCAGAAAACATTCAGTTCCTCTCTGCTCACATAAAGGCACAGACACAGCTCTCTCTATATCACAGGCTTGTCTTATTCATTTAATCTACTACTACATTTATATTTTTAATGAAGTCAAAAGGTGAAGAACAAGCTTTAAAGGGATAGTTCACTTTGAAATAAAATTTTGGTATGTTTTAGCTTACCTCAAGGGCATCCAAGATGTAGGTGTCTTTTTTTCCGCAGTAGTTTCAATTTTGATATTTTTAGGTCAAACCGTTCTTGTCTGTCAGTCGTATAATGCAGGTCTATGGTCACTGTCTCAAAGAGCATGCACAGAGTCCAAATTAAAACAATTCCCCATCGTCCAAATGAAACAATTCCCCATCGTAAGTACACATTGATGGCCTAAGACACGAAACGAGCGGATTCTTTCCAAGTAATCTGAGGGCGCGCGCTCTTCCTGCTGTTTGACGTGTACGCAGACTGGTGCATAGATATACACACTAGATGTTGCCTTGGCTACGGCAGTTCATTGGAACGAATGTCTTTAAGGCGACATCTAGTGTATATTTCTATGCACCAGTCTGCGTACATGTCACACACCAGGATGCGCGCGCGCCCTTAGATTACTTGGACGTGGCTGTGTTACAAGAGGTATAAACGATATAAATACTGTTCGTTTTCTCACACAAACCGCTCATTTCGTGTCTTAGGCCATCAATGTGTACTTACGATGGGGACGATTTTAATTTGGACGATGGGGAATTGTTTTAATTTGGACTCTGTGCATGCTCTTTGAGACAGTGACCATAGACCTGCATGATAAGACTGTCAGACAAGAACGGTTTGACCTATAAATATCAAAATTGAAACTACTGCGGAAAAAAAGACACCTACATCTTGGATGCCCTTGAGGTAAGCTAAAACATACCAACATTTCATTTCAAAGTGAACTATCCCTTTAAAGAGTTCTTCAGTACTTCCGGGGTGGCATGTTGAAGCATGTCCTGGTCTGATCCAGAACAGGAGGCATAATTTTTTCCTCTTCTCTGACCTATATACTGTATTTTTCCCCTGAGGGTGAAACCTTAAGATGGCATTGACCACAAAATGTGAAGAACTTCACATTAAACTTCACACTTAAAAGCAAAATGGGCGTCTTATTTGACTAGACTTTAGATTGCATTTCTTACCAAAGGACAAAAAGCAGACTTGAAATGTGTCTGTGCTCGGGGACAAATTACTGTCAAAAGCAGCGCTTCATTAATAAGTGATGCAGTGTGAAGAATAATCATGGGAATATTGGTGGAAAAAAAATTAAGTATGGCTTAATATGATTCCATACAATGTAATTACAGTATCATCAGCCCTTTAGCCATTAAAAATTTGCAATCACTTCAGCCTAGAATGAGAAATGAAGCCACCAAGAAAACTGAATGTAAGAAGTCAATTATAATAATAGAATTATGATAACTGCGGTCAATAGTCAGGATCTGGAGTCATTTAATGGTGATTAGATATAAAGAGATGGAGCTTTGACTGGCTCTTTTGCCATCTTTCAGAATCTTTTCCTTCAGTTTTAGATTCCAGATACGGAAAGATGCAGTTAAATCAAGAGCATTTCTCTTCTAAAACCTACATTTAAAAAAGGACTCTAGGTTATTCTTTCAACTGTTAGGTAAGGAAGCTGGGTTGATTTGACCCAATTTGGGTTAATAATCATTCATAATCAGTAACTCAACGCATGCACACCATTCAAGTTCTCTGAGTGTCAATACCACTTCAACTATTCTTGTTCACAGCACTTATGACAGAAATAGAATAAAATGAGTCTAAGTGGAGAGAGAAATTTGAAACTGCCTGCAGTAAGGATCATTCTTTAAAAATATATATATATATATATGTTGAGTTTTGTTATGTTTCCTCTCACTCGAGCTGTGAGCAGTGACCGGTAAGCATCTGAAAAAGCTGGAATGACGCTTGAGAGGAGTGATTATAAATGGTTTAATCCTGTCAATTCACTATAATAAACAGATTATTCCTGAGTTTTGTGTTTATTATAAGGTTTTAGTCTGTGTGTTTTTTGCCTGAGGCTTTGGCCAAAGTGGGACTATTTTCATTGATACATCCGTGTGCAGTGTTTTAGTCGTTTTTAATGTTTATAATATGTGAGCCATGATGTGAATAAAGGCTTTTTAATTTTTTTGGACTGGAAGAAGTGCCTTTAGATCTCTTTTTTCTAAACATATGTTTGAAACCCAAACAAAGAGGACCTTCTAGGATTACTTCACAAGGTCCTTCCAGCATGTAGCGTTCCAAGATGTTTTCCTCGATCTGTCAATGTGAGGACATTATGTATTTCTATTTCTTCATTTTGTCCTTTGTATATATACCCCCTGGTTCTTTCAGTTCTTGGTCCATTATTTTTAATGTTAAGGTTGGTTTGCTTTACTCCTGCATGTTTGTTTTTAGTTTTGTTTCAATCCATGCAAAAACAATCCATGTTTTTGGGCTGTGAGCTGGCAGTTATATGGCAGGTTCTTATTCTTCTGAAATAGTGCAGCATTTCCAGATCCAAAAACATGCCAAGGAGATCTGCGTAAACCAGAGGGAGAGGATAGAAGTTGCTTACGCACAAGTAAGCTAACGTGATCATCAAACATTCAACAGTATTTAAATGCCTAATGTTACGGAAGGAGATGTCAAACCCACAAAGAGGGTGCAAGCTTTGAGGGTGTTGATGCACTCAGATCTATTCAATCAATGTTTTGATCATCGGTCTGAAACCGATTCGGACAAAGTCTTTGACAAAAAATGCAATTTTCTCAGCTTTTTGTCAACATTTTATTTTTCTATGAAATTTACTCGCATTCAAGTGTTGTGAATATAATCAAAAATGCTAGTGCTGCTGGCAACTTTTTAGGAAAACACTGGTGGGGAAAGAGTTAATAAAGCATTTAGATTCATTTAGATCCATAAAGCATTTAGGTGTTACATCACTGTAACAACCTGTGACCATGCTCTTGTGTTGGGCTTGCCGTAACAAAGTTCTTTATTTCAGGTAAGTCTTTAATTTAGGTAAATGGCTATAAACGTTAACTTTAACTAATTTGTTCAGCAAGAATAAAACTTATACTTCACTATGACAGTAGTTGACTAGAAAGAGAAAACTGACCATAAAAAGACATTTACACTAATTCCAACCATAGCTTCCCTATTTTAAGAACGCAATGCGTATTTGAGTTGGGTTATGAATGTTGTTTGGCATGTTTCTGCCAAAAGGCAATATCCTAAATGGGATGGGATCTCAAAACCTTATTTTTGACTCTTGATTCCAATACTGCTACCAACAAGATACTGAAACAATTCATAGTGCATGCAAATATTGGGTAAAATAGTTCATGCTTAACTTGAAGGGTGCTTGGGACTATTTATATTGGCTCTTAAAATTAAACATAAGCATATTCAACATTTCTCTCACTTTAGCCCTATTCGGATGGGACTAGTTTTCTAAACGACGTTTGAGTAACAATTCTTTCCACTCGACGTCTGTGATTTCATGTACCGAATCGGACGGGACTAACATCTCTGTGTTTAATACAGAGGTGGGAGTGTGTGTTTTCTAGACGTTGCCGTTACAGAAGATCATATGCTGTGCTTGCATGCATCACGTATGACATATATGTCTTTTAATTTATTATTTGTTAATATTATTGATTAATAAATTGATTATAAAACCCTATTTAAGTAAACTTCACAAGTTTTTAGCAGCGGCTGTTTATAATAAACATAAAGAAATGTCGACAAGTAGGCCTATATCTGACTATTAAAATGGGCAGTCTTCACAGTTTCCGCAATTTGGCTCTATTTATTGATTGTGAATATTATTTTTCATGGGATACCATCCATACTGAACTTAAATTAAAGCATGCCTAAGGTTGGTGTGGAATCGGTAGCTCAGGTACGTCAAAAACACATGAGGAGAAGCAATAGAATCAGCAATCACAGACATTAGCATTTGGACAGGATTAGATTTCTCAGAGGATCGTTGAGTTTGGCGAAAAGCAGTAGGTAATTTGCCCTGGGGATTTTCACAAAGGTTATTTGAGAAAAACACTGACCTGGCAGATAAAATCGCAAAGTGTGTCTGTGAAACATGAATTTCTCTAACGTCCCCACAGAAAACTAATCCCATCTGAAGGGGTTTTGTCCACCATCTTGGATTTATATTTTTCCACTGAGCCTGTCACAATGCTCTCTGTTTTTACCATAAACATTACATGGAAAGCTGTCTTTCTGGCCCCCCAAAAAATATTTATCAGGGTATCTAGCTTTTGGATTTGAAATGCTCTCTATAGCAGTTTTGGAGCGGAGTACATCTCTATTATCATATGTGATGGCAAGACTACCTCTGAGTCAAAAGCAACTAAAATCTGTCTTCAAACACATCCTCGCCATTAGCCCTCTGACAGCAGTATAATCTTTTTTCAATGTGTAAATGACTGCTTCATCCAGGACATCTGCACATCTATAGACAGTGATACAACAGATGCAAGAGGTGGAAGAAATCCACGAGTTAGCGAAAAAAAATCTGTACTTTGTTGTATAGAGTTAAAAACAAGTAAATATAATAACTGCTGAAGCTAGAGATGATTTTACAAACCCATTAGCACCACAGACAGACAACAATTTTATCTACATTTTAGCCAATGATTTTTTAATCATGTGTCACCTAGAGGCCAAAGTGCAAACACATAGACACATTTTTTTTTTTTATAACTTGCTAGGGAACCTACCCCCCATTCCCCACCCCACGGATTTCAAACGAGGGCCGACAGGTACAACCAGCATACCCAATCCTCGGCCCTGCCTGAAGCCATGCTGTTTTTTGCTGCATATATTTCTGGGTATTGCTGAATAGTTAACTTGGTTAACATTTTGTAAATGTTTTTTTTCACATATTGAACTTTTTGTGTTCGACACTTCTTTAGAAAAACCATAATGAACTTGGCAGTGAAAATGCCAACATGAAGTGAGTCATTATTTTATCAATGCTTTTGCATGCAGACTCAAAAATTCTATCTATCATTGCCAGATTTTTCAAAGAATGCCACATACATTTAAATAAAGGTCCAAGAGTTATAAAGCTATAAACCATCTACTCATTCTTATTATAAAAATCTAAATAATTGCTTCAATTCTTTCTCACTTGTTTAAATTATGGTAATAAGACTTGCCAGTGTGGACAACTGTTTACAGAACCTTTAATGTTGATAACCATTGATGCAAGAACAGATAGAGAAAGACAAAATCACATAAATCTTGCACAACCTATCAAAAGATTCCACAGCTAAGTAAAATTGCATCACATGTTTGGGATTACAGCATGCTGAATCAGCTTTTGTGGATAGTTCATGTTTTCATTGTGAGAACATGACTATCGCGGTGTTGAGATCGAGACTCGCCTTCGTTTGCGAAGGTGGAGTCCCCATTACCCCGTCCCACCCTAGGGTGCCGTGTGGGATGGGTGATCAGAGAATCATAGTGATGGCTTCCCAGCCTGGTAACAAATCACTGTGGGCCCCTCACTCCTCTATCACACCGCAGCTGGTGGAGCCCCCCGTTGAGCGCGCTAGTCCCTCTGTAATGGACCGACCTGCCGTTTCATTCGGGGCCCCTCCAGTGGACAGGTCTGCCATGTACTGGTCTGTACAGACAACATTACAACCGTTGCGCTACGCTTCCCTCGCATGTCGCAACTCGCCCGCCACCTCCTCCAATGGAGTCAGAAGCTTCTGAGGTCGCTTCATTCCACTTATTTTCTGGCCTCAATCGTGCCACCGATGAGGCCTCACGACAGCCTGTGGCCCAGGGAGAGTGGAGACTCCATCACCAGGTGGTCCAGCTGTTCCGGGACTACTTCGGGGCCGCACAGTTATATCTGTTTGTCTCTCCGGACTTGTCCCATTGCCAGTTGTTTACTCCCTGACCTAGCGGAGAACCCTCAGAATGAAGAAACTAGCACACAACTGGCCCCCGGGCCTACGCAAAGATGCATTTCCCCAGTGAGCCTTCTTGCACAACACTGTGCTAAGTCAGGAAGGAGAAGGAGCTGGTCTTCCTAGTTGCCCCTTAATGGCCCAAACTGGACCTAGTTCCCCCGAACTTATGCTCCTCTCGACAGTCCCTTACTGACCCATTCATCTCAGCCATCTCAGGGATGGGGCACCGTTGGCACCTGCGCCAGACCTCTGGAAACTTCATGTCTCGATGCGGAGGTTCAGGGATCTACCTCAAAATGATCGTAGATACTATCACTTCTGCGGGAACACCCTCTAAAAAAGTGAGGCTTGCTTACGACCTGAAGTAGAACCTGTTCGCTGAGTGGTGTTCTTCTCAAAGAAGACCCCCGAAGGTGTTCGATCACTTCTGTGCTTTCTTTCCTGCAAGATGGGTCGGAGCGAGGGCTGTCTCTCAGAGATCTCCCTTCGAGTTAAAAATACTGTTTTTAAAGAAACAATTTTCCTGCTTGCTTGCCTCTATCGAGAACGTAGGGGACCTGCACGCATTTTCGGTCGACGAATCGTGCCTGGAATTCGGGTCGGCCAACTCTCACTATATCCTGAGACCCTGGCCTGGATATGTGCCCAAGGTTCCTACCTCTCCCTTAACCCTCTGGGGTCAGCGGTTGCGAGTGAGATTGGAGATTGGAGTAAAAACATGAAGCATGACAGAACACCTCCAGGGCCCAGAAAACACCTCAGACCCCAGAGGGTTAAAACAGGACCAGGTGGTGAGCCTGCAAGCACTGCCCCAGAGGAGGCAGACCCAGCCCTGGCTTTTCTCTGTCCCTTCCGCTCCTTGCGGTTTTAACAGGACAAAATGCAAAGCCTCAGGACCTCAGACCAGCTCTTGTCTGTTACGGAGACCAGCAGAAGGGAAGGCTGTTTCCAAGCCGAGGTTGGCCCACTGGATAGTGGTTGCAATCATCTTGGTGTGTTTACCCAAGGTCCCCCGTGCCCACCTGGGTAGTGAGCCTCTCCAAAAAGAGAGCGTAGCTCCTTCCTGGGCGTTGACACAGGGTGCCTCGCTAACAGATGTTTTTAGAGCTGCGGGCTGGGTGACACCAGCACATTCGCTAGAAAAATAGCCTATGTGTCGAGCCGGTTGCTTTCCGTGGGCTCCCTTCACATGAAGCCAGTTTCACTGTATGCCCGGTTCGAAGTGTCGGCTTGCTGCGCCATTCCCCTCTTATGGACTGGATACGTGCGCCATTTCCTCTTTATCCGAACCCTGTTGAGTTCCTCCACACCCTTCCGCATTGGAATTGGCGGAGCGTCCGAGGCCAGGCCTAACACTCGTATGCTCTGGTGGAATCTGTGAAAGGCTGGGTCCATATGTTGTGATCCCTATGGCGATCCCATATGTGTATTCTTCCACAGTACGGCTCCCTGTGGCGAGCCCGTGTCTTCCCTTGGCAGAACATACTCTGCTATCACTGACTGGTCACTGAAGTCTCCCCCCTGTTATAGGCTGGAGCCACCTCAGTGACATTCCATATGTTGTACTTCCCGGTAAATCGCCCAGTCCGTATGTGTATCCTCCACATGTTACCTCCATGCGGGCAGGATGTGGCTTCCGCAGCGTATTCCTTTCCAACATAAAGGCATGCTTTCCCAGTGTTAACAAGTCTGACTGGGTGGGTCTTGTGGAGCAGCTGTGACTTCCCTGGCCTAAGTTTTAATGGGGATCCCAATCAGTCGGTACGTCCGACTATATCAAACGTGACCAAACTGAAAGGGAATGTCTCGGTTACGTATGTAACCCTTGTTCCCTGAGGGAGGGAACGGAGACGTGGTCCCGTCGCCACTATTGCTGGACCACCGCTGACTCCGGGCTCCGCTCGGCTCCTCAGCGAAAAACAAGTGGTGCGTGCATCCACTTCTGTATTTATACCCGCTCTGCGGGGCGGAGCGTGGATGCAAAGCTCGCATGCCAGTGTGTGCATTGGCTCGTTTTATCAATACTCGAAGATGACACGCTCCCTAAGCGTGTCAGTACGTTCGACTACGTCTCCATTCCCTCCTTCAGGGAACGAGGGTAACATACGTAACCGAGACGATCCACATGCTTAGGTAAGTGTAATGTGGAGGACACGAATGTCGTAGAACTCCCAAAGCTTGATAGTATTAATATCTGGAAAAGTAAATGCTTCAATAAACAAGTAAAAACAGAGCTGAGTCACTTTACACCTACTTCTAACTCTCTGTGATTCAGTGCTATTCAAAACTCAATGCCAAACAATCAGAGTTTACTGTCCATACGCTGCCTTACCATCAGATATTTTTAATGCAACATCTCATGGCCACGTTGTGCATAACTTGTGCTTTCATTCATCACTGTGTGGGTGACTACTGGTGGAAATGTTTCTTAATCGAAAGGGGTTTAAATGAAATGTACTGTTGTAATTATATATATATAGGTGTGTGTACAACATGCTGATTTCACTTTTTTGTGTTGGGGAGACCAGGGGCCTGTTATCACAATTTCCAGTGAATATTACGCATGGTTTATTTTATTCCATGAAAAAATACATTAAACATGCACTGACAGTTCTGATGGGGCATGTAATCACACTTTATGGGGTGGGTTGACACATTGAGAATCTGCTGTTTATTGACACTAATTGGAGAATAAAACTAAAAATAACATCTAAAAAGCAATAGGCTACTGTCTGTATTTGTCATATGCTTTTATAATGCATTTTTAGCTCAATTTAAAACAGATCTGAAACATTTTAGTAAAAAAAACACACAAAAAATAACAACTGCAAACAAAATAGTAAAACCATAGTTTGGCTAACAAAAATAGATATTAATGATTTATATAAAATTTGAATATTCTTAAGGTTTGTGACAACTTATCAATATCAATGTATCATCTTGCCCCGATTGGACATCTGTGAGCAAACTCTAATCCTGAGAACAGTTCTATCTGATTTGAGCTGGGAGATTTAACTAAATTAATAATTAAATGAATAAATTATATAGTTAAAAAAATATGATGATATTGGAATTTCAACTTCATTCTGTTCAAAAGAATAGAACTTACAAAAATAATACGTAATTAAAGCGGTTTTTAAAACGAAAATACATTTTACAAAATACATTTCACTGAAAACCTCACAGTCACTGAGATATTGACAACAATCAAATGGGGAAGTTGTCATTTCACAAGAGGAAGCTCTCCTATTGCACTTACAAAGTGACATTTGACATATTTAAAGTACGAATTACCGTTTGTTAAAAGAAGACGGCCAGGACATTCTCGGTTTTTTCAGCCCTGGGCGGTGCTGCTCAGTGGCTTTGTTACAGCACAGGTACCGCTCGTTGTCGGAGTGGTACCGCTGTTTGATTCGGATGTGGGTTCGGGGCTGCCTCCAAAGATGCTTAGGCGGTTTGGCCAAACCAGCACCTTCCCTGCTCAGCGCCGAGCACTCCATCAGTGCAGAAGCTCCGTGTCTACTGTCCAAAGTCAGGAATTTTTTAATTGTCGAAGTTTGCAGTCTCATATAGTTCCTCAACGTCAGAAGAGCTGTCCAGCGGTCAGTGGTTCTGAAACCGAGAACCGCTTGCCCGTTACGTTCAAGTTTTTAAATTATAAGCAAATTAAACTCTCAGTATATTAAGACAGCGTGTTTGCAGAAGCAAAGCTCTTTCAAGTTTACACTCGCTCAGTCACTCTCCGCATCGTTCAGAAGCAATAAAGGTGGTAAGGATGGAGACGGAGTGAAACTGTGACATATGGCCGTCTCACAGCAAACAAAAAAGCGAAACGTCCAGCGTCGCGGCACATATGCAGCTTGTATCCGGCTGAAGTGAACGAGAGAGTGCGCGCTGAGGCGGATATAAAGATCATGCAGAGCGACGCTATACAGTGACGCCCAGTGTGCATTACATCACCAGGTGCTTTACACACTCCCAAACTGAGTACACACACACACACACACACACACACACACACACACACGAGTAATTCTAGAATTGAGGGTGCATTTTGAGTCTCCCAGATAAACCTTCTGTTATTTAAAAAATAAAAATAAAAACCTGTCAGTTTTGAACAATAACACAAATTATATTACTCTATCACTAAAATATATATATAGGGACTTTAGGGATTTTTTTATTGAAAATATTTACTAAATGACTCCCACTCTGCCTATTATTGTCTGTCTTTGCCTCCTGATTCATACATTCAACTTGAATGATCATGAATGATCAAGTCTAATTTTCAACTTTTTTTAGCTTAGTTATATAAACAATTACATAGAAAAGCCATTTTCTGTATTATTTGTAATTTAATTAATAAAAAAAAAAATAATAGATTTTGTGTCTGTCCCTACATTCTTGTCAACTCTATTACTTTTGTTATAAAACAACATAAAAATCTCTAAAGCGTTCATAGAAAAAGCATGTGACTTGTACCAAGTGATATCACTTCCTCTAGCAGGGAACTCTAGAAGGCAGTGAGGTATGTCGTTATTCTTTTCTCATTAATTTGTACATAATGTTTAGGGTGCGCGAATAGTAGATTAGTTATTTGTCAAATCGATTTGTTATCGTGATATTGCAGTGAATTTCCCATTCCCTTTTTAAAAATCAATAATATGATGAAAACACATAAAATTCAGTTTTTAGACATGCAATGTGGTATCTGGTTTGAGGTTAGCATCTTGAACTAAAGCACAAAATGGTAGAAAATGTCAACTATCGTCAACTCTGTTACTGGTTTCCAAAGTTTAAAGGTCCTGTTTTTCCTGTGTTTTTGAAGCTTTGATTGTGTTTACAGTGTGCAATATAACATGTGTTCATGTTTCGCGTGTAAAAAAACACAGTATTTTTCACACAATTTACTTATCTGTATACCGCTGTTTTCACTGTCCTAAAAACGGGCTGATGACTTCCTTGTTCTATGAAGTCCCTCCTTCAGAAATACGTAACGAGTTCTGATTGTGCCAGCGGTTCCTGTGTTGTGATTCGACAGCAGCTTAGCGCACGTTGCCCGGAAAGGTCACGCCTCTTACCATAACGTGGAGATGCATGCGCTCAGGGAAGGCCAGACAAAGGTGATTTGACTCCGGGATGAAAATAACAGCGTCTCGACGACATGACGACAAACACACTCTACAAACGCAACTCTTCCTCTTCTCCGTGGGAGCGCAACAAGACCACGCCCCCTTTTTTTGTGTATTCCTGTGGGCGGAGGTTAGTCAAAAAACTGTACTAGTGACGTCATTAAAGAAGGAAGTAGAGGGATGTAGTCCAAACCGGCCGTTCGATGTAGGCGACTTCTGTTAAATAAAATATCTCGCTTGACATTGAACTTTGAGCTTTATAATTTTACAGATATTATTTATGCTCTAACAGCAACATTACACACTAACTAAAGTTTGAAAAATGGGATCACGAAGAACAGGACCTTTAATAATAACAGAGTTGACAGTGAGTAACAGAGTCAAATGTTCCCAATCACATTTAAAAATGTTGCATTCTTTTACATTTATTATGGATTCTAGGACATTTTACTGTAAATGATACATTTGTTGTATCATTCCAGGTTAAGGAAATAATAGGTATGAAGCTGTCAGCAGCAGAAAGGCAACAGCAATACAGGGCAAAGCGAGATGACGATCCTATGCCGGGTTCAGACTTCACGATATCAGTCAGATTTTGGCTGTCATGGTGATTTGTAAACGACAATGGCCGTCGAGACACCATCGTTCCATCTTGACGAATCCTTGGTTTTATCTTGTATAGTGTGACATAGTGGACTACAACCGACGCCACATCTGCAACGCTTCATGACAGAAAGATTAGCATGTTTAGTTCTTTTTGCAGAAGCTCTTCCATAAACAGCTTTCAAACATGTTGAAACAAAAGCGAGACAGTGCTGTCGGTCCTGCTAGTTGGAATTATGCAATGGAGGAAAGGTTTGTGGAGCTGTGGCAACAATTCTCCTGCCTTTATGATGTTTCCTCGAGGGATGACCACGACTGAGTGAAAAAAGATAAATGTTGATGAACGATAGCAGAGGCGCTTCAGAAACCCAGTGAATTAGCATTAAGCTAACACACCGCTTCGGTTTACGTTACTGTTTCTGGAAGTCAGTCACTAATTGTACCTTCTCGATTATATCACACACATCGTTAAAGGTCTGACATGTTTCTTGTCCATGAAACGACAAGAATTTAGGAGTCAGTATCACATAATCTGGCACAGTGACTATCGTAACAGATGAAAATATCGTGTAGTCTGAACCAGGCATAAGGAAGGCAAAAAAAACTGCAAAAAGACAGAAATAGAAAAAAAAATGCAGGGCAGAAATAGGTAGACTGCGGAGTTCTTTGATAGGAGTGTCACCATGTAACTTAACTGTTTCTTCCAAGGTGTTGTGTCTTAAAGGTATACTCAATTTGTGCATGGTTTGTTTACACATTGTAATTAATGATGCACTATGTAACTTTAGGAGATCTAGAGGGGCCATGTGCTTTTTTTGTTCTCACCCCACCATAACTCAAAATACAAGCCTATTTTGCTCTAATGTTTATAAATAAAAATGTAAACATATGGCTTTAAAGTAAATCTAAAATGGTTTCAGAGTCTGGCAGAAAATGTTGTTTTGGGTCTTTTAACTTTGGGAGGTCAACTCTGTTATTGCTATCAACTCTGTTACCATCAATGTCAACTCTGTTTGTTTAAGGTTTTGCTTTAAAAATGATCATTATATGTGTTTTATTGTTAACAAATTGTTCAGAAGCTATGTTTAGAGAAAATGCACACCATCTTGGAAACTTTTCAGTTAAATGTGTTGATATTTTTACTTCAAAACAAAAAGTTTCTATCTTATTAGACTTAAAGTTGAATTAATGGATGAAGAGACAAAAGTTCTCTTAGGAAAGACAGGGTTTTAAATTGTGTTACATTGTGTGTGTGTGTGTGTGTGTGTGTGTGTGTGTGTGTGTGTGTGTGTGTGTGTGTGTGTGTGTGTGTGCGTGCGTGCGTGTGTGTGTGTGTGTGTGTGTGTGTGTGTGTGTGTGTGTGTACAGTTTACAAGTTTTACAAGTTTACAGAGACTTTAAGTAGCTTAAAATGATATGGTCAGAATTGTACTAAAGAGAGATTACACAATGCAAGAGAAAAACGTTTCAAACTGTTTTGTGAAATCTTATATACACATTTATTTTCCGGCTCAACAATTACTTAATTCATCTTTCTAGTAATGTGACTGCATTTAATGATTTGGTACTCATTTAATGTATGGTAGTGTGTTTTTCCATGGCTTTTAGCTGGACCATGTGGGTCATTCACTGCTTCAAGCTGATTTAGAGTATTGAACAGCCGGTGAGACCACAATCAACCTGATAGACCTTGATCAATCTGGTTAGAGCTGGTAGACCACCTTCCAGTAACAAACCATCTGCTATGTTCCAAAATCAAGCTTGACCACCTTATAAGCTGATATGACATGTTGTTTGTTCCCCCAGCAGGAACCAAACTAATCTGACAAGCTGTGGCAGCACAAAAGCTTTATAAGGTGTTCCAATAAAAAAATGGCAAAGATTTTAGCTCTTTTGTTATTATGCTCACCAAAAAGTTAAATATATCATGTAAGTGTGTTCTTAATAACATGCTGAATGTCTTGAACTTCTGTCTCTGTATTCATATGATCTCATTCCAAGTCATGGTGCCCTTTAACCAGATCAGTAAACAGAGTAGAAGCACCGGGGAGTTGTTCCCACCCTCTGCTCAAATCTCCATGACCTTTCTTTTATTTGCTTTCCCATATCATTTTAACTAACAAGTCAACTAAAAACCTGCCGTATTGTAGCTACATCACTTCATGTCATATAATACCTGTCAAATTAGATATTTGTACGTTTTCGGATGACATTTAACACAAACACACTCACTGTTGAGCACACCATGCCGGCTTATACACAGAAATACAATAAGCATCATGAATGAACTGAGTCACATTTTGCTCACAGTGTCAGTAACTGCACACTCAGTGTCCATTAAGGAAACCTCTCTACACGTGACAGCAGCAATCTGTGTTTGATTTCTGAGGATGTGATTCAATCAACAGAGTTCTATTGAAGAGTAGCTATGATCACATCAGATATCATATTGCACACTTTTATCAGACACCTAAATCTACTTGGCTCACTCACTCTTTTTGGGCATCCGCGCAGGCCAGGGCTGATTTATAAAGCGCTTCAAGGTCCTTTAATTTCTTTGCATCCAGGGTGGAGTGTCTGCGGGCCACAGGGGGAAGCAGCAGTGGCCCAGAGAACCTGCGGCGAACGGCATTGTTGGTTTTGGACTGAAGGTCCAGTTGGTTGGAGACCAGGGAGTTTCTTCGTCTCTGAGTAAAAAATAATCAATATTCAAGTCAGCTAAGCAAAATGTTTTACAGTGTAAGATTGAAGTGCAAAAATAACAGCTGTTATGGGGAATGTTTTTGTCATTTACCTAGGTAAAAACACATACCATATTTTCCATGTCTACAGCTCACAGTAGGACAACTTCAGAACCACATCTTGATGATACTTTTAATTATCCATGAGAGAACTGCCAACACAAATGTAAAAATAAATGAACAAGAATAAACAAGCACTTATTTTTCTCATGAAGTATATCATATCTAAACATCTTTAAATCTGCCTAGCTGTGCTAAACTCACTGCCTCTGCGCTAGGGTGTGGAAGGTTGTTGTCAGGGTATTGCTATGCAGTTGCTAAGATTTTCTGAGAAGTGTTTTTTTTTTTTTTTTTTCTTAACTGAATTGAGTTAAGTTTGTTTGCTTGTCTTAATTGCACAAATCATGAACAGAACATGAGACATACCATACAGAAAAAATACACATAAAATTTGTATGAGTTAAAAACAAATAAAACAAATTAAAGGAGCTATATGTAGAATTCAGAAATCCTTGTTATTAGCGGCACTGGTGGCCGTTAAGTGAACTGCAGCCAGCAAGTGTCGCTTGTACTTGCACTCGTGCACGCGTAACATTCAAAAAACTGAATGTGATTCAAGGCCCTGAATCGATACACTACATTATGTTTTATTAAAGGGTTAGTTCACCCAAAAATGAAAATTCTGTCAGTTATTACTCACCCTCATGTTGTTCCAACCGCGTAAGACCTTCGTTCATCTTCGGAACACAAATTAAGATATTTTTGATGAAATCAGAGCTATGTCTCACTCCTCCATAGGCTGCTATGTGACCGAAACTTGCTGGCCCAGAAAAGTTATTAAAGAGATCGTTAATATAGTCCAAGTGACTCCAGTGGCTCAATCTTAAGTATATCAAGCGACGAGAATACTTTTTGTGCGCAAAAACAAACAAAAATAACGACTTTATTCCACTTTTCATTTCCTTCTCTCTGGGCCTCGTAGTGTTTTTGCGCTGCGCGTCTGTGTTGCACGTCATCACGCATCACACACATGACCGGCGTCGGCCAATAGTGAGCCTACGTGGTGACGTGTAACACAGACGCGCTGCGCAAAAAGACTACGCGAACCAACTAGAGGCCCAGAGAGAAGGAAATGAAAAGTGGAATAAAGTCGTTATTTTTGTTTGTTTTTGCGCACAAAAAGTATTCTCGTCGCTTGATATACTTAAGATTGAGCCACTGTAGTCACTTGGACTATATTAACGATCTCTTTAATAACTTTTCTGGGCCAGCAAGTTTCGGTCACATAGCAGCCTATGGAGGAGTGAGACATAGCTCAGATTTCATCAAAAATATCTTAATTTGTGTTCCGAAGATGAACGAAGGTCTTACGCGGTTGGAACAACATGAGGGTGAGTAATTACTGACAGAATTTTCATTTTTGGGTGAACTAACCCTTTAACAAAGTTTGCTAGGAGCACGTTCAAATAATCTATCCAATCAACTTGTCATCAACAATTATCACATCTATTAAACCGAGTAAATTTGATGCCTCGTACATAAAATATGGCTTTATGGAATATAGTGACGGCAGACCACAGTTCACGTTGTGCTTTAAGATTTTGTCCGTTGAAGCTCTGAAACCATATAAACTCAACCGACATCTCGGAGCATTCAAATATTTTTCCAGAAAAAGAAAGAAGAATTTGTAAAGCAAAAGGTACGACTAACTAACATCACTACAATACCCGAGAAAGCACAGCAGCATCGTATCTTGCAGCCCTGCGAATAACCAAGTGTAACATGAATTAATACTTCCAGCAGCATTGGATATGTGCAGAGTTTAGGCCACAAACAAGATTAAATCCATACCACTGCCAACTGCCATTAGCGACTGACACCTTCGTTAAGTCACGTCTCTTCGCATAACTATGCACAGAGGCTGCTCATGATCGGCTATCTATCTATCTGAATTTTTGGATACAAACTGCATGTGAGAGGACTTCATGCTCAACACCATTACCAATCACCTCACCTCACTCAATGAAGATTTCAATCACTACTTCACAGACATTGACATGAAATATGAGTGGGTTTCTAGATCCCTTTTCTTGTGATGTGACGGCCAGTGGCCTCAGCGGGAAGGCTGAAGATGAACTTTTGGAATTATCCAGTGATCGCGCTCTCAGGATGAGAGTTCATCAGCAGGCCCCAGCAGAGTTTAGCCCACGGTTGAAAGGGAGTACAAGGAATATTGAATATTGTTGCCTTTCCCTACAACATATCTTTGTGAGACTTCTTTCTCAGCCATGATGGTAATAAAGACAAAAAACAGGGCATGGCTTAATGTGGAAGATGACTTGAGAGTTTGCCATTCCCCTAGTCTCACATAGCCAGACCTTCAGACTGACGGCAGAAGGTCCTGACTCTATCGCAGCTTTTCTTGGCCAAGTACGCCCAAAAGGACATTTGACTGACATGTAACGCAACCAATCACAGTTTGTTTTGTTCCGCGTCATGTTTAGGGGCGGGACAATATAATGTCAATGTCCCTACAATAACACACCGGCGTGCATCTAATAAATTATTCATTCAAGAAAGTTGTGCAAGTTTATTGAAACAATGGAGCTGTGAACTTCGTCATAGCACTTGTTTCCAGTCGGACCAATAAAAACGCAATACACACGTCTCCCGGACATCCTGTAGAATTCAACCAATCAGATCGCGACTTCGAAACTCCTGAAGTGTTTCCAGAAAAGTGTGCCATATGCATCAGACGTTCAGGCTGAGACTAATTCCCCAATAACACCCAGAATGGATAAGCTCTACAAAGAAAGATGGTCTAAGGCAGGCTGAGTGTATTTGTACAGTGGTTGTTATTAAAATAATGTTTATGCTTTTTTATGTTTCATGCAGAAAAGAGATTGCTGGAAAAAAAATCTGCTTGATGTTCAAATTACAAACCAATCTGCTGAGCCACTGTCAAGTTTAATGCACTTTTAAATTTTAAATGAACTTTTCAGTATTCATCTACTATGGAATTACTGTTCAGTATTTAATACTTTTGTTGCACTTTTCTGGCAATATTATTTTTAACTGTCAAATATAGATAAAATATAGAATTTAACAAATGTGTATTCAACATTTAAAAAATAGGCTACAAACATAATTGATGTTCCGGCATTGTACAAATGTATTTGTTTTTTGGTAAAATCGTAAGTTTAGATGTTTGGCGTCATGAGTTTTCTTTTGGGGTGGGGGCGCAAAATGATTTACCCTACACAAGCGGGCATCCTGCTGAAAAAGTTTTGAGAACCACTGGGCTAGAATCAGACCGTTTAGGACAGGGGTGTCCAATCCTGCTCCTGGAGAGCCACTGTCCTGCAGAGTTTAACTCCAAACCATATTAAACCTGAACCAGCTAATCAATTTCTTACTAGGCTTACTAGAAACTTACAGGCAGGTGTGTTGAGGCTAGTTGTAGCTAAACTCTGCAGGACAGCGGCCCACCAGGACCAAGTTTGGACACCCCTTGTCTAGTAAGTGCACATGACTACATCATGAATGTTTCCGCCCTGCTGTCAAGGTGCGAAAATACTATTAAAATTATAATTTGAAAAATACTTTACATAAAAAATCTTCAGTTTAACTGCCATTCTTTTAAATGTATGATTTTTCAGAGAGGCTAGCAATAGCAAGCTTGCTTTGAAAGCCTGAGATCTCACCCTCCCTTCAAGAGCGCTTCAAGGCCACGCCTCTTTCAAAACACACAAACACACACAGCAGAGTTTGCAAAGCATCACAAGGTGAGAGACGGCGTTAAACTGCCTCATGTCTCAACATCACAATAAAAATTAATTTAAACAACTTACAGATCTCTTACTTGTACCACCTTTCTGTTGCAGATTCATTTCGGCATTGATAGCGTTGACATAGAAACGCGTAAATCCGAGTCTGAGTATGTGAACAGCTCAGGCTTGCCATCTGGTAATCCCGGTTATGAGATGGCGTGAATGGTGGAGGAGCTGTAAAAGACGGCTGCTGTCTGTTTGTGGCGCTCGGTGACTGTCTGTCTACAATTCTGGATAGCTTCAGAGAACGTGCTGATGACGTGTGAATTCTGCGCGAGCAGGGTGTGTGGAGGTATGGAAATACACATGCTGACATACAGTACAATCCGGACCGAATGCAATGATTGGATCAAAAAAATGTTTGGTCCCTAGACTTCCACAAAAGATATATGTACATGTAATAATATATAAGACCACTTCTATTATTGATTGCGATCAGGATGTGAAAAGAGTTTCAACCAGAATAACGAAAAGTGTTTATATAAAAATGCCTACCCTACCTCTAATGCAGCACAGCTTATGACAACCATCTGAGGTCTCCCAGTGGTTTACATTGAGCACAGATTAGCATTATGTGATTAATTTACAATAAAAAATAAATAAATAAATAAATAAAATGAAGGCTGCCTTCAAAGGATCCTTCGACGGAGCCTGATGGTGTGGCACTCGGGATATATAGCTTTACTAGTACACAGACTTCTGATCGACAACACCATAAAATTGGGACACCCATTACTGGACATTATTAAGTGTAGGCTTACTCATTCAATCCCACAATGAACCTCAATAAAAAGTAGGTCTATAAAAAAAAAAAAAAAAAAAAAAAAATCACTGTTCAATAATAATAGTGATCTTTTAGAAATTTTCATCTCTAATAAATGTTCTTCCTATGATCTGAAAGTGACTTTTTAGGTAATAAACACTAAATACTTCACTGATTATTTAAGAGAGATTTAGTATTCAGTCTTGAACATTTTCTTTAAAGTCCGCATGAAATCAAAATAAACAATATTTTTGGTCTCCGGTATTCCTAAGGTTTTCTGAGTGCCTCAATGCGATACTCCACTGCTGCTTTGGTGGTTGCCACGACCTTGTTAGGTGGTGGCTATCCTGCGCAGTTGTTTATTAGCGTAAATCGAAAGAACCCAAGTCTTTATGATATTCTGGGATCTTAATATGACTCAGCTCCAGTCTTTTATGAAGTTTTTCACCTTTAAATATCATCCACAAGGTGAAAATCACAAGTCTGATTGCTTAGAAATGTAATAGCACACCTTTCCTCAGCAAGTATCACTCATGTCTGTAGCAGCAGTGCTGTATGACTAGATACATTCTAAAAGTCTAATATTTAATATTAAAAGGATAGTTCACCCAAAAATTGTTTCATCACACTCATGCTATTCCAAACCTGCAAGACTTTCGTTCATCTTCAGAACACAAATGAAGATCTTTTTGATGAAATCTGAGAGATTTTTCTCCCTCCGACGGCTATGCAAGTACCACTTTGACTCTTCAAAAATTGAATAAACAGATCGTAAAACTAATCCATATGAATTCACACATGAACATTCATCAACTCAAAGTTCAATCAGTTGTGGTAAACGGAAACTCAAACATGTTCTCTTGACCTGCGTGAAACAATGAGGTCCATTCTCGTGTTACGCAGCACGTTTGAGCTTTAGCAAGAACCATTGAGGTTCATTCTCGTGTTATCCACATATGAGTTTCCGCAAGAGGTTTGTTCTCACGCGTCAAACAGGTTCGGTTGAGCTTCTGTTTATGTTATGAATAAATTCAATCTGTTCATCATATAAAGCTACCGCTCAATTCATGTGGATTAGTTTTATGATCTCTTTATAAGCTTTTTGAAGCGTCAAATTGGTAGTTCAGAAATCGCTCAAATTTCATTAAAAATATGTTTATTTGTGTTCTGAAGATGAACGAAAGTCTTACGGGTTTGGAAAGACAGGAGGGTTTGTAATTAATGACATAATTTTCATTTTGGGTGAACTATCCCTTTAAGGTTTTGTTAAAATCCCTGATACTATAAGCAACACCAAAAGCAAAACTAACTATATAATAGGCCTATATATAATATGTATAAAGCCACTAGCCACTAAAGCCAAAAGAATGGAGTCATAACACACTGTGAGGTGTAAGACCGTTACATACTGTAATTGTGAAAATGAACTTGATCTCACAGCTCAGTTTTCACAGTTTACCAACACGACTTCCCAGAGCTTCTTAAAGATGTCATGAGGATTGTCCTATTATCAAGAATCAAGGTGTCATTGACCAGTCGTCTGTGAAGAGTACAAACATTGATCGGTCGTCTGTGAAGAGTACAAACAGGCCCTCATATCGACCAAGCAGTCTCTTCTCTAATGCTCCAGTTGAACTGGAATCAGGTTTTATCCTCGAATCTGTTGCACTTGTGACAAAAAGTCAAGAGCTGCAGTGACTAATGTGAAGAGTAGGACGCCGTAGGACATCGGCTGACAAACTGTGGGCTTTGTGTGTTAATTGCTTCATGTAAGCTGTGAATCTGTGATAGCTACAATGACTCAGTCTCTGAACTACAGGGAAGCTCTCGAACAGACAATGTAATATCGGAAGATTGCCACTGTGATGAATGGTTCTGGGTCAGTTGATTAACAATGATTTATCACAGCCAAAGATGGAAGAATAGTCTCATTATTTCACTGTCAGTCAGATCTCTCTTTGCTATGGTTGGTAATATGTACAGTAGATTGAATGTAGATCGATGGCTGTTTGTATTGAGTGCGTATGTCAGCTGGTTGGCCTCCCCAGAGCATTCTGCCCCTCTCAGCCTAACAATACGCCACATGCAGATGATTCAATGTGTTAACATGCTAAATCTGCTAAGCTAGGAGCAAAATGTCCCACAATTTTACATGTCATTAGTTTTTGACAATATCACCATTTCAACCTGATAACAGAAATATGCCATTTTATTCGTTTATTTTTTGCTTGAATTTATGATATTGCATTATCGTTCCTAAAACAATTTATTTTTATTTATTTTTTACAATTGCTAGGACCAATTTCCCAATACTTGGTTCATTTTAAAAACTCTTCACACAGCGAGCACAACTATGTGGGCTAAACTGTGGATCTTTTATCATTGTTTTGGCACAAAAGGCATTAAATGACAACATCTTTAATATTACATAAATTATTTACTCACTCGAACAAAACCACCACCAAAACTCCATGTACCGACACGCCAATTTGCCCATGTTCAAAATACATACTCTATTCATCAAAACTGTTAACTTAAGTTCAAAACCTAACATAATAGAAAACTGAAGAGGACAGCAATATGCCAGATTTCAACAGTAATACCATATTGAAATACATTATCAATCTAAAAAAAGAATATACTATCAAAAGAATTAGATGTAGCTGAACACCTACACAGCTGTTAGACTTTCAATTTCATTACCATATAGAAAAAAGGGGGAAACATTTTTTTTTTCTAGGAGAATTATTTTGTACTGTAATGTAAACATGGATAATGTAACGTAAACTGCAGTGAATTGCAAACAGTTGAGAGTGTCATTCTTGTTTTGTAAAGAAATGTTACATAATAAATTGTTGTGTAATGCTGCCTGTTGTCAGTGCTTTTTTATGTCATTGTTTTATGAGTGACAGTCTTTTTGTTATGTTTGCTAGTTTTATGGAAGAGTGAGTTGATTTGAGACATGTACAGGTATGAAATGTCTTGGTAGTTTTAAAGCATTTTGCATATGAAATGAACTGCCAAGCTGAAAGTTGGTAAGGAGAACTGTGTGAAGAGTTTTGAAAAAAGTGAACTTAGTATTGAGAAATGTGTCCTGGCTATTGTAAAAAAAAAAAAAAAAAAAAAAAAAAAAAAAAAAAAACAGAAGTGATGATGCAATATAAAAATTTCACGCATATATATATAAGACAATGTTCTGACAGAAGGAAATGTAACTTTTCAAAATGAAACATTTTATAAGGTTTTAAAAACAAATACATAGGCTATACTGTATGGTAATATTAAACTCTTTTTTGCTTTGATTTAAAAAAGGTCACACAGTGTTGTGTATTATTATTCATATAAATATTATTATACCTACAAATTATTTATAATTTCTTTAAAAAAAATCTACACATTTTAATAATGTTATGAATTTAAGTAGGCTTATATTTTTTCTTACACAAATTGTAAAGAATTTCTTGGGATATTTAGTTTCCCTCATTTAATTGTTAATAAACAAAGATTATTAAATTACAGTTTACATTATTTTTCCGTGTAATAGTACTCCAATAACCTGTTTTATTTCATTCTTTCTACTTCAAAATTTTAAGTTTAATGCAATGTTACTTTCTGTTTCTTTGTAATTATTTGTAAAAAAATGCCTACAATTTCTGAGTGAAAATGGTAGATCCTACACCTTATATAAATATATATTTTTTTACATATATTTGTGTGTGTGTGTGTGTGTCATGCCCTGAGGGCATTGGCAGTAATTCTCTTCATTAAATGCC
Organism: Scardinius erythrophthalmus; assembly: GCF_964197995.2. Taxonomy (NCBI): domain Eukaryota; kingdom Metazoa; phylum Chordata; class Actinopteri; order Cypriniformes; family Leuciscidae; genus Scardinius; species Scardinius erythrophthalmus. The sequence continues at coordinate 7,973,100 of NC_138245.1, read as the reverse complement.
ACTGGCAAAGCATCACGACTGTATGAATCACATCACAAAGAAAACACAGCAGATTCATAAGTTCATAGCAGTGCAGACTCGTGTAATATGAAATAAAATGTCATAGACTCCAGCTTCACAAGCTGTGGCTTTATTGACCACACAGACACATCACACGGAAGCAAAATTTCTAACACAGACTATGTGAGACCTCGTGATCACATACACATAGTGATACGCATAATGATGAATTACATCCCTCTTTCTAAGCATAGTATCAAAATACAAAACAGGTTTAAACTCTACAGCTGCGATTTACATGATCAGAATTCTTCTTCGCAATGAACATTAGTTCCCTTTCGTGGTCACTCCGAGTTACGTCGGATGACGAGGTTTCGCTTAGAAAGCCTCTCACCTTCGAGTATACAAAACGAGCCAATGGCAAGAAAATGCCATGGGTCTGCGGAATTTGCATAGCGTAAGTCCGCCCCACGTCGTGGGTATATAAGGAAATACGCTGGCAATGATCGAGGCTCAATGATCTCAGTGTGGGTAGAGTCCCCTCTGCCACACCCCAATCTATCTCTTCCTAAAAAACGGGATACTTTGGCTGGTGGCCAGGGTGATCATATGGCATCCGCAGCCGCAGTAACGCTGCTCGGATTGCTTCATATGAGACCGCTTCAGCTTTGGCTTCGCGATCGAGTCCCGAGGTGGGCATGGCAACACGGCACGCTCCAAGTCCCAGTGACTCCAGCCTGCCGTCAGACCTTCACCCCGTGGACGAACCTCAGTTTTCTACGGGCTGGAGTGCCCTTAGAACGAGTTTCCCTGCATGTTGTTGTATCAACAGATGCCTCCACCACGGGCTTGGGCGCTATGTGCAATGGACATGCTGCCGCGGGCTCCTGGACAGGACCCCAGCACCTTTGGCATGTCAATTGCCTCGAGTTGCTGGCTGTACGTCTCGCCCTGCACCGCTTCCGTGCGTTGCTCAGGGGTCAGCACGTACTACTCCGATCAGACAATACCGCGACAGTAGCGTACATCAACCATCAAGGTGGTCTGCGCTCCCGCTGTATGTCGCAACTCGCTCGCCACCTCCTCATATGGAGTCAGAAGCATCTGAGGTCGCTTCGAGCCATTTATATCCCGGGAGACCTGAACCAGGCGGCCAACGAGCTGTCTCGGCTTCGGCCTCTCGCTGGAGAATGGAGACTCCATCCCCAGAAGGTCCAGCTGATTTGGGATCAGTTCGGGGACGCACAGGTAGATCTGTTTGCCTCTCACGACTCGTCCCACTGCGACCTGTATTATTCCCTGACCGAGGGCACGCTCGGCACGGATGCACTGGCGCACAGCTGGCCGCGGGGCCTACGCAAGTATGCGTTCCCCCAGTGAGCCTTCTTGCGCAGACCTTGCGCAAGATCAGGGAGGACGAGGAGCAGTTCATTTTGGTTTTCCCGTATTGGCACAACCGGACCTGGTTCTCAGAACTAGTTCTCGCGACAGCTCCTCCCTGGCTAATTTCTCTGAGGAAGGACCTGCTTTCTCAGGGACGGGGCACCCTATGGCACCCTCGTCCCGATCTTTGGAACCTACATGTGTGGCTCCTGGACGGGACGAGGCAGGTTTGAGTACCCTACCACCAGCGGTGGTGGCTACCATCACTTCCGCTAGAGCATCGTCCACGAGACATGCCTATGCGTTGAAGTGGAACCTCTTCGTCAACTGGTGTTCTTATAAACATCAAGAACCCACGAAATGCCCGATCAGTGTTGTGCTTTCCTTCCTGCAAGAAGGGTTGGAGCGAAGGCTGTCTCCCTCCACCCTGAAAGTGTATGTTGCCGCTATTGCCGCACATCACGACGCAGTTGATGGTAAGTCTCTGGGAAAGCACGACCTGATCATCAGGTTCCTGAGGGGAGCGAGGAGACTGAATCCTCCTCATCCTCCCCTCGTACCCTCTTGGGACCTCTCAGTGGTTTTAACTGCCCTGCAGAGTGCTCCCTTTGAGCCTCTGCAATCAGTGGAGCTTAAGTTCCTGTCAATTAAGACAGCGCTCCTGGTTGCATTGGCCTCCATCAAGAGGGTAGGGGACCTGCAGGCATTTTCGGTTGACGAAGCGCGCCTGGAATTCGGCCGGCTAACTCTCACGTGATCCTGAGACCCCGGCCTGGATATATGCCCAAGGTTCCTACCACACCCTTTCGAGACCAGGTAGTGAACCTGCAAGCACTGCCCTTGGAAGAGGCAGACCCAGCCTTGCCACTGCTCTGTCCAGTACGCGCCCTTCATGCCTACGTAGACAGAACGCGGTTTCAGAACCTCAGACCAGCTCTTTCGCTTGCTCGCCATTCCTCTCCACGGACGGGATACGTGCGATATTTTCCTCAGGTGAGCCTAATAAGCCCTGAGTCTCCTCCAGCACTTTCGACGTCAATGCCAGAGTTATGCCACCGGCAGCTTTCGCGTTTGGCTAGGTGTCTCCATGTGCATGGTTCCCCCTCTGGGCAACCCCCACATGTGTATTTCCACTGTAAGCCTCTCTGAGCATGTGTCTTTCCCTCGGCAAGCCACCTTGCCACCCCTGGGGTTGAAATATTCCACCTGCGGCTGGACACCCCAGTGATACTCCATATGCAGCCTCTTTGGGTCGTATGTGTATTCTAAGTCCCCCCCCCCCCCTTCGGGCTGGGCATAATTGCATATTTCTGCTGAGATATGCTTCCCAGTGTACCTTGGTACTCCTGTGTTAAGTAGGACTCCTTCGTCCGTGCTAGTTTCACGACAGGGAGCTCAGACTTACGCAGGGCACTGGAAGACAGCCGAGGTGGCGTGATTAGACTGGGGACCCCATTCGTCGTCATCCGACGTAATTCGGAGTGACCACGAAAGGTAACGTCTCGGTTACGTACTAAGCGAAACCCCATTCGTCGTCATCCGACGTAACGTCTCCGTTCCCTACTCAGGGAACGAGGGTTACATACATAACCAAGATGTTCACTCTTTTGAATCCCATACCACACCAAGGAAAGTGGTTCTCTGTAATGGAGAAAGCACACTCTTCTTGGCATTGAGTCTCAACCCCAATTTCATCATGTGAGCGAGGACGACATCTCGATGCCGAACTGCTAACTGCTCTGATTCCGCCAGAATCAGCCAGTCGTCGATGTAGTTCAGAATGCGTATGCCCAGCAGCCTGAGCGGGGCCAGAGCTGCATCTACGCACCCGATATTGGTATTCTTTGCCCCCGAAAGAAAACCTCAGGAGCTTCCTGCGCTGAGGGAGGATGGAGATGGAGATGTTTGGCATGGAAGTATGCGTCTTTTAGATCTATCGTTACAAACCAGTCCTCGGACCTGATTTGAGTCACGACCTGTTTAAGTGTCAACATCTTGAACTTGAGTCTCTGGACTGTACGATTCAATTGTCGAAGATCTAGTATAGGACGCAACAACCCCCCCCCCCCCATCCTTTTTTGGAACAATGAAGTAGCGGCTGTAAAAACCCGATTCTCTGTCGGGTGAGTACACCTGCTCTATAGCCTCTTTCGCTAACAGAGCTTTCACCTCTTGCTCCACCTCTTGCTCCACCCCGTTGTAGCGTGGTGGACGAGAACCAAACTGAATTCTGTACCTGCTCTCTACTATCTGCAGGACCCACTGAGATATATTCTGTAGATTCTTCCACTCTGTCAGATAATCTACTAAGGGTACCAGTCTCTCAAGTCTGTCCTCTGGTGTAACTGGAACAGCCACTTCGGTGGCCTACTGGCAGGAACCAAACGAACTGACTGTTTTTGAATCCCCCTCAGAGGGTGCGATTTTGACTCAGCGTCGAGTTGACACTGAGCCATGTGATCACTGGAGACCGCTGCGCCCCGAGGCACCAAGGGTGACGGTGTTGGCAGAACGGCCCCCTGAGGGCACCGAGATGAAACGGGCATTACTATACTGAGGTGTACAGCGCTCCCTGGTTGGGTCTGCCCTCAGCGGTCTGATGCCAGTGGAGTCAGGACCTTTTCTGAGCCAAAGCCTTCTTAGCTTGAAGAACGGTCCTCAGATCCGGTTTCTGCTTTGAAGGCTTCGGCTGAGAGTGTCGGCCAAGCCCCCATGATTTTTGAGGAGCACGGGAAAGACGGGACAAATATGGCTTATTCCACGGTCTCGTCTAATTTGCTTTTAGGACAAGCGCCCCTTTTCTCGGCCGGCCACTCAATATTTAATTTTGCCACTGCCACTTCCAAACATAAGATACAGACAGTAAATCGTGTGTATCCCCACCCGTTAAATAGTTCAGGCAGGGAGAAGCACACAACTTAAACATCTCTTTCGCCATAATATACTTTGAAATGCTTGTGAACAGACAACAGTAAATAGACAGACAATTTTGACACAGAGCGTTTGCTGAGGCACAGAAGCTAATGCCGGTCAGACCGGATGTGCTTTTATCCTTTCCTGGTCGTGACGTCATCCGCCCATAACGCTCACTCTCTCCATTCGACTAGTTGACATACGTGCTTCAGCCGCAATCACGCAGGGGCGTTCCCAAAGCGTCATCGCAAGTTCCCTCGAAAGGGAAATATATATTTATTTAATGTTGTCCGTGTTATATTTCATCTGCAATAATGTTGTTGTTTTTAAAGATCCGTTTGGCCATTAACTTTTATGTTAATGCATTTCTCTCCGATTTGGTAGGAAATGAAATGAAATGTGGAGGATTTTAACAGTGTCAAGATGATTGACAGGCTAGTTTACTGTGACAGGACGCGGCAGAGAGTAACTGACAAAGATACAATTGTATGACGTGATAGTATATCCCAAAGCTTGAATAAGTTTAGGACAATAGTTTGAAGCACTCAATTGCGAGTTGCGACCATTTTCCCCTTTACATTTATGGAAATCTGTTCACACTGATAACAGATCACAAAATCTTTGAGCTCACCTACTGTAGAACAACCCATGCTCCAAACCACCTGCTCGAATTGAGTGTTGGGAACTTCAACCTTATAACTTCAGAGTAAAGTACAGGAACGGCTAAGACAACCCGGCGTATTACATGTCTCGTCACCCTGTTTCTACACCCCACAGCCCAGTTCTTCAAAGAGTGCACTCACTCATTCACACTAATTCCTGGGGTTCTAAACACTTCTAAAATATAAAAATATAAAAGCATCAGCAGTTAACTCACTGCCCAGCCTAATGACGACCTAATCCTCAAATTCTCTAGAACTGTCATTCCGCCTTCATTAGAGCACCAACTTCTTCAGTTGACTCATGAATCCCATCAGGACATTGTGAAAATAAAGAGACTCCTAAGAGAGAAGGTCTGGTTCCCTGACATGGATGAAAAAGCTGAAGTTATGGTAGCAAACTGTCTTGCCTGTCAAGCAACACACCTGTGACACATTCTGAGCCATTGCAAATGTCTAGGCTTCCTGAAATGCCTGGCAAGAAGTCAGTGCTGATTACTATGGTCCGCTACAAACAGGTGAATACATACTTGTCATCATAGATGAATATTCACACTACCCAGTGGTAGAGGTTCTTCAGTCCATCACAGGCAATGCTGTGATCCCTGTAATGGATAAAGTTTCCTCAATGTTTGGCATCCCAAAAGTAGCGAAGATAGATAATGGACCTCCCTTTAAAAGCAATCAGTTTAGCAAATTACCTTGTACCTTGGATTTCATCATCCTAAAATCCCACCATTTTTGACAAAGGCAAATGGTTCTGCTGAAAGATTTATGCAGCCCTTAGGCAAGGCGTTCTGAGCATCAATGTGGTTCCTAATGCACATGTGCGGTAAGCATGCACAGTGTGAACAATACGTGGCAACATGTCAGGTGCGTTTGTAATGCAGAAAACGTAATGTAATTCAGTAAACAAAGACATTAGTTCAAATCTACACCATGTGTGTCTGTGTCTTCTTTAACAGTTCGCACATTAAAATCTACACCAAATAGCTGATGTTTCTCACCTCAGTGATTATTCAGCGGCAGATCCTATTTTTTTACACCTCCAAAAATAGTATGATTTTTGAAGTGTTAATTAAGTGTGTGTAAGGATGTGTTTCCTGCATTTACAGTTCACCCACACTTACAGTGCACTAAACACAGAATGACAGTTGTAATGTTATCAAAAAGAAAAGAGTCATTGAGAGGATTGAGAGTGTTGTTGTCAGCTGATGCAAACTTGAAAAAGAATGGCATATGGTTTGATGAAATAAAACTTTAAAATCACTGGAACATTTCCACTGCACAGGTTCTTTATAGTTTACAAGATTCTTCAGATTATTAAAATGTTCTTCACAATAAAAAAAATAAAAAAATAAAAAAAGGTTATTTTAAGAACTGTTCACTGAAAGGTTCTTTGGTTCTTCGGTGGCATCACTGTGAAAACCCCCGTTTGGAACCTTTATTTTTAATTGTATGATAATATTCATGATACTAGAGTGATTTTCTGATTTTGTTTTTTATATTCAAAATATATGGTCTAATATAATATAATGTAGTATAAGTTGCTGCATGTAAGTTCTAACATAAGATTTTATTTTTTTTATTTATTTTTTTTTACTCTTCTCTCTTTGAGTATATGTTCTAGTTAGTAGAGTGAAGCGGATGCATATGTGGAATCTCTGCCACTAAAGGCCTATTTATACTTCTGCGTCGAACTGCCGCTGTAGCTACGTCGTAGGCTGTGTGTAGCGCGCGTACCCTACGGCGTACCCTGACGTGCACCTCTCCAAAAATGTAACGACGCGTCAATTCTACGCGGACACAAGTGCTGTGATTGGTCTGCCAGAACCCCTCCCTCGGGGTTTCACATGCTCCCTAGGTGCGCGTCAACGCGGACAACGACACAGAAGTATAAATTAAAACCAACACGTTGCCTACGGCGTATAGGCTCCGGCGTAGGTCCGACGCAGAAGTATAATGAGGCCTTTAGGCCTTGTCCACACGGACACGGGTATTTTTATAACCGTGACTTTTTGTACGCGGTTCGGCCGTTCGTCCACACGGAAACGCAGTATCAGGTCACTGAAACCGAACATTTTTGAAAACCCCTGCCAGGGTGAGGATTTTCAGAAACGCCGGTTGCAGTGTTGTCGTGTAGACAGTAAAACCGGGGTTTTTGCTTCTGATTCAGGCTTCTGATTGGCCAACGTGGCTTTACGATTAGGGTTGTATCGCCGCCTGCTGGTGTGACATGCTCTTGACAGCGCTTGATAGCGTGTTTTTGCGTTTTCATGTAGGCGGAGATTTCTTTAAACCGAGCATGCGTGGACAGGATTTTTTTTTTAAACGAAGGAGGAAAAACTCTGGTTATGAAAATCCCCGTGTCCGTGTGGACTAGGCCTAAAATTTCCCATTACCTGATCCATAAAAAAAGTAACATTCTTGCATATTTAAGGGAATTCTAAAGGAATATGAGCTTTAGACTTGATTTTTTAAAAATAAATGATGTAATAAATTCTCGATTTTCATGTACATTTTACAGAGATTCAGAGTGAAATTTTTAGTGAGTCGCTCTGCTTCAAAGATAATTGAGGATGCAAAACTGAGTTTATACATTTTTGAAAAACATGAGTCATCCAATTCTCTTTGAAAAAGATGATAATTACTGTCCAACTTTATTAATATAACAGCACCTACCAGTTCACGTGACAGCTTAGAAATTTAATGGCAGTCACCAAACCAAAGCTAACAAATAATTACAGCCATATCAAACTTGTGGTAAAAAATGTATTTGCTGAATCAACCACGTCATTTTTGCTTTGCTTTGCGCTCATGAGTGTCACGACTCATGTTTCACGGACACATATTGTTCCATATTGTAAGTGCAATGCTGTACCTAGATATACAGGGCGAGTTTGCTATATCACAACACTGCAGCTGGTTATATGATTCAAAAGTTAAAATGTATTAGTTTACAAAGCATACATTATGGTAAAAGTCATACCATGCAGTAGCATTGTGACTCTGCAAAAAAATACATTTTTATGAATTGATAATCTGCTAATGTAATAATAATTTATGTAAAAATAAATAAAAGTTGATGGTATTTTACTGCCACTGGTGTTCAGCTGAAACTGCAGTCAATTGTAGGTACTTTTATGGTGATGCTTCAGTTCTTTTTGCCCTTTTTGGAGCTTGATATTCTCAGTCCCCATCCATTTTAGTTCTATGGAAAAGATCAGCTTGAACAATAAGCAAAACATCTAACTTTGTTTTTTTTTTACGACTTGGGTATGAGTAAATAATGCAATTCAGTCCACTATTCATTTATGATTTGTAATGATGAGCTCAGTCAGATTACGCAAGTCTACAATCTACAATCTGTGCTTAATTACTCCTTGAAATAAAAAAAGCATTTCCTTTGAAAAAGGGTGACGCAGACTAACATATGTCCCATGTAAAAGTTGTTGGCATTGCAACGGTGCTCACCTTCAAATGAGTAATCAAATGAGTTTATCTGTTTCAACAATAGGCCAAAAGTCCAGATCAAATCTATTGTTTGCTATTCAAGGACTGAAGATAATCTGTATTAGTCTAAATCAACGGTGTCCGTAAGAGATCCGTACAAACACAGCAGGTGGCTTTTGAGGGACGCTGAAATGGCAAAATGCCTCTGAGAGACAGGCGCTGAAATATGGCAGATGACTGCTGTTTCATCGTAGCTCAGATCTGAGCAATGAGTTTCTTTATGACTGGATGCACAGAGAAAAACAACATTTAATAAGTTCTGTGACAGATTAGTATAAAGCACTTTAATTAAAGAAACACTTTCATTAAATCATAAATCTCTCTTGTCCTGAACTAACATTTCAAGGCGCCACTGAAAGAGATAAACAAGCGAGACAGGGAGCATCAAGCATTCGTTACATTCATTTACACTAAGCAACTAAAATGTCACATTATTCGATCACATTATTTTAGTCATGTCTTAATCACATATGAGACTGGAGAGGTAATCTGAGCTGACAGACTATGTGGTTAAGAGTTCAAAATAGCTGAACATTTTCTCATACTCATGCTGTTTCATGATCTTTCTTTCTTCCTTGCAACAAAAGGCAATAAAATAGTGTTAGAGCCTGTTTTGTGATAAAAGTAGTCTTACATGATAGTCTGTGTGTTACGCCAACTCCTTTTTATCAGCACCTGTACGTGGACCACAGTCAGATTTACGTGTCACTGACGTCTATTTAGATCATTCTGCACACATGCAGATATCTGAACTGTGTTGAAATTCAACCAAATTCAGAAAAGGAACATCACACTATTTGAAAACAGGTAAAACAATGGAGAAATACTGGTTTTCTTGGGTTAGCCTATATCAAATATATAGGATATATGAAATCCAAAGTGATGTATATGATTATTATTATTATTAGTAGTAGTAGTAGTAGTAGTAGTAGTAGTTGTTGAAGTAGTGTATTATATAATGCAGGGCCATAAACATGATGCAGCGCACTTTGATTGATGAAAAATTGATAAAAAATCCTATAGACAACTCGATAAAGAACCTCACGCATATCTAGGTGGAAAACAATAACAAATTTTAAAATCCGGACAAATTTTAAAACACTATCATACATCATGCTGACTTTGAAAGTGATTGCAGGAAAAAACAGTTCAAGTCTGAAGATAAAAAACAAATTGGAGTAGTGACCATCATAATGCCAGACTCTATCTGTTCAACTTTGAATTGTTTGATTTATAGCTTACCTGTTCTGTATCTAGTTTTTGCTTTCATCATAGCAGAAAGGTTTGAATGGACAAACAACACTTATATTATCTTTAAATAACTTTTAAAATCTAGTTATTTTATTATGACATTTCAGCATAATCTATTTCGAGGACAGTATAACCTTTAGAAATACCAAATGGCATATCCATAAATCCCGCAGGAACAGTTTCCCTCACAGGCTTTTAAATCTACCTAAAGTACCCTTGATGCAAATCTCATTCAAATTTCAGTGGCTTACCAGAGACAAAATACAAATAAACAACTTGTGAGAAGGAAAAAACATTTCATAATAACTTAAACTATATAATCACATTATAATATGTACATAATATATAGATTCAATTAAAATAGCATATTGGCAGTACTTCAAAGAGGTTATGCCATTATGATTGACATTTTGCTCTACATATTTGCCCCTGATTGATCATTAACATACACTTTTTCTCATTGGCTAATGCTTATGACTCATATTTCCATGCACTTTGTGCCTGTTTATTACATGCACCTAAGAGAACATACTGCGTCTAAACCATACGATGAACACTTGAGTGTTGTTTTCGTATCGCTCCTGCCTAAGCACTTTGACTGAATACAGCCATTCAGAGTGATTATGCTGTTTTTGAAGCAGTCTAAACCCAACGGCCAGATTATCTTCACAATGAAATAGATCTCCTGGACAAACTGTTGGCAAAGCACTATTACTTGGTTTACACACTGCAGGTGCAGCTTTCCTGATTTCATTTTAATTTGAGCAATAACAGTCTTTTTCTTTTTTCTTGTGAATAATTCGGCCTTTCATTTAAAAGAATGTTTTAATGCCATGTTGTAATTATTAAATGATAACCTGGACGTTCTACTAGCTGTTCACGTAATTTGACTCAGAATTATGCATTTCTATGGCAACACTACTAAGACCAAAATGAATCATGTAATTTAAGTAATAAATAGTAGCCTGGGTTTCCCCATACTGCCTTGCTCGCAGCGCGATTTTATTCACGCTGCTAGGCAGTCTGGACACCATGGACCAAATTTTCCCCTGAAAAAGGGAACCAATCACAGAACGGGGAGGGAGCAGCAAGACAATGACGACACCGAAGCAGTTTGTTTATATCTATGGATCCAACATGGCATCAGACTCGACGTTACCTTCTACCATCATGTTTATCTTGCACAAACGGTAATATTCGCTAAACGCCATCGTGTACACCATCGTCTTTTTCCTCTTTCCGAATTTCTGTCACTCTACATACGTCATCTGGTATAATTGAAGCGATTGGCTATGAGCTACATACAGGCGCATTTGATAGACATTCATAGCGCCCAATAAACGGCTCTGGGCATTCGTAAACCACGCCTCAAATACGAGAAAATGAATACGTGGTTCCCAGACCAAGTCTCAAATGAGACTTGGTCTGACGTTAGCCAGGCTAAATAAATAGACAAAACAAAAGTCATTATGCATAAACTTAGACATTATGCAAGTGTAACAGAGGCCAACTAGTAAAGAGCTGGGCAGTTAAACCTCACTCCCCTGGCCTCAAGAGGCACTTTAGCGACTGACGTTAGAGGCTGTGGGCCCTATTTTAACAATCTAAGTGCATGGTCTAAAGCGCACAGCGCAAGTGCATTTGGTGCGTGTCCGAATCCACTTTTGCTAGTTTAATGACGGCAAATATGTTCGCCGCGCCTGGCGCATGGTCAAAAACGGTTGTCCCTATTCTCATAATGAGTAATGGGTGTGTTTTGGGCGTAACGTGCAATAAACCAATCCGAGTCTCAATCTCCCATTCCCTTTAAAAGCCAGTTGCACTCGCACCATGGCGGATCGCACCATGGCGCCATGGTGCCATGGTGAATGTGCATTTTGAATCCGCCTATAGGCGCACATTACTAACGCACCCTTTAAATAACAAAAAAAATATTGCAGTTCAGTTTCAGTTGGTCAATGGTGCAGTCTATTTCAGTTGCCTCAAAATAGCAACAATGCGCCTGAACACACCTTGTTTTCAGACCAGCACACATGGGCGCACAAATAGGTGTAAATGCATTTGCTATTTAAACAACGTGGCGCAGGACGTGAAAATGATAACTGCGTCGGAAAAAATGATAACTGCGTCGGGCTGAAACTAGCAAAAAACGCTTGTGTTGTGCCTGGTGCTGCATTGCGCTGGTTGTATGATTGGGCCGTGTCTTTACCGTCCTTTTTCGTGTGCCCACCTCCCATGCTGATGATGCTGGTTTGAATCCCACTCTGAGCGGTGTGAGTATTACGCTGGCGCCATGATCCGGATGGGAGGGAGGTTTAGGAGGGTGAGTGTAACAGAGGCCAGCTACTGTAGTAAAGAGGCCTTGCTCTAAGCGACGTCACGTGTTTTTTAGGCCAAACCATTTTTTGTCACATACAGCAATCTCCTCACTATCCGCTAGTTGCCTGTCCCCTGAACACACTGTAAAAAAAAAAAAACGTGGTCTCTGTAGACAGCTCAAATAACAAATAACAAAGAATAGGGAAAAGGAGAAGGAACGCGCAAAGTCACGAATTTACATCGGAAAAGCGTTCAAAAGGTGGCGAGAACTCCGCCGGCAGAAGGGCTTCCAATCCGAAATTCAGGTGGCTCTGTTTTTGCTGGACAGGTGTGTATATCCAGTTTGTTTTTTCTAAATGGTCCATGACTGTTTCAGGAAGCACGGAAGGGAGGGGGGTGGGGGGACGGGATGAGGAGGGTGGGTCGAGCTAGCCTCCGTTTTGTTTAACAATACTTTGAATGTCAACAAAAAGTGACGTCACCCAACATCGCTTAGAGTACCTTTAAGAGACGCTCTAGTGACTGACATTAGAGACTGTGGTCTTTGCCGTCAATGTTAGTACGCCTGCCTCCCATGCCGGTGACACTGTTTTGAATCTTGCTTAGAGCGGTGCGAGTAAGACCAGTTACATAGGCCTGGTTATTGAATTTTATATCATTAAACTGTATTGTATGTCTTTTATTTTCAGATTATTCTCGCATTATTAAGATATTAACAATATAAACTAAGTATTGATCAAAAATGTTACAAGATGCTGCTATTTTAAGTATATCTGCATGACAGTGAGGTGGTGCAAGTTGAAACTTTAAGAAAATTCAGTTTAACTACGGGTTTTATAAAGGCGTGAATACTTTTTACAAGTCGAATCTCGTGATTACAGTAATTCTGACATGACGTAAACGCACCTTATGTTGGGAATAGCATGCTACCATAAAATCCTTGATGCAGTATATAGTATGTACAGTATATCATTACACTGTATGTGAATCTTTGTTCAGCGCTTAATTCTGAACACCAAAATAGTTTTTGTTCCACTGTGACCTGGAGCCAAAGAAAAAATACTGATAAACATCTATAATATCAGTAGTGCTATTTTACAAAAATGTGTTTAATCATAATACATGGCATTTACTGCCCACTAAAAATGTTCTGTGGTCCTATGAACATCTTGTAGAGGGTCTCTAAAGATTGATTATTATTAAGACAAGTCGACATCATCTTTTATTATGATGAATGGGAATGCTAAAAGATTTCGGCACCTTGAATTAAAGATGTAACATGATGAGGTCATGCCAAAATAATGTAACATGCATACCACTGATTGAAACGTTTATCAAAGAATTATATGTACTGTTTTTCTTTTCTTTTTTTAAAGCATATAACATACAGTTCCCACTGCACAGTATTTGAAGTAAAGTAGTATTCCATGCCAAACATTACAGTGACAAACATTGGTCAATAAAAAGTCTTTGTTTGACTGCTCTGGGTTTATTAGATTTAGATCGGTGTTAGTGCATGGCAACTCTTTAATGAGAACTGAACTGAAACCAGTGAACCAATTGAACAGTACCAATTGAAATCACTACACCTTGTTCTTATATTAAAAAACACATGTAAGGACTTTTCGCTGAATAATGAGCCAGAAAAAAAGAAAAAGGTCATATGTACCCTTGCAGTCATAAAACGTTTTACAAGTGGCCCCTTGAGTCTCAGTTTAGACAAACAGTTTCAAATCATAAAATAAACTGAAACTTTCATTGAACCATTGAAGTGAAATATTTCACTAAGACCCTGAACTTGGTAATAATGTTAAATATACAATGAAAACGTCTGGGAATACAACATCTGTAAATGCAGCAGAAGAAGACGCAAAGAAAGAAGAAAAGGCCTTACGTGTGGATTCCTGTGCAGTAGGAGGGGAGTGTCACACAGGTGTGTCTGTTCTGCAGTTCTGTTCACAATACTTCAGTTTTATATTCGAGGTGAAAGGTTTTAGACTTCAAACTCTGAACCACTCATTTCAGTGACGCTGATCCAGTCACATGGTAAGAAAGTCTTGATGTAAACAATAAGAGCATGCTGTCCTAAACAGTTCACAAGAGATGCCAAGGTGTTACAGCGATTGGCTGTAAAAAAATGTATGTATAATTGTTACTACACAGAACTTTTAGTTGTCACACCATAAGTGATCTAAAACAAACCTCTAAAAACGCTGAAAATTGTAAACGAAATGGCTTTTTAGTTTGACTAAATTTTAGTCGAAAAAAATGAATGCCTATTTTATTTCAAATTCAAATTTCTTCTTAATTATCAACATGAGCAAAACTTTGCTGTAAAAACTGTTTTACATTATCTTTAGCAAGTTAAAGGCTTTTTAGTATATACTTTTAAAAATGTCCACTTTCAGATTGTACATGCACATGTGTCTTGATCATTCATACATCAATTTAAACAAAAATAAATATCTTTTTAGAAAAGTAACTTGTAAGTGAGGAATCTAAAAATATCATTGTTTTACATTACATAATTATTTCATCTTACTTTTTTGGCCATGTAAATACAGTAACAACAGCCCGGTCTCACTCCAAAACGTCACATACTGACGCGTCTTGACCAAACGGCAATATACGACGAAAAGGGTACCCCTAAAACGTCCATATGAGACGAAGACATAAGCGCACCAGCGCACCTCTTAGCGGTACCCTAACGCATACCTAAACCTACCCATAACCCGAATAGTCACGTTTTAGGGGTACCCTTTTCGTCGTATATTGCCGTTTGGTCAAGACGCGTCAGTATGTGACGTTTGGGGGTGAGACTGTGTTAGTAACAACATCTGCAACAAATCGGATATTTTCATTCAGTTTGGTCCCTGAAATATATTTGAGATGTTTTTTTTTCCCTCCTTGAGTGTGGGCTCCATATATCATCATAGCATATGGGCCATTAAAGCCTGATGTATCAAATATGATACAAAACATAAAAAAACGCAAACCTACATTGTCTAAACTAAAGGTTCAATAAACTGTAGTATTTAAAAAAAATAAAAAATAATTGACATGATATTGTATTTTCCTATTTCAGGCTTAACAGGGTTAAATTGCTGGTAATTGGTCCCTTGCCATTACTTCCATTAAAAGATATTTGTTATTTGAATTGGATTTTTAAATAACTCTCAGTTCTCAAATAATATTAAAAGATCGGGGCAGTTAGCGGTATGTATAAAGCCACTTTAGTCTGTATAATTTTAGCCTCAAGTCTGTCAAAATTCTAAGAATGACATAATTTTACTCTTATTCCTAAACTTAAGAAAAATTCTTAAGTGTGATTCATAAAGGTTCCTACAGTAAGTGTTAAGACTTGGCCTCAGCTCGTAAATCATTTAAAAGTGCTGGAGAGGTCTCCTAACGTAGTTAGGAGTAACAAGATGGCAGCAGAGAGGACGTGGCCACGCTCTTTTCAACGAAAATATGATGCATTGAAGTTGATCAAATGATAAATAAAGTTTAATAATCAAGGTATTCTTTTTGTAACTTACCTTTAAGCAATTTTATAGCAATGAAATGAAATGAAAGTAATAATTATATTTTTGGCAACTGGAAAAATGCAGCAGTGCACCTGTGATGACTCTGGCCCTTCAGTCACAAGTTAGCAGGCTCGAATAGCACTATTGTGGCACTGACCACACCAAATATACAGTAGTGGCCAAAAGATATGTGCGGAGGTTTTTTTTTTTTTAATGACCCTACAAGTTTGCCAAGTTTGCTTAAACCATCAAATTATGAGGAAAATATATTTATATGTATATTTTTTAAATATTTTAAAATATGAGGGAAGAACAAAACACTAAACTTAGTGAAGATATTTATCTGACAAAATTATTTCAAGTCACCTTTATTTCTACAGTTCTTTTTACAATGCAGATTGTTTCAAAGCAGCTTTACAGAGATAACAATTTAGTCTTCCTTGCAGAACTTACGCTAAAGCTTTCATTTCCATTGTAAAAAAAAAAAATCATTAGTTATCTATTTAGTTCATTAATATATATAGCAGCTTTGGAGAAAACAGTCATGTCATCGTCCAGCTCAGTTCAGTTCTCATATAATGGTGTCAATGCATGCAGATCAGTATTGTTGAATATTAAATGACAAAAAGGGCAAACAACAGCTACAGGTTTTAGAAAAACTAAAAAGCTCAAAGGAGAGAAAAAAAATCATACATTGTCTGCAACATATAGTAATTTATTAATATTTCATTGTCCTCTCTTGTTTTTTCATGTGTTCATAATTTCTTTGTATGACAGCCTGACTAAATTATGTCTGTACAATTTGGAATGTTTCTTTGTGTTATCAAAAATAAACAATTGGCTCCAGGCACAACTACACAATACGCTTACAAAATCTTTAACACATTTTTAATACTATTTGAATAAAGGGTGAATCTGACAATTTTCCTTTGCCTCACTTTTCCACAGGGGATTCCACAGCATCATTACTAATTTGTGATAATTTTGCACAATGCAAAGCAATTAAAAAAAATTATATTAAAGTTTCAGTGTCATTAATTAAATTATTGTATTATAATTACATTAATTTACTGGTGTCAGCAGTGACCTCACCCTTGCAGGCTCACTATTGGCTTATAGTGGTTGAGGGCGGCCATTATTGGTTGACATTATTGTAGTCCTTAGTTTGCAGCTCTTAAGTCCCACTTCAGTCAGCACTTAAGAATCAGTCTTATACTTTACTGAAAGTTGCTTTTAGCCTCTTTATAAAAGTATCCTACTCTTAGAGAAGTCCTTCTCTTTACTAATTTTTTTTTTACACTTAAGTCAAAGCTTAAGACTATTCTTAATGGCAATTCTTAGAAGTTTTATACATATGGGCCCAGGTCTTTATAACCACATTATACACAACAGCTTGCAAACAATTTTGTCGCCATCTGGAGGACAAGCTGAAAATGTCACACTCTCATCATAGTGTCTGACAAATATTGACAGCAAACATTTTCTTGACACAACTAGGTGGCCTTCAGAGTGCATTTATACTTATGTACATTTTAGATTAAAATTACATGTATTAATTTAGCATAAAGTATAGCTTTTATCAAAAGGAATTGCAAAGGATATTTAATAAAAAAAAATTAAAAAGAATCAATAAAAAATCTAGGACATAACAGGTTGATTTCTTCATTTGACTAAAGGTTTGTTGTGGGTTGTGGCATTTTAAGGAAAAAAATAAGCAGATCATTACCATAATCTGGGTATTGCACATCAAGTCTATAGATTAAAATGTTGCATTTCAATTCAAAACAAACAAGAAAAATATTAGAGGCATAACTATGCAGTTTACTGAGACAGAAACTGCCATTCATTTTGGAGGGTAGTGGGCAAATGGTGCGTCCTCACTTATCTTGCCCTGTTAAAAGAAAAAAATAAAATCATTCAAGTTACAATAAGTTACCATATTATATACTCCCAACCATAATAAGGTTTTTAAAGTCATGAGGATATTTGATAGATATATGCATACTGTTTAAAAGTTTGAGGTCAGTTATATATATACACACACACACACACACACACACACACACACACACACACACACACACACACACACACACACACACACACACACACACATATATACATTAGCATGGTTTCCACAAAACTATAGCGCAACTTTTTTCAACATTCATAATAATAAGAAATGTTTCTTTAGCACTAAATCAGCATTTTAGAATGTTTTCTGAAGGGTCATGTGAAAAAAGTAATGATGCTGAAAATACAGCTTTGACATTACAGAAATAAATTACTTTTTAAAATATATTAAAACCGAAATCAGATATTTTAAATATATCACAATTTTACTGTTCCCTTTTGTGGTCACGACGAGTTACATACGTAACCCCTAAGTGCACCGTTTCTACTGTCTTTTTGATCAAATAATTGCAGCCTTGGTGAGCATAAAACACTTCTTTCAAAAACATAAAAAAAATCTACCCCAAACTTTGAATGATGATTATAATATATATATATATATATATATATTACTAAATTGTTATTTATTTATCCACTCATTTATTTATTACATATAGATGCAAGAAATACTTAAAGGGCCAAATACATTATAATGTCCAGTTTGTGAAGATTGTTTGTAAGAAGATCTGAGCCCATTTTGCTGAAGGAATTTTGATTCTAGACTATTTGGTTCAAAAGTCATTGGCTAAAACATATATGAAATTGTGAACTGACTGACTCCAAATCATAGTATATTGAGAACTTTACCATTAGTGTGATAAACCTTTTACCATGGACTGCCAAAAATTTACAGCCAGAATAAAATGCAGAATAATAAGGAAACTTTGGTGTTTGTACAGAACCACTTCACTTGAGACTCACCATTGATACATCATCAAGCCTCTCAAAATGTGACCTTCTGGAGCGAGCAGCCTTCACTATCACAACCACAACAACTACAGCCATCACAATGCAGAAAATACACAGAACTGCAATGAGCCCTGGATTTACTGCCACATCTTGTCCTTCTCTGTCTCCCTGAGCTATAAAAGACAGAGATAAATCAACCACATTAATATATAAATCAACAAACACAGAGGTATACTTGAGCCGATATGAAACCAGAAATGATGTGCTAATACAGCACAGCACTGGAAACTGTGCAAATGACCTTGATCTTGAGTTATCTTAGTCTATACAGTATTTATGTTGAATATTGTACCTGTGACTGTGCTGTTTGGTTTTTCTGAAAATATTTCAGTTGAGTTAGCAGCGGTGATCGCAGATTCGGACGTTGTCAGAAGAGATTTCTGGGGCATCGAAGTAGATTGTGAAGAGGTTGTCTGAGTGTTGTTTGTAACATACGTTGTTGTTTGTTGAATTATGATTTGTTGTGTTGTAGTCAGTGTCTCAGAAGTATCTCCAGAAGTCATGTCAGTGGGTGTCTGGGTTCTTGGACTGTTAGGTTCTACTGTCTCTGTAGTTAGTAAAAAAGTGTTATTAATACATAAGTTAATAATACATTGTGCTGTGATATGTAAATCTGGTTTGAAAGCCATGAATCTGTAGTAGTTCTACAGTGTATTACAGTTAACCCAGCTAAAAAATAATTGTTCTGAGAATGTTTTCCAAAAAAAAATTGGTAATGGGAACGTTAAAAATTCCAGTTTTCTTAATGTTGGTGGAACGTTTTATTTAAAAAAAAATTCTTTAAAATCCCTGTGAACCGGAATTTTGCCCCGTTGACTTTTTTCTTTAAAATCCCCGTCAACCAACTTTACTTCTGTGTTGTGACATATATTCATGTGAAACTGAATACTGAATAGAGGCAGGGTTTTATTTTAGCCCACCTCTTCTCCATCCCTTGCTCATGGCAGACTGACAGTTGGAGGGGAGTGGTTAAGGATATTCAACCCAAGCCATCAAACTGAAGTCATCAGAGAAGGAAGAGTGGAAGCAAATTTTCTGATTTTGATTAAAGATTACCACAACAAAAACATTTTTTGCACAGATTAATTGTTCACCACAAGACTAGTAATGTGCGCTAACAAAGTAAATAGGATCAATTTTGAATTCATGACGACTTTAAGGTTATTATGATGTTCCTGAAACATTCTTTCAACTTAATTTTTATAACAACTCAATGTTGATTTGTAACATTTCAAGAACTATTTCAATAAAAATGTCTAGTTTCCTTAATGTGTAACAGTTATTTTCTGTTTTGTTCTGTGGTTCGGTCTGTGTTTTGGTTTCCCAGTTTGCCTGCCTGTGTTCCCTAGTTAATTTACCTTGTTTGTTAATTAGTTCCTCACACCTGTTTCTGTTCACATTGATTACTCTCAGGGGCGTAGTTTGTGGGGGGGTTGGGGGGGAGATAACCCCCCCAAAATTTAAATCTATGCATTACAACCCCCCTAATATTTATACCATGATCACATGAAAAATATGCAGACCCAAACTTCAACCCCCCCAATGTTCAAACCAAATCTACGCCCTTGATTACTCTCCTCATATATTTAAGCCCTGTGTTTCCTTAGTTCCTTTATCTGGTCTCGTCTGTGTTAAAAGTGATTGTGTTTACTCCTATGATCTCCTGAGTTTTCCATTGTGGATTTAAAAAAGACTGTATTTGTTGCTTAGGTCCTTCATCGTGCGTGTTACTACAACAATTATTGACAGAATACCAGACCAGTCTCCAAGACAAAGCATGCCTGCCAGTGACCAGTCCCAGAGAGGATTTTGCCGCATTTGTGGAGTGGGTGCTGGTGAATAACAGATCAGCATTCACCATCTGCTCCACTGAGGACGACATCACCAGCCCCACTCCGGACCCAGAGCCCAGCCAGTCATCACCCGGCTGCACGGACATGATGCTTGAGCTGAGTTTCAGAGTGTCCATCCAGCTTCCCGCTATGTCTCCAGCTGTCGATCCCGTCACTCTACCTGGAACCATCGGTCTTATGGCTCTACTGGGCTCCTTTGTCCCTCCGGCTCCACCTTAGTCAGACGTTGCTCTGCCTGCACCTCTGTGCTCCATCTCTCCAGTCCTTCGGCCCCATCTAGTTCAGCCTTCCCTCCAGCTTCACCTTGGCCCTCAGTCGCACCGGCTCTACCTCAGCCCTCTGGCACCCCGGCTCCAACTCAGACAGTTGTCACTCTGGCTTTGTCTCGGCCTTCAGGAACATCATGTTGCCCAGTCTCGATGGCTCTTCGCCTGCGCCCAGGTCTTCATGTGTATCGACTCCATCTCCGTCCATCATCCCCCTGGTGTCAACAGCCAAGTCGCCAGCATGGCTTCTCCCTCCTTCGACTCTGCCGTGGGACATCCTCCTTGCTGCCTTGTGGGTCACCGTCTGGCTCCTCCTGCTCTTTGCTCCTCCCTGGCTCCTCCCACCACCATTCATCCCTCCCTTTTCTTTTTGACTATCATCGGTGCGAGGATGCGCCTTCCGGAAGGGGTGAGCTACTGTAACAGTTATGTTCTGTTTTTTTCTGTGTTATTATCATGGTATTTTGGTTTCTCTGTTTGCCTGTCTGCCTGCCGTGTTAGCTAATTAGTATCCTTGTTTGTTATTTAGTTCCACACACCTGTTTCCGTTTACATTGAGTACTCTTTTTGTGTATTTAAGCCCTGTGTTTCCTTAGTTGGATTTAATAAAGACTATATTTATTACTTATCATTTTTGTCATGCATGTTACTGCAAACATTTGTGACATGTTAATAGAACGTCACATGCCAATAAACCCTTGGCAAACTGCAGTCCATGATGTCATACTTGTGAGTATAAAGGGGGCGCTTCAATACTTGTCAGCAATATTTTTGTCTGAAGGAGACATGCAGGCAGGTTCCCCTTCTCAGGGAACCATGGTTACGGTCTTGGATTTACATGAGGAACAAATAACCACTCTGCCATGCCGTGGGAATGCCTGCCTCACTAGGTGGAATATGCACAAGCATAGTAGGCATAGCATACATGGACTCAACAGATTACTTTAGCCGGAGTCAGAGCGTCAACCCAGGGCGCATCCATAAAAAGACGTACATAAACTGTCAAGTGGTAGCATCCCCTAAGCCATAATCTCCCATAAATATAGAAATTATTCATGCTTCTATGTCTTTGTAACCAGGGAAGTCCCGGCCTATACAAACACTAAGGTATATTAGAGCCTAAAATTAAACCTGAAATGATGTGCTAATACAGCACAGCACTGGAAACTTTGCAAATGACCTTGATCTTGAGTCAATCCAGTGTTTCTGTTGAATCTTGTACCTGTGAGTGTGCTGTTTGGTTTTTCTGAAAATGTTGTTTCAGTTGAGTCGACGGTGGTGATGATTTGTTGTGTTGTAGTCAGTGAGGTATCTTCGGTTCCTCTCATCTCAGTGGATGCCTGGTTGTTGACTGTCACTGTATAAAGTATAAAGTATAAAGGTGCTCAGTGTAGGTGTTAAGGCCTCTGCAAAGAGGTAAACTAATCAAATAGCCAGATTCAGATTCAAGTTAATGAAATAGTTCCCCCTAAAATGATAATTCAGTAGTTATTTACTTGCCCTAATGTTGTTCCAAAGACAGTGGAATACAAAAGGAGACTTTATTGAAGAATATTTGCACAGTTATAGAACAACTCTGCCCTACAAAGGCAAAAGACCTTAACTCGCTAGAGTGTGGAACTGAGAAAAATGACTTTAAAGATTGTTAGTTGTCCCGCCAAATGAATTATAGGTAGGACACTGGAAATCTGGCAATTAGATGTTTTAGTAGCCTAATGAAGATTATCTACATAAAAAAATCTTGAGCTCAAACTTGTACTTATGACCACTATTTTAAAGTTACTGTACTCTGCCTTGGCATGACTTCTTTTTGCTGTCAATACAAAGGCAAAATGCAGTAACTTCCGCATTATCAATATTTAGATCACCATAAACTAAATCATTAAACAAAACCTGTATAAAATCTAGTGATCATGGCATTTATTTTGTATGATTTACAATTACTTATATCCATTTACTTATTGCTATACTGTGCTTTGGTTGCATTCTGATGGCATTAACATTAGACATGACTAAATACCTCCATAGGTATATTAGTCCAGCATTGGCTCGACCGTGTGTAAGGGCTCTTTCACACCTACCTTGTTTGGTCCGGATTTTCGGACTTTTCAGTTTGACCCGAATCAAAATTACAAGTGTGAAACCTCCCCCGGACCACGGTCAGGACCAAACAGACGAAATTTAGTCCGACGAAAAGAGGTAGTCTCAGTCCGGATCAAACTGAACAAAGGTTTGGGTGGTTTAGTGTGAAAGCATTTTCTGTATGGTTCAGACTTTCAGACCATTTACAGGAAGTTCCGGTCGTTCCCGCTTAGCCTAAACTACTGAAGAAGAATATTTATGTGCAGATCTGTCAGTCCTGCCTACAGCGTTTCTTCCAGCTGATTCACACGCATGCACGCACGCACACACACACAAACATATTTGTCCTGCGTCCTGCCGGCGACGATAAGATGTTCGCACAATGAGGACACTCATTTGGCGAATTTGAACTAGCCTCGAGTATAATTGGTGCTGCAGGGAGTAATGCCATAATAATAAAAGTAATTTTTAAAAATAATAATGAAAGTGGCAACGATATGCATCTCATTCTTGTCAAAGTTACCCACCAAACTGACAACACGCTGAAGTCAGAAGTCAATGCAGCCCACATAGATGATGACGACAGGATGCAAGTACGTCATGTAAAGTTCTTTAGTGCGCTTGCATAATTGCAATGAGAAACCAAACCAAAACTAACCGAATGTATCAAAACATGAACTTTGCTTCGGACCTTGATGTGGACTTTCAGGTGTGATAATGCCCAAGAAACAAATGATGTTTTATTAACAAAGTTCGGGAGGAGCACGTTCAAATAATCAAGCAATCAATCAATCAATCAGCTCATCAAACAATTACCATGTCTACCCTATCAGCATGAGAGGAAGCATATATATTCACTCTGTCAACTCACCTAACTTCCTTGACAGTTTCAGCATCCCTCCACCACCCCGACTCCTCACTCTTGGCTTGTTCTTTCACAGCCAGGAATACGGGGGGAGTACTCTGGGTTCGGGGCGAATACCGAGCCCGGAGCCCTCTCCTCGGACAGCACGCCAAATACGCATTTATTCTATCTGACTTATTTGTAAGTGTGAACTCGTGAAATATGTTTCTTCAGCTGAAGGCGCCGGCGAAGTTTTGGCACTCTGCCAGCTAGATGCATGAGTGTTTCAACCAGGTCCGGTACCCGAACTGGGTGAGGCAGGGCTTTACTTCTTTGTTGTATTCATCTGCTAGTGCTACGGCATGTGTAACATTTTTCTGTCAACTCTCCATATATCCTTCGCAATCGATATCGCACGCCTGTCGATGCAGCGGTTTCAGACCTTCAGGGGCGTAGTTAGAGATAACCCCCCCAATATTTAAATCTATGCATTAACCCCCCCCCCCCATATTTATACCATGATCACAATATCAGGAGGCATACCCAAACTTCAACCCCCCTCCCAATGTTCAAACCAAATCTACGCCCTTGCAGACCGTAGCCTACTAAATGTTCTGACCGCGTTTGCAGGACAAAGCTCTGAGGACATCAGAAGTTACAGGGACTGATGGCAGCTGTACAAAGTACACAGGCCACACCGTAATTTAAACAAAGGCAAATAACCATACAATCTGCACAGTAACTTCATATTGACGCGCGGCTAAACAAAGGCAGATTAGCCTACCGTAACTCAATTCGAGCATTCCAAAACAAAGCCAAAGAGCGGGAACTGTTGTTACGGTGCTCTGCCTTGGTTTCTCATGGGCTTTTGGAAGTTACTGTTTAGGCAACCCATTATTTTCTCGAAAAAACAACGGAATTGACTCAAGATACTAATCCACATGATAAAGGAGCAGGTCTTGAATGTGCCAAAAATATCACTCATTTTCGGCCTAAACGAAGTTACGGTCTTTTGCCTTTGCACTGCAGAACAGCTAAAGCTGCCGTCGGCAACATTTTTTTGATCAAATTCAGTGAAATTGACACTATAATCCGACAGAAAAACATAAATAAGGTGGTTTTAGAAAAAAACCCGAGCTTCTAACTCCACCTGGAGCGTGTTATTTGTTTTGCAAAAATCCACCGCTCCCGTCTCATCGGGTCCAATCAGCGCAGGAGGGAGGAGGGGGAGGGGGGGGGGTGAGATCTGACTGTCAATCACAGGTCGTGCACACGCCACAGATCCCCTCTCTCTCGCGCAGGCGCGCACGTTACAATATCAGATGCACACGACACGCCTGAAGTTCGCCTGGAGATTGTACGAAGCGTGATGGCGGAGAGAAAATCTACTAACAAGCTTCCAATTCCTCGGTTATTGCTATCTATGGATAGATTAGCCAGGGCAGCCTACCTCCGAGTCCATGGTGTTGATCGATGCTGAAGAGACGGACGCGTTCACAGAAAATCAGGTACACACGCACTGACGATGGGCGGGTGCTCGTTGGTAGTGGGGGAGGGGCATGAGAGTTGTAAACATTCAAAATTTTGGTTAAGTCCACTCAATCTGCCAGACTTGCCGACTGCAGCTTTATGTATAAAAAATTCAGTTTGGAAACTGGATGTTAAATTTTGGTTTCTTTCTAACACAAATTATCATATAGCTTCAGGAGACTTGGAAGATAGGGCTTGTTTTATAAGATTTTATGATATGTCTAAGAATGATTATTTTTGTGTGTGTGTTCCATTGGGGAAAAAACAACATTAGTAACAGCAATTTTATTAATCTTTAATAGTATTTCTAAAAGTAATTTTGTAGGTAAACTATTCCTTGTATACAGTAAGTATGTGTGTTATCTGGGTTTTGTATAACCCTGAAGGAGGCTTAATTTTATTCTTATCAAAAACAAGTATTGCAAAGAGCAGTGTAAATGCTTCTGTAAATAATAAAGTGCAGTAAAAACGAACTTGTATTATATTTATATTTTGATGTTTTAAATGTCAAAAAACAACACTTTTTTAAAAAACAACACTCAAAAATAGGCCTATTTTCAAGATTTATATATTTTACATATAAAGTTCCCATCCATTCCGATTACGCAGCTTTAATATTAAATAATACATTTAATGTGAATCATATTTGAAAGTCATACATAAATGAAACAAGAATTCGATTTATGTACTAGTACTAATAAACTGAATCTGTTCTGAATACACAATATCCAGGTTTATATATTAACAATAGGCCTATCATACATTTTAACAACTTAAATGCTGCTTGTTCCACCATTAGCCAAATTAAATTAAATTAAATTAAATTCATGTTTTCACAATTGAAAGATTTATGTTGATTCAACGGAATTTGAATGAATGAATACATTTTGAATATATGATTATTAATAAAATAAATGCAAATATTTAATGATAAACTATTCCAAGCATGATTCTATTCCAAGCATGATTCTTTCTTTCTTTCTTTCTTTCTTTCTTTCTTTCTTTCTTTCTTTCTTTCTTTCTTTCTTTCTTTCTTTCTTTCTTTCTTTCTTTCTTTCTTTCTTTCGAGTGTGTTCTTTAGTTGACTTGAATCATAAATTGATTTGTTCACATTTTGCAAATGTAGGATTATCTGCAAGACTCACATTTGAATACCGAAACAAAAACATTGTATTTTGTATTACAAATTAATTAATACATAATCAAACACTTCTCTGTTGTAGGCCTGTTATGTTTAATTGAATATAAAATTATAATATTCAGTTAAATCACTTTGTACTTTGTCTTACCTTGTGATGCCGTGACAGAAATAAGCAAAAGAATAACTACTGAGAAGATCATTTTAGTGATGCTGTGAGGCATAAAAATAAAACAGCACAGGTCTAAAGTACAGCTGAGCTCCCAGCACAGACACGCAACATATCCTGAGTTGCAGGATGTGGACGTGTGGCAGAGGAGGTGGTTTCTGTCATCCGATGGGATGAATAATTGTTTCAGAATTGTTTGCACTTGTATAGTATAAACCTGCCATGACGTCCTAAAACTGCTGCCACAGCTTCATATTGCAAATGTCAAATATAATATTACATCTGCAAACAGTGGTGTTTGTTATTTGCACAAGGTGCACTGTAAAAAAAAAACAAAAAAAACACTGTGTGCAGTATTTTCCTGGTTAGGTTACTAGTGGTAACCGCACTTTTTACTGTAGTGAAGTCCCGTCAATTTAGTTAACACTTTTCACAATAGTCTATACAATGTTTCAATTGCCAGCTTTACAGAAATTCATTATATTAATGTTTATAATACTTTAATACCTAATTTTCCACATTTAGAAGTTAAAAGATGTGCAATAGTTTACATATGGTGACCTAAACGTAATATATAGTTGAGATTTGCTATAGCATACAGCTTTGTGTGATTATACTGTTTGTAGGTGACTAAAGCTGGATAGGGCCAACTGTATAGTAGTTGCAAGCTGGACTTATTAATTATTGTGCTGTGATATGGAAATCTGGTTGTATGAATCTGTAGTTCTACAGTTTATTACAGTTGAAAGACTGATCTGTGCACTGTGACCAAACCGAATCATGTTATGTTACTGAAGCATTGTTGGCCTATAATCTCTTATATGGTCACAAATTTAGGCTAGGCTATACTAGTTTGATGTCCATTCTGCTATGCAACAATGTTAGCATGTTAAAACATGTTAACACATTCCAGTATGCTAAAAACATGCAAGCAGCATGATTAAAAATGCTAGCAACATACTAGAACAGTGCAGTCACTGTGCTAAACATGCCAACAATGTGTTAAAACAAGTTAGGAACATTCTAGCAATGTACTAACAACATGCTAAAACCATGCTATCAGCATGCTAAAACACATTGGGAACATGTTAGAAACATGAAAACATAGAAATATACTAGCAAACAATCATATTAAAACATGACATCTAGCAAACATGCTAAATCATGCTGACAACACCAAGTAACATTAACTAATCGTGGTCTAATGGGATCAAATGGGCACTAAAATGCTTTAATATGATCTATCCGAGATTGTAAAACGCACAGTTCCGGTCCTTGATTCTGATTGGTTGAGCCCATAGACTGTAAAAAAAGAAACTAAGAGTAAAATTTTATTTTCTCCCTGTGACTCAGTGCAACCAAAAATGTACTCTATTAATATTTCCCTGAATGGTAAGGTAAGCTCATAGACGAATAAAAAATCTTAATGGTGACTCCAGACAAAACAGCTATAAAAACTTTAATTCCACAGTGCAGCGCAGATTTTTTTTTAAAGTAATTTGTTATGTGTGATGTTTATTCTCACAGTCACCACAAGGTGGAGTTCTTTCAGCGATATTAAACAGGCTTGTGTTCTAGACTGTACTCCCCTTCACCCTGATTAACCTTATTGAGGCTAATATATATTTCAAGATGATATTTAATATATATCAACAAAAGAAATGTTTAATATTTAGAACATTATAATGCAAAAAACTTTTTTATTGTATATATATATATATATATATATATATATATATATATATATATATATATATATATATATATATATATATATATAGTAATTTACTTTTTTCACAGTGCCTAATATATATTTCAAGATGATATTTAATATATATCAACTAAAGAAATGTTTAATATTTAGAACATTATAATGCAAAAAACTTTATTATATATATATATATATATATATATATATATATATATATATATATATATATATATATATATATTGTAATTTACATTTTTTTTCACAGTGCCTAATATATATTTCAAGATGATATTTAATATATCAACTAAAGAAATGTTTAATATTTAGAACATTATAATGCAAAAAACTTTTTTATTATATATATATATATATATATATATATATATATATATATATATATATATATATATATATATATATATTGTAATTTACCTTTTTTTCATAGTGCCTTATATATATTTCAAGATGATATTTAATATATATCAGCTAAAGAAATGTTTAATATTTAGAACATTATAATGCAAACAACTTTTTTCTTATATTTTAGGTTTTTTTTTTTCGTTTTTTTTTTTTTCACTTTCAGAAACAGAAATAAAACAAGTCTACAAAAAGATCTAAGTCATTATAATTCCACATTCCCTAAATGCTGCAATAAAATATAGATTTTTTTACGTCTTGGGAATCTACAATCATTCTTCAAAAGATGTACTTGTCTTTGCCAGGACTCACTTTTGGCCTTCACAAGTTTATAAATTTCACTATAAAGCTCACTATCACTATTAGCATTTGACACACTTTACCCCACATCAACGATTTTGAGAAAATACTATGATCCCTCATCCTTCCCTCTGGTCATTTTGAACTCATAGAAAATCTTCATGCTATTAAATATGATCTTATATTATACTTATATAACACCTATTATACAATATGTTCCGTTCATGTAGAGTTCAGAGTGAGCAATCTACCTGCTGGCTTCTGCTCTCTGTTGAGTGTACAGTAAACAGAGATCATGCAAGGAAGAAATAGACTCAAGCTGCTGTT
This sequence comes from Scardinius erythrophthalmus, assembly GCF_964197995.2. Lineage (NCBI taxonomy): Eukaryota > Metazoa > Chordata > Actinopteri > Cypriniformes > Leuciscidae > Scardinius > Scardinius erythrophthalmus. Next base: position 7,943,976 of record NC_138245.1, on the reverse strand, counting down.
CAATAAACCTTTTATTTTGCTACATGTCCATTTTCCATGATGCATTAAAAACATCTTAAAGAACATATTCCTCCATTCTGAACAATATTTTTAAACCTGGATTATTTTACTTAAACAGAACATCTATATAATAACGCTGATTGACATAGAAGTGGTTTGATCAGTTGACACACTCACAGTAAGGATGAACGTCAACCTTTATATTTATCCATCATGCAAACAAGCTCTTGTGACCAGAAAAAGTCTCCTAAAAAACTTTTAAAAAGTGCTTGAAATTGTATGTCTGTTTGTAATGCATAAAGAAGCAGGACAAGCATAAGACATTATGCAGAAGAAAGAAAGGTTTTGTAATAGTCAGTAAATTTCATTGTTGGGTCGGTCATTATTCTTTTAACATCTCAAAAGAAAGTGCTGTTTTGTTTCGTGGCCCCTCTAAAGACGTCGAGTCAGTGTCGAGCCCCTGGCAAATTCTGTAGATGAAGACGTGACACTGGATCATGCATCCTGACAGGAACACTAGAAGAACATCCTTGTTTATGTACACGTTTGATCCCTTGCGCACTGGTTACGTGTCAGCGTGACACAGCAGATCTCTGAGCCTCTAAACGGATTAGCCTACATCTCTGTTTCACTCAGGGTCTGAACGAACAGCCTCAGGTTCGGCTGCTGCTCAACACATGTGCTGCATTATGCTGGTTTGTCTAGCTGGGGAACGTGCTCAGTCCCAAGCCCTTCAATATATTGCTATTGCAGCATATTGCTATAGCAATTATCCAGCAAGTTCATCTCAAGAACCTCTACTACTAATCTACTATAAAATAATGAAGTTTTATGATTGATATATACTGTTGCAAAACAACTTATTCCACCAGAATGCATGACTTTCTTTGGTAGGGAGATCAGAAATGGACTTGTTTGCCTTCAGACTGGTGTATTTACAACATATACAGCTAATCTTTTTTAGTGTTTTTTTTTTTTTGATTATTGCACTAGTGTGGTATAACCAGCCCAGGCCCCTTGGAATTATGTGCCTGTTGTGAAATGTTTTTATATTACGTTGATTCTTGCATGTTTTGTGACATTCAAAGTGAAATGCCCAGTGACGCTATAAGCATTTTCAGTTTTATTCAGCAGTTGGGAAATGAAATATCTGGTGAGTGGCGCTAAAAGGCTGATGTTGTATCGCAATTGAAAATAACGTGCCAACTACACTAAACCCTACTCTAAAACTAACTGATATTATTAACTAAAGCAAACATGAGATAAAAATGTATTTGTTGAAGCAACCATGTCTCCTCATCGCATGTACAATGCTGTATGGAGAGCTACTCAAAAGATGAACTATGTTGGAAAATCCTTCAGTATTCTCTGCCCCTAAACACCACATAGGGAAAAATACAAACCGTGGTTCATTTCTTTACATTGTCAGTCAGATTGCTCATCTTGTCTAAGTGGGAAGTTCTGCACCCAAACAAGCTGCAGCATGGACCAGACATCTCAAATTCATGGCAGTGAACCACCTCCAAGTTTTATGGCTAAGAAGTGTGTTTCAGATAGTCTGGACACCAATTTCAATATATATTCAGTGTATTTCATGAATCTAATCAGATGTAATTATGCAGGATCCATCTGTTCTGCTGACCCTCATCCCATTTCTTCTCCATGCAGCCTTGGATGATTACAAAATCCTCCCACTCCAGTAGTCTCTGTACAGCTGTATTGACTGAACCCACTTTGTGAACCAGATTTGTTGTTAGTCAGGACATGCCCCTGACTCTGTACTCTGACTCATGCCTCTGTACTGAACTTTATGTCATAGGTCTCTATGACTCAATTAGAAGCACATGGTACATAAGTTATGAGTTTATGCAGGGAACAAGTCATTGTTTCAGCACTTTTCTGTTTTTCAGTGTTAAAATACTTTTTTCTATCCCAGTTTATTGTGTCTTCAATAAGTTGGCCATTTGTAGGTTTATTTCAATATCAGAGCAAACACTTGTGGCACTTTGCTCAAAACATTGCACTATTTGTTAGGCCAACTCAGCATAGCAACAAGGACTCACTCAACCAATGGTGTGACTGTCTGTTTGTTGGAGATGAGAGAGGAAACTAGTTTGAAAGTAGTCATTTTTACAATATAGTGACACAAAAATTACACATAGAAACAAATCAGTTTATTTCAAATAGATGTGCTGTGTTCACCCCAAAATTATGAGGGTAAGAAAGTTTGGTCACACTTTAGTTTAGGGTCCAATTCTCTCTATTAACTAACTATTAACTACGAATTCTGCCCCAGTTAACTCCTAATTACTGCTTATTATTAGTTTGTAAGGTAGTTGTTAAGTTTTGGTAGTGATGTAGAATATGGTTTAAGAATGATATACCATATATACAGTGCTATGCATACGTTTAGACACCCATGCTAAAATGACTAAAAAGAGGAATAAAAAATCATCTTTTGGAAATTGAACTTAATGCCTTAATTAAAACAATTAGGAAAAATCCAACCTTTAAGAACAGCAATTTTCTTTGTGAATGAACAATGTATCTTAAATAAATAAATGTTCTTCCTTAAAATACAGGGTGCATAAGTCTGGACACCCCATGTTAAATTCCCATAAAGGCAGGCAGATTTTTATTTTTAAAGGCCATGGATCCAGGATACTATGCATCCTAATAAAGTTCCCTTGGCCTCTGGAAATAAAATAGCCCCACATCATCACATAGCCTTCACCATACCTAGAGATTGGCATGGTTTTATTTCAGTTAGCCTAATAGCTGGTTTGATTTGCATTGAGAGATGATCTTATGGAAAGTACTCTTTCTGTAAAAGTTTTCTCTGTGCGCTGTTGGCTCCATCACTGCTAGTTCTTTGTTCCAAAGTTTAGTTACACAAAGCACTTAACGGACTGTGTTTCATGACTCCTTTGTATGTCAGTACTGATTATAAGACAACATCTGGAAGAAAAGTGTTTGTGCTCATTGTCTGGAATACACACTGTCCGTGCAGATGTATGACGTTGATCAAACGAAGGCTGTGTGCAGCAGCTTGTTCGTTTAGTCCACGCTGATCCAGGCCTTCATGACACAAAGACCACGTCATCTGAGCAAGTAGTCAGGTCCGAATCTTCAAGATTGTGTAACCCTGTAGGCATTTTTGAGGAAAAGTTGTTATACCACATTTTTAGAAAGTTCAATGTCTCCTGAATAAGGATCCACCGTATAACATTGAAATAAGGGTCCCATTTTCTTGTAATTGTTATCGAAACAATAGGTGCATTATTCACAGCCGAAACACTACAGGTGGATAGGGTAAATTTTTTAAGTTATAGATATCACCATAAAACCTTTCCAGTTTTTCACTTACATAGAGACAGACATTTTTTGTATTACAAGTTTTCTAAAATGTCATGTTTACATATGCAAATGAGGCATACCAGTATGTATATATATATATATATATATATATATATATATATATATATATATATATATATATATATATATATATATATATATATATTTAAATATATATATATATATATATATATATATATATATAAATATATAATTTGAGGGGCAGGCATACTAGTACGCAGTTCTCCCTTTCGGGCTAGCCCTGTCTCCTCGCGTCTTCACGAGGGTTGTCGAAGCAGCCCTTGTTCCTCTCGACGACTGGCTGATCCTAGCTCACTCTCGAGACAAGGTTTGTGAACACAGGGACCTAGTGCTCCGGCACCTAGCTTGTCTGGGCCTTCGGGTCGACTGGGAGAAGAGCAAACTCTGCTCCGTGCATGGTATGGAAATTGACTCGGTCGCCATGTGTGCGCAGCTTACGAGCGAGGGCATGGCAACACGGCACGCTCCGAGTCCCAGTGACTTCGACCTGCCGTGAGACCTTCACCCCGTGGACGAACCTCAGTTTTCCCAGCGCCTTTGGCATGTCAATTGCCTTGAGTTGCAGGCCGTACGTCTCGCCCTGCACCGCTTCTGTGCGTTGCTCACGGGTCAGCACGTATTAGTCCGATCAGACAATACCACGACAGTAGCGTACATCAACCGACAAGGTGGTCTGTGCTCCCGCTGTATGTCGCAACTTGCCCGCCACCTCCTCATATGGAGTCATTCTCTGACCAAGGACACGCTCGGCACGGATGCACTGGTGCACAGCTGGCCGCGGGGCCTCTGCAAGTATGCGTTTCCCCCAGTGAGCCTTCTTGCGCAGACTTTGCGCAAGATCAGGGAGGACGAGGAGCAGGTAATTTTGGTTGCCCCGTATTGGCACAACTGCACCTGGTTCCCAGAACTAGTACTCCTCGCGACAGCACCTCCCTGGCCAAATCCCCTGAGGAAGGACCTGCTCACCTTATGGCACCCTCGTCCCGATCTTTGAAAACTCCACGTGTGGCTCCTGGACGGGACAAGGCAGGTTTGAGTACCCTACCACCTGCGGTGGTGGCTACCATCACTTCCGCTAGAGCATCGTCCACGAGACATCTCTATGCGTTGAAGTGGAACCTCTTCGTGAACTGGTGTTCTTCTAAACTTCAAGAACCCACGAAATGCCCGATCAGTGTCGTGCTTTCCTTCCTGCAAGAAGGGTTGGAGCGAACGCTGTCTCCCTCCACCCTGAAAGTGTATAGTGCCGCCATTGCCGCACATCACGACGCAGTTGATGGTAAGTCTCTGGGAAAGCACGACCTGATCACCAGGTTCCTGAGGGGAGCGAGGAGACTGAATCCTCCTCGCCCTCCTCTCGTTCCCTCTTAGGACCTCTCAGTGGTTCTAACTGCCCTTCAGAGTGCTCCCTTTGAGCCTCTGCAATCAGTGGAGCTTAAGTTCCTGTCAATGAAGACAGCGCTCCTGGTTGCATTGGCCTCCATCAAGAGGGTAGGGGACCTGCAGGCATTTTCGGTTGACAGAGCGTGCCTGGAATTTGGACCGGTTAACTCTCACGTGATCCTGAGACCCTGGCCTGGATATGTGCCCAAGGTTCCCACCACACCCTTTCGAGATCAGGTGGTGAACCTGCAAGCGCTGCCCTTGGAGGACGCAGACCCAGCCTTGGCACTGCTCTGCCCAGTACGCACCCTCCGTGCTTACGTAGACAGAAAGCAGTGTTTCAGGACTTCAGACCAGCTCTTTGTCTGTCATGGTGGGAAGCTGAAGGGAAAGGCTCTCTCCAAACAAAGGTTGTCTCACTGGATAGTGGATGCCATTGCTTTGGCTTACCAGCAGCATGGTCGACCATGCCCCTTTGGTGTGATGGTCCACTCCACCCGGAGTGTGGCATCCTCTTGGGCTCTAGCGCATGGCACCTCGCTAACAGACATCTGTAGAGCTGCAGGCTAGGCGACACCTAACATGGCCTCTGTGCGACCTCCACTGTTAAGCCTCTCTGAGCATGTGTCTTTCCCTTGGCAAGCCACCTTGCCACCCCTGGGTTTGAAATATTCCACCTGCGGCTGGACACCCCAGTGATTCTCAATATGCAGCCCCCTGGGGTCATGTGTATTCCAAGTCCCCCCCTTCGGGCTGGGCATAACTGCATATTTCCACTGATATATGCTTCCCAGTGTACCTTGGTACCTTGGCATAATTCCAGCAGCCATTAAAAACTGTTAATGTTGTTTTTTCATTGTTTACATGTTTAAATATTCTGAGAATGCATAGTTTAGTTCTAATGTTTAATGTTTAAACTGCAATACATTTTTGCAGTTAATTTTGGCAGCCATTTTGTTTTTATTGTTTATGCCAAAACAGTGATGTTTACAACTTGTTATACGGCAGAAATGGATTCAGCACCTAAAAATCATATAGAAACAACACTTGAAGTACTTTTCCTCAAAAATGCCTACTGCATCTTATCCAGGGCTATTTATCTATTTTGGGACTTGACTAAAGGCTAGGCTGAGGGTTTATGTAAAAAGAGTGAATTTTAATAAAAACAATGCTACTGTACGTGCAACATAATTGTTTTTTTAACAAAAAAAAAAATATATATATATATTTTGCCTACTCATATATAATTTTAATTCAGATATTTAAAATGTCATTAGATGAGCTGTAAGTCATTGTTAAATATCTGAGCTAAAATAATTTGTATATTTCTTACATACAAATTATTTATATGTAATGTTTTTTTTAAGGTAAGACATCCCAGGTGAATAGGATGACAAAAATTATGAAATCAAAATGAAAATAAACAGACCTGACGAACATCTTTATTATTCGAAAAATTGCTGTTATATTTTACAAAGAACTGTTGAAGATGCTTTGGATGTGCATTCTTTTTCCTTATTTTTTAAATCAGCATGCAATACCAAGGTCACATTTGTAAGAACTTATTTACCCATAAAACAGAAGACAAACAAACCACCACAAAGAGCTGCAAATCAACTGCATTTACACTGAGCAGCAATTCATAATGCTGGTGTGTGTGTGTGTGTGTGTGTGTGTGTGTGTGTGTGTGTGTGTGTGTGTGTGTGTGTGTGTGTGTGTGTGTGTGTGTGTGTGTGTGTGTGTGTGTGTGTGTGTGTGTGTGTGTGTGTGTGTGAGTGAGACAGATTTGTTTACCCTCTGGTCCTCTTCGGTCAAAAATGACCAAAAACTTTTACGTTTTGAATCGTTGTATTTTTTTGCTTCATCGGAATGGGATGACACTTGGTGACTTTTGTTGTGTTGCATATTAGCTATGTGAACACTCACAAAAAAATCATGGACATGATTCGGATATGTTAAAGGGTAGTAAAAAAAAATAGTCACACTTGTCTCCTTCGCGGTCAAAAATGACCGACATAGGAAATGAATGGAAAATACGAAAAAATACAAAAATTCTGAGAAGCTTTTGGTGGGACAGACTACAATTATACAGCAGAAAAAAAGTGCACAGCAATGAAGGGGTGACACTCTAAAACATCAAGACTGCAAATAAGACACCCACACACACACAGAGAGAGAGAGAGAGAGAGGGAGAGAGAGGGAGAGAGAGAGAGAGAGAGAGAAATGAACTGGTAAGACTGCAACAGCAAATTTTGAGAATATGCAAAATAATGCCTAATTTTCCACATTTAGCAGTTAAAAGATGTGCAATAGTTTACATATGGTGACCTAAACGTAATATATAGTTGAGATTTGCTATAACATACAGCTTTGATTATACTGTTTGTAGGTGACTAGAGCTGGATAGAGCCAACTGTATAGTAGTTGTAAGCTGGAGTTAATAATGTATTTATATAAGGAGCTACAGTATAGACTACAGGCGGTTACACGACATTACACCCGCTTTTACTTTTTTAACGCCACTGGGTGGCGCTTTTCTCACTTAAAAAAATGGATTTTAAAGGCCTGCACTCTATTTTAATGTAAAATTTTGCATTTATTGAATAATAATAAAAATAAAAATATATATTCTAATGGAAAAAATAGCTCATAAAAAATGGTATAATTATTGCAAAGCACCATAGAAACCTTTCAAAATTCTAAATAATAATCAAAAAATATTATTGAGCAAAAATATATTACATTGGTTTTCCTGAAGAAGAAAAAAAAAAACATTTTAAGGCTTCGGTCACGTTTGACCGCGAAGGAGACAAGTGTGACTCCTAAACGAAGAGGACCAGAGGGAATGGTGCTGCTCATTGCTCTATTGGGGTCAATATCAAAACTTCTCAGCTTTATTCTTGGATTCATACAAACCATTGTTTTTTGGTTGTCAACATTCCTGTTGCATCACCTGCGTATGTGGCCTGTTTGTTTCAGAATGATGTCTATGGCTGAGATGCGAATGCGTCTGTAACCCCCTGGCCTACTTCTCATGGGGTTGGACATCTATGGTCATGTGATTATCAAGACATGACGTGCCTCATCTGTCTGTGCATTTTGTCCCTGAGCGTTAAATACACATTTAGGCCATAAACACTCTTGAACACAAACAGACATTTTCACACCATTTAATCGGTTTTGTGGAGGGCAAGGTATCCCTGGAACATGTCAGCAGCACTGACCGCTTTCCCTGGAGATGTCTTGTTGACGTCGCAGGAGTGACCTCAATACCTGTCTTGAGTGAGTGAGAGCTTTTGGCCTAAGGCCCATGCATCACAAACCAGTTTTCACTGACAGCACCTTTAAACCTCACAAGTGTGTTAGACGGTTCCTCGCAGATATATACATTTATAGTTGCTTAAAACCTGTGTAAACGTGCACAAGTAATGCTTTTCATCTGGAGTAAAACATGTTAAGGAGCATGTGCAGTTTTATGATCCTAAATGAGCAAAGCCTGTTTTTCGGAGGATTATCCTGTTAACGTTTATTGCAACATTGAAAAAAAAACACGCACGACTATCTGAGAGCTTCACATGCTAATTAAAATGTTTTATAGGCTGGAGTATGTAAGTCGTTTGATGTTTACGTGTTCAGAATTAAAGTCTGAAACATGGAATTGTAAACTGACTTAAAGTACTACACACATGTTTCTGATGTAAGATAACTCCTTATTTGTCAGCTTATTTATACTGATTATCAAATTAAAATTTAGCCCATATCTTCATGCATTAAGGTTATTATAGTTTTCAAATTTCAAATGTATTTATTATTATTTATATAAATATTATTTTATTTTATTTTTTGCCATAATAAAACAATAGCGTGAAGTCTGTGTTGGGATAATTCCTGTCAGACATCCGAATCTTGAACTTGAAAGGTGATGTTCTCTGTAATTATATATTGAGTTTCACTCATATTTTAGGACACATTTAGTATTATTTTCCCCAAAAATATATCTATTGGCATTTGTTTAAACACTAGAATAATAAAATAAATAAATGAATGAATTAATTAATAATAAAGAAAATAGAAACACATTACAGGAAATACATCTAGAACAAAACAAAAACATCAGCTAAAATAATTAGCCTTTTATTGTGTAACTTTACAAGAAATATTAGGTATTTTGCTGGAATACAAGAACTGCATTATATACTGAACATGTCCAGAACAAAAGCGGTGGGTATAGCTCAACCATCCCATGATGGTGACATTTTTCTCTGCAGATTTTTGTCTCTGTTATATCTTTTGTAATCAGGAATGGCTGTGTATTATCTAAAATGTTTTCACCGAGGGTACAGACAACAAGAACCACATGACTGACGTAGGACTCAAAAATCAATCTGGAATGTTCAGGCCAGCCAGGAAAATCTTTTGAACTTTCAGTCCTTTTCCACACAACAATAACCCTGCCTGGATTCAGGAAACTCCTCTATGCTGGCTGTGTGCTCCCCTCCTCTCAGACATGAACAGATTTGGCCAAACAACCGTCAGATGCTGCGACCACAGGGGAACCCCACCTGGAAACAGGCGCTTCTGCAACCAGTCTGATTCCACCAGAGGAATGCCTTTACATGTAGATTTTTGATGTAGTGCAAATGTTTCCAACGACTTTGAAAACAATGGGTACATATGGAAAAATTTATTAGAACATTTCTATTTTAATAGCTGCAGGAGCCAATTTGGATTTTGTTGCACTTGGTTTCAAATTTTTTTTATTCAACCTGTAACTCATTACAGTTTTTCTCGATTGCTTAAACACTATAACCAGGCTTTTGAACTAAAATTTCAAAACCATAACGCCATTTATCAAAAAGCACACCCATTTCACTAAATTATAAACACTATTCCCTGTTTTGACACATGAGTCAGATTTGTTGAACTGTCACTGCAAAACTCTACACACAAATCCCTTAATTTCTCATTGCTTAGACCATGTTGTCATTTAGAAAGTACTAGCATTCAATATTGTTCACTCAAGTCAGCACAGCTTCAGCTCAGTTAGCACACAATTACCCAAGTGGAAACACTAAGAGTCAAAATTTAACACACATCAACCAGATCCTTCAATAGATATATAAAAGGGCCCAGATCAGTTTATTGCGTTTTGGAACAATGGATTCAGAAAGACATGAAGGAAGAGGGATAAGAATGAGGAGGAGGAAGTGCAAGGGCAAGAAGACAAGCAGTCTCAGATGAAATTCAAGCCACTCTAGTTGCCCATGTCTTTATCAATGGTTTGACTATGAGGGAGGCTCGGCTACGAGTAAGGCCAAATTTGAGTCGCTTTACCGTCGCCTCAAGAACCTTCAGGGAGGTGTGGTGGCAAACAAAATTCTATCACTGAATAAGAGACAAACATTTCCAATAGTCTTTGATGAGGTTTATTTTCTTGCAAGAAAAGGCCAGCAGTCGTACAGTCACACAGAGTGGCTGCAGAGTGTGACAGTGAAGGGAGGGCATCCTTTCTCCTTTATAGTCTTGACTCCCAGAATGTTATCTTTCTAGGCAAATGATGGTATTTCAACCATATGTGGAACATTCTTAGACGTATCCATTATTGTATCCTTGAGTGGAGGCCCTCCTGTTACGTCCCAACACTCTTTACCATTCCAATACAATTCGAATTCCATATTAGAATATGGTTTGTGTGTGCTCTTTTACTGTCATATGTTGGTCACACACATCTTACTGTAAATAAATATATTTTAGACTATAGCCGCTTTCCGACCAAGTAGTTCTAGGAACTTAGTTATAGGAACTGTCCACTTCTAAACAGTTCTAAGAACTACTCTCCCCCAAACTCGGTTTTGCTGTTTGCGTTCGCACTGGCCAAGTGGCCATAGGAACTGGTAGGAGGGCTAAGGGAGTGACGCAAGCACAGTGACTTTTATTTTGACTCCGCGACGGACCTTTATTTTGGCGGCGCTGAGAACGCCAGAGCAAACAATGCTCGCATTCTCTGTATTAGTTAGCGATCTGTCTAACAATACTGTTTACTATCTTATTAGATAGAACTGTTATAGAAAGTAGACAGTATATGAAAAAAGGTTATTAGCCTACATAATCATGTTTGGCTTGGTCCCCTCAAAGTTGCGTTGGATTTTCTCTTCAGCATTTAAGGTTTAGAGACCCATCTATCACTGTTTTCCATGTTTGTTAGTTTATGGAGTAAATAGGCTATAATCTGTGTGTTTACATTCTAGCTGTTTTAAAAATGGCGGGTGCTGGTGTTCCGCGTGCGTTCGGTCAATCAGCATACACTAACGTCACGGATAGTTCCTAGTGCTGGTTTAGACCCTACTCTGAAGTAGGACCTAAATTAGTTCCTATAAATGGAGTTCTTAGAACTAAAATCGTTCCTAGTTCCTGCGGTGCGAACACGCCGACATCCGGATACTATAGCGAATAGTTCTAGGAACTGTGTTGTAGTGTGTGTGATTTTGAGGGCTTGTGTTTCCTGTCTGAGGGCAAAGTTTGGTTTTTCAGCTGGAGTGAACGGTTTTGAGTGTAGAGCTTCATTTTGACCTGAAAATAGGATGTTTGGAGAATTGGGTGAGATGTTATGGATTTGTGTTTATAGTTCTGAGAATACGAGGCATAGTTTCAAGAAATGTGTTTAAGCAATTGAGAAAAACTGTAATGATTCAAATCATTTGGCTTGTTGAGAAGAGATTTTGTTATGAATTTTCTAAGCAGTCAAACTTTTTTAAACGATTCAAACAACAAAGTCAAACAATTTTACCAAGCGGATTATTTTCATTTTTATGAACCAAAATCATATAGTGTCCTGAGGACTGTTCTGAGGACTGTAAGAAATCACCTAGAAAACCATAACAACCACACTGCAATGTGCTTAAAAGCACTCCAAAATCTATTAGCAACCAAACAGAAACGGTAGCCCTCTATGTTGAAACTGATTTTAATTGATACAATTTTAAGGAAGCATTCTGACAGAATTATTCTGTCAAAAAATTAAAAGATTCCTTATTCTCAATCATTTTAATAGCTCCAAAAACATGTCACAACCAAATGTAAACAAAACCTCTCCTCGGAGATGTAAATAGCAACACACAGTTTGGCTTTGATCCAGGGACATCTGCCACTGCATAAACAAATATAGGCACACACCCACACTCAAAATTGATCCTATGTTGCATTCACATACCAAAAACATTCACACTGTGTACAGTGCAACAGCGTTCTAGAACTCGTGCATTCTAAACAGGTGCCAAGGCAGCTGATTGGCTGTGAGTGATAAATCATCTGATTGGCCATGTACAGTTGCTCTGGCACTGTGATTGGCTGAGACTAAGATATCTGCTTATGGTCTGTACTGTTTGCCCAGCGATGCTGGGAAGCTCAGGAGAATTCCGGAATGGCGGTGCACCTTCAGTATGTACTCATTAAACATGTTCCTGGACTCTGTTCTTTGAACAGACAGAATAAAAACAGGAATTGCTGTATACGCTATAGTAAATGATGAAACGTTACCAGCCTGCACCAGCTCAGCTTTCTCTGCAGTGTGTGACTCACTCAAACAACGAGTTCCGTCTATTCCACTAATTGCAGGAGAGGGAGGATGTCAGATTTAAAAGACTATTCCAGATTGGGTGTATACTAGTCTTGGTATAATGGGCATAATCTTCCACAGAGTATAATTTCTACTCATACCCCAGATTGTAAAAAAAAAAAAAAAAAGAAAGAAAGATTACAGTTATCAATATTCTGAAGCTATGGGCCAGTAAAGATTCTGTCTGATTCTACTTTTCTCATACAAAAACTTCAAATGGCCTTGACAGGGGTGAAATACTGTAGAATAATTTGATCACACTAGAGTCTCATCCTAACATGTATTATGTTTAAATCTTATAGCTATAGTTTGCGAAACAGAGTGTTTTAAGGGGAAGGTTTTTTTTTTTTTTTTTTTTTTTTTTGCATTCTATAGCACTGCTTTTTAATAGTTTTTCTTATAAACATGTGCTAGACGTATGTGGCCAGTCTTTTCTTCCCTGTTTTCTTCTCCATTTGAAGATTGTGTCATTCGGGAATTGATTGGATCACAGTACTGTTGTCTTTTACTATTGCTGTGATCTTGTGTGATTGACAGGTTGTCCCACCCTCATGGCAGTAAACACATCATCAGAGAAGAGAAGAGATACAATCGCTGCAATGGGGAAGGGAAGTAATTTGGATATTACATCATTTTTTTTACACACACACAAAATAATAATGATGTGCACGGATAAATCATTTACAATGAAAACGGCAATATTCCATAAAAATTCTATTTTGATTTCATGGGGCTTACCTCGCGAGATTGTAATTTCTTCATTACTTCAAAAACGCGTTCTGTCTATTATGCATATTAAATCTGGAATTTTGGACAATCTTTTAATACAAACTAGTTTATTAGATCATTTTCTGACAGAACATCTTAAAGGGATAGTTCACCCAAAAATGAAAAAAAAAAAATACCAGTTTACCAGTAACATATACTACGGAAGTCAATGGGTGCCGTCAACTGTCTGATTACCAGCATTCTTTAAAATACCTTCTTTTGTGTTCAACAGATGAAAGAAACTCATACAGTTTTGGAACAACTTGAGGGTCAGTAAGTAATGACAAAATGTTCATTTTGGGGTGAACTATCCCAAGTCCTGAAAGGGTCCAGCATGAATCCTACACAATGCATTAGCTTTAAGAACCAGCAGGAGGCGATACAAGACCAGTCTTCCGGCTGTTCCTGTGTCTGTGTTGTTTAGTCTGCTGTGCAGGGCAGATGGCCAGGAGTGGCTGAGGTAAATTCCTCGGCTGTTACATCAGGTCGCCAGCAGACTTTGACTCATCAAAGCGGTCTGAGATTTTCAGGGTCTCGTCTAGGAGCTTCTGCAGGAAACCGAGGGCTTTGGACGGCCAGACGGCTGACTACTGTCTAGATTCCCACATATGATGTGTCTGCATGGCTATCCCCAAATCCGATAAATCATTACTGTTAGTAGAGGAGTCTATTTTTATTCCAGGCAAGCAATAACTGGGGAGAAACTTGGTATGTTAAGCAAGTGTGCTTTCAGACTGTCTGGTGGTCTGTGGAGGTTTTGGTCACCATTGGTGCTGTATGCAAAGAAAGTTCACAGAGCCTGTAAATCAGACTAACAGTGACATGTAGTTTTATCAATTAACTTATTCAACCACAAAAACAACAACAACATAAAAATGCAATGAATACCTACTTGAAAACACCTTTTCTATGATGGGCATTTTTCTTTGTCCTTTTGCATTTCTGAATTCAAATTCATTTTGTTATTCTTAGAGGGCATAAAACCAGATGTCATACTCTCTTGATTTTTGACTTTTGTTCTTTGAGTGGCATTTAGTTCTTCCATGCTGGAAGAGAGAGTGTTTTTGCTTTGTCATTGTTTCTCCTGACACTCTATCTCTGTGACTCAGCATTTCTTGTTTCCATGAACTTACGCAGGGACTGCGTTGCATTTTCTACCTTGTGTTGAGAAACAACCCTCCAGTAGAAAACAGCACGAGGACAAAAACACACTCTAAAACAACAGCCACGTTACCCCACTGCCTCCCCTCTCCCCTTATTTGAAAGTTAATGCAAAGTGAGAACATGTTTTGATGCTGAACTTGTTTTGATGGCGTTGCAGCTGAGCTAGGAAACTGTTCCTGTTTTCAACATGCGTACAGTGAGACCCCCCTCCCACCCCATCACGTGTGGGCTTCTTATAAAACAAATCGTCCAGCAGCGGGAAGGGAGGGGGCTTGGATAAAGGGGGAAGAAATTTGGAGAAACGCCAGAGATGTTTTTCTGTGCACATGGAGGATTGCAGAAGAGTTGCCTCATGTGGTGCTTTCCCCACAAAAACTCACAATCTGTCACCTGTCATCTGTCACTGCTGCGTATTGCTCTAGTTGGGCCAGATCAGAGACCACAGGCCACGATGAACACACAGCAGCTCAGATGTTTGATTCTGTTTGCATTGTTCCCACAATACTGAGCAGGACATAAACAGCCATGCCAACAAAAAACAAAACAAAAATCCAGATTGAAGTCGACATTTTACGTCCCCAATGAAATATTTCCTTCCGAAACAGGATGTTCAAGGAGAAAAATATGTCAGATGCGTTTCTGTATTTGTTGCGCTTTGAGTATTTGCAGCACGTGTTGTCAAAGTGATGAAGACCTTTGCTTAATTTGCTAGTGTTTTTTCTATTTGGATGTGTGCGTGTTTTTCAGTTGCAATGCGTTGAGCTCTCTCGGTCACCGTATAATTGATAAATTCTGCATTTTTGGGGAGTCACACCAAATAACAACTATCCTTGCCTTGTCATGAAAAGGTTAAGTGATATGATATTTTAAAGGAGTCGTTGACACAATGATGGTCAACAGGCGTACTCTCTGTGAAATCAATCATCTATTTATTTGTTTATTTTTGATATTCATGTTTCTGTATGTTGGTTGGACCAAATGACTTTGGTTGTATCACCCTGGTGGTTTTTGGGAACACACACACACGCACACACACAAAAGAAATGTAAAATATAAATTAAAAACATGCTAAAACATGCTTCTTTTTTGTTGCATGTTTTATTTATGTTTTAATAAATTAATAAATAGGACAAAAAGTCTTTTCACAACACTGATGCATTAAATTACTGCATTAACTGTTGGCTGGATTTTAAAAAGGCTGCATTACTTATTATGGTCATGTCAGCTGAATATGAAAATATATATTATAATAATCATTATTATTCATAAAAACCTGCACTGATGCACATTGAATGTGCATTTAGAAAGTTAAGACGTCCATTTTGTTTTCTTGTTAACTTTAAACGCTACATTTTATTTCTCAGGCTTTCTTGTCATCTTTCTCGTCTGAGGGAGGAGTGATCTGTCATCGCACTTTCGTTTTCACGTCTGCATCACAGTGTCTCGTACCCATGTGTGCTCCCCCTCCTACACTGCGACCCATGTGCGTGTGTGTCTGTGTGTGTGTGATGGATGTTTGTGGTCTAACCTTTAGTGAGGTCTCTGCTTCTACAAAGAAAAAGGGGAGATTACTCGTTTAACCTTTCACTTCTGACAGCACGTGAATCATCATCTTGATGGGTTACTCTGAAGTTCCTCTGATCTCCTGGACTAGACTGTTTCATCTTGACTCGTACCTGTATATATTTCTTACAGAGGTCATATTTATCATGAAGTCACCATTACAGTAAAGCATAATAGAAATGTCATATTAACATCTCTGGAATAAGAACTAGAATCATAATCCAGCTGGTCAATTGTTGACTCAATGAATTCTATTTAAAAAAATCATTAGTGCACAGAAATGTTGAATGTTCTCCATTAACTTTAATTTACTGCAGTCATCTACTGTACCTAGAATGTTCTGAAATCACAGGCTTTTCTTGAATATTTGCATGTATTATTACCCTGGTGCATCACTTTCAGATGTGTAAATGTATACATGAATGAAGTGTTCTCAAGTGAGATTATCAAAGTTAGTGATTCTATAGTGTACACGACAATACTAAGCGGTTGTTTTGAGTAGATTTTACTGCATTGCTATTTGGTTGATAGGGTGTTCTTGGTGATGGATAATAATGATTCCATGCAAGCAGAATTCAAGTGTGCTGTAAATCAGCTCTAAAAAGACAATATTAAAAAGTTATTATTCAGTTAAAATCAGTTCAGTGTTGATTCAGTTCAGTTTGATAACTGTATATCAATTATGAAATGAGTTCAATAAAGTGGTTCTGCAGAAAACAGTGATGTCTTCATCCAGCTCAGTTCTGTTCACATCCAAGTGTCAGTGCAGTCAAATCAATATGTTGAATATTAAGGTTGCTAAGATGTTCTGGATGATTGTTACTAGCCCAAGTCAAAAATCTCTATGATATTGGGATATCATGTCTCTACGTATTTGTTCAACTTGTAAAGGAAGGCGCAAGCAACTCAAAAGTCGCTGATCAAATGTATAGCCTGAATGCACTGTAAGTCACTTTAGATGAAACATCTGCAAAATGCATAGTAAAAATGAGCTTGGATCCCTCTTTCAGTGTATAGGAAGCTTTCACTTTTCAATTGTCATTGGGCTAAAATGATAAATCTGACTGCTTAAAAACAGTGGCACAACCTTAATTCATCAAGCCACACGATTTCAGGTATCATTCATGTCTGTGGCATAAACATGCGGGACAAGTTACACAGAAACGTTTATTACATATACATTACTGTTCAAAGTCTTCAGTGTTTTGGGGTCAGTAGAAGTTTTTAATATTTTTTGGGGGGAAAAGGTCTCTTATGCTCACCAAGGCTGCATTTATTTGATTCAATTTGTGAAATATTAATGCAATTTTATAACACCTGTTTTTATTAATATAGCCTATTCTAAAATTGAATTCAAAATTTCAGCATCATTACTCCAGTCTTCAGTGTCACATCCTTCAGAAATCATTCTAATATGCTGATTTGGTGCTCAAGAAACATTTCTTATTATTAACAATGTTGAAAACAGTTTTAATCATTTTTGTGGAAACTGTTCAAAGGAACAGCATTCATTTGAAACAGAAATCTATTGTAACATTATACATGTCTTTACTGTCTCTTTAGATCAATTTGATCTGTCCTACTTATTTCTTTTATCTTTTGAATGGTAATAGTAAAGTTAGCAAGCACTTATAATGTCCAGCTACAGTTAGAAGTTTCTCTTTTAAAACTTTTCATTAATTTTCATATTCATTTTTTTTTTTCGACCAGCTGCTTTACAGCGTCTTCATAACAAATTCCAGTTACAGAACACTCTGCTCTTCCCGACAAGTTACTGAACGCTCTGCTCTCCCTCCTCCGGCGTGCACACCAGGTTATTGTTAGCTGTGGAAATGTAGACTAATAGTTTGGGAATGCAGCATCCTCCCTCAATAAAAATGTGTGGAATGTGGAGAAATGCAGGAGAATATTTACGAGAAACATTTATGGAATGAATGAACAACATTCTGCATGTTCTAGGGCTGATAAGAGTCCTGTGTTGGAAATTAAACGAAAAATTTAGTAGATTGGAATTTTTATGATCAGAGTCAGAGGGACTTTGTAAAAGATTTCCGTCTGGACTGTTTTAAGGAGAGACTGCTGGGAATGCAACAATCAGATGAAGCAGCAGAAAGGAAACGACATTGAGACACATTGTCCGTACAATCATGCACACTGGGTGGGATCCGTTCACATCTGCCCTTGTGTTAGTGTGTGTCTGGATGCTTGCAGTTACTCTAACCAGAAAAGGCTGGACTTGGATCTGGCTGTCTGCATTACGGTCTGCCCTGTTTCTCATGAAAATGCTGCTTCCCCTGAATGATGAAACAGAAACAAGGAAGTAAAATGATGTTTTGAATATAAGAATGTTTTTAGTTTTTTAACACTAAACTGGTGCTGGACCAGATTTAAAGGGAAAGCTGAGGCAGTTATTTACTATACTTGATAAGTCTTTATACACGAGTACAATTAAGTAAGAAATTACTACTTTTATTTAGTCTTCAAAATTGCTCAAAAGTGACAATAAAGACTTTTACATTGTTACATTTTTCCACTATATATACTGTATAGTTTTGTTCTTCAAATAAATGCTGTTCTTTTGAAATGTATATTTATTAAACAAGTGAAGCAGTTTTATAAAATTATTTATTATAAGAAATAATGATAAAATATTATGACATTATACGAAGACTAAAGTATTTTCAAGAATTGAATTCTATAATATTTTTCTTATCTTTATTTAATATCAGGACAGTTGTTTCACCCTGACATTTTACTTTATGCCCCCAACAAAATAAAACGATTTTTAAAATGATTAAAATGATTTTTATTTTATTTTTACTTACAAATTAATAACTCATCATAGAAGAGGTGTATTCTCATCATATGTATGAATTGCAATTTCAATTAATTTTGTTCGGTGGCCGAGAGAGCTCAATGAGCTGCAACTGAAGAAAACACAAGCAAATAGAAAAAAACCCTGCAAATGAAGAAAACATCTTTATCAGTTTGACAACACATGTGCTGCAAATACTCACAACACAACCAAACACAGAAACACGCTGCAAATACTCACAACACAACCAAACTGTAAATACTCACAATGCAACCAAATACAAACACAACATGCAAAAATACCAAATACAAAAATACTCACAATGCAACCAAATACAGAAACGTGCTGCAAATACTCACAATGGAACCACATACAGAAACGCGTTGCAAATACTCACAACACAACCAAATACAAAACCGCGGAGTAAATACTCACAACTCAACCAAATACAGAAACGTACTGCAAATACCCACAGCTTAACCAAATACAGAAACACGCTGCAAATACTCACAACTTAACCAAATACAGAAACACGCTGCAAATACTCACACCACAACCAAATATAGAAACACATTGCAAATACTCACAACTTAACCAAATACAGAAACACGCTGCAAATACCCACAGCTTAACCAAATACAGAAACACGCTGCAAATACTCACACCACAACCAAATATAGAAACACATTGCAAATACTCACAACTTAACCAAATACAGAAACGTGCTGCAAATACCCACAGCTTAACCAAATACAGAAACACGCTGCAAATACTCACAACACAACCACAGAAACATGCTGCAAATACTCACACACAACCAAGTACAGATCGCACTGCAAATAGCACAGATCACAACTGAAATGTTTCAAGGGGACCCCAACAAGTGACAAATCTGGCTGGGAAATGCATATTGTTCAATGTCTACTCGTCCATGGTGTTGTTGATGACCTGAAAGGAGAGTTTGTTCTTTTCTATTTTAACATCCTGATCTCATGTGGATTTACTGTGTTGTGAGTATTTGCAGTGTGTTTCTGTATTTGGTTGCGTTGTGAGTATTTGCAGCACATGTGTCAAACTGATGATGCTTTGCTTGTGTTTTTTTTCTTTTTGCGTGTCTTTTCTTCAGTTGCAGCACGTTGAAAAAAGTTACTGTATTCTGCGAGTCACATGGAAAGTTGGAAAAAGGTTGGTTGTTGGTTGTGTTTCGCAGGAATTTCTCATTACTAAGAATCAGCCCCATCACAGCAGCACATGATATTTATGAAACTGTTAGGTTTCAGATTAGGTTCTTCTGAACACTAATGAATTCCAGATTACTCTGGCTTGCAGGTGGATTGTCACTTATTAAAGGAAAGTTCCAAGTACAATACACATTAAGCTAAAGTTAATCAACAGCCTTTATGACGTTGTCTTACCACAAACAATTAGTGTGACTCATCCTTCATTTGGATAGCCAAAAAATACAGTAACTTTCTTCCTGAAAGGCGTGTGTTGTAACTGTGTACACATAATAACTCTTTTGTAAAAAAAAATAAAAATAATAATAATAATAATAATAATAATATATGTGTGTGTGTGTGTGTGTGTATGTATATATATATATATAAATAGTATATATATATATATATATATATATATATATATACACACACAAATGAATAATAAAAGAGCTTTAACAAGAAAAGAAGATATCTGACTTTCATTGCAAGTGTATACTGTAGGCTACTTTTTCTCTTTTTCACAAACTGAGGGACGAGTGTTATTTATTGTTTTAATTGAGAATTATTGTTTGACAATTAACATCAAAGTCCATAGAGTTTAGTTTGTATTGAATCAATAACATTTCTTCATTAGCAGTTTGACAACAAACGTGCAGGTCTATATCTTGTATAAAAAGGTCATGTGGACACTAACATGTGGACTCCAGTCAGCTAAAGCATTGATCAGTTTTACTCATGGTTTGGATAACATTACCCTATTGCAAATTTTACAGTGATTAAGAATGAGATGTGTCATGATGGCAGAATGTTCCTCTCATCACCAGCAGGCATGTAAATCATATGTAAATCTAAACAGAACAAATTCCTGGGCCTTCAAATTCTCTCTCTCTCTCTCTCTCTCTCTCTCTCTCTTTTTACGGAGAAAGATCATAGTGTCTTCGGGTCATTTGCTCTGGTTTGATCAACACAGACAGCAGAAACAGCCTCATAAACTCAGTGTCTCTCAGCGGTGTTTGTTCTCAAGCCACCACTTTATTCCTGACTGCAGTCAGTGCAAACATTCCCACACTTCTCACTGAGCCTCTGTCACCTCTCCAAACTCTCAACTCATGATGTCTCTCAATTTCAGTTATTCAATATCAGATTACTTTATTGACATGATTGTTTTTGTGCTAACACAGCATAAAAATAATAATAATACTATGTATCAATACTATTATATATTATTATATATTACTACATATAAAATATAAAAGTATTATAAAAACTAAATACTATGTATTAATATATATATATATATATATATATATATATATATATACTCACTCTCATGTTGTATCAAACCAGCATGCTGTTATTTTTTTGTGTAACATATTTAATTTTGATATCTGTAATGTAAGATAAGAGTATATAAGTCTATATCTGTAATATATGAGTAATAAGAGAAGCTTTTCAGTGAATATGCATTCAAACCAGGCCAAGAGCAAAATAAAAAGGGTACAGACAAATAATTAAACTTAAAAGAGCTGGATTTTTGTCTTTGAAATATACATTTTATCCAAAAATAAATTCAAATTCCGCTGATTTTCTCAGTACACATCTCCTGCACCTTCATTGATCCAACTATCCTGCACCCCAGAGACTCTCCCATGACCTGCAGTGGAGGTGTCAACACCTCAAAATCTGGACCCCCATGAGGAGGCTTCGTCCCCCTCAGACAGACTGATAGATCTAACACCCTTCCACACACGCCCACCGCCACCTTTAGCTCAGACCAATACACTTCATCTGATCCCTGGCTGGCAGTAAGAGTGACAAGATGCGCTAGCTGAGGTGTGAACACTGTAATGACTTGAAGCCTCCCTCTACCATCTCTGAATGATGAGAATCCCTGTGGAGAGAGATAAAGAAACAACACATAGCCTATTACTTCCCACGTAACATTAGGATTGTTCATACAACATTCTTATTTGCTCTTTTGTTTTGATCTGTAGCCTATGCTAACTGCTGTAGCTATTAGCACAACACAACAAGCGTTTTCTGGGCATGATAATGCTAGTTTAAAAGCATCTAGTTGCTTTTTATTAAGAACATTCAAGTTATCTAGAATTATATGGAAGATTAGTATTAGTTTCTCTATTAGAATATGTGGATTTCTTTGTTAACATTTGCTTACCTATTAGCGGTTCCTCACACAAAGTTGTTTATGACTTCAGAAGATTTCAAATACACAGTGAATTTTGTGGACCACTTTTATCGTTCACTACACTGTGTATTAAAAAAAAATGTGGCAATTCTTTAAAAACAAATTTGTGTGTGTGTGTGTGTGTGTGTGTGTGTGTGTGTGTGTGTGTGTGTGTGTGTCCCACAGAATTACATAAGTGTTTGGAATAACATCAAGGTGAGTAAATAATGAAAGAATTTTATACAAAAACATAACATCCCTTTTTAATACAAAAGATATCTCAGCTAGGTCATTCTTTGTCTTTCATTTGAAAACTAATATTTGCTTTTGTATACTTTTTTTTTTTTTTTTTTGCTCTTATATTTTTGACTGTTTGAATGGTGCGTGCAGTATCGTATTGTTCTATTCAACAATGAATTTAAGAAGTTCATTGCTGTCGTGCTTTAACTGCTTGCACAACTTGCAAACTAACAGGAAGTGTTTCACACACATATCTCCCCTTCCAGTAACTCACACAAATTTCTGCAGGGATGTGTCCTGGTGCTACGCCACAGAGCAATAACTGACATTCAAAAAAAGAAACGTTCAAAAACCAGATGAAAGCTTAGCCTTAGCTTAGCTGCTAAGAATCCCCTGTTTAACCACGGTCACTAAAAATAATCTCTTTTCACTGAAATAAGGTGTGGAATTTCAAAGATGGACAGTTACTGGAACATGTTACAAAACAGCTCAAACGCTCATTTCGCAGCATAACTTTTAGATAGGAATCGTGCATAAACTCATTTGCATGACTTGTGAAGAAGTTCCCTGGGAGCCAAGAGTAAACCAGAATTTTAAATGATCTGAAGAAAACAGGGTGTTTTCCTGTTCAAAAACGCAGCCAGGATTCTAGGGTTTTGCTACTGTACATGGTTGCTAAGGTGTTATGAGTGGATTTGATTGTGTTGCTAGGGTGTTCTGGCTGGTTTTTAGGGGATTAGGTGAAGTCATCTCTGAGTCTACTTTGGTTGGTAAATATATTTTTCACCTGGTTTATAATCCAGCAGATGAAAATCATGAAATCAGTCACTTAAAAATCAATACACCTCTCCTTACAAGCCACATGATTTACAGTTTCCATCATATTTGTAGCAAATCAATGCAAGACTATATATAGTTACACTACTGCTAACCTGCAACCCATGATAAATACACTTCCATTCAAAAGCTTGGGTTCAATTAGATTTTTTAAAGAAATGTATTATTTTATTCAGCATGAATGCATGAAATAAAATCTAAGTGTAAAGACATTTAATGTTTAATTAGACTATAATGTTACAAAATAGTTCTATTTCAAATGAATGATGTTCTTTTAACTTTTAACTTTAATCAAAGAATCCTGAACAAAAACTGTATCACAATTTCCACAAACAAATATTAGGCAGTTATTAACTGTTATTAACTGTTTTCAACATTGATAAGAAGTTTTTCTTGAGCCGCAAATCACAGCACAGTAATTAAAAGGCTTTACAGTACTTGCAGAACAAATAGAAACTCTTCCTCAGTGCTGTTCGATGGAAAATAACATGCATAACACTCTTGATAAATCTTTCCAGCCTCCTTGCATGCGATCATCAGTCCACGCATTTAACAATACAAACACCAAATGGAGTGAAATCCAATATCATGTACTTAGTGACTTATTCAGACTGAATTAATAGTCTGACAGGTGGAATCCAGGTGTCTCAGAGAAATATTTCATCCTAAAGGCTTATTTTAATGGGTAGAAGTGTCATGTGCCACAGTCTATGTGTAGCTGTGTGGAAATATACACCATCTGACCTTCTCAGTTAATCTCTTAATGTGAGAGGTGAGAGAAACGGCTCTCCTTTATAGGAGTCAGAGGTGAGATCATTCACAGCAAAGCCTCTGATGTTTTACTGACATCTCAGCTGGAATCATGATGACTGACACAGATTCTTTATGGTGTTGCTGTTAAATCTAAGTGTTTCATGCTCTGATCACCTTAATGAGATGCTAATGTTATATTTCCTTCTTCCTTTCTTCCTGTTGGAAGAAACACATTTAGTGCAATAGATTTCCAGCGTTTTTGAATGCATAAGAATCCCAACCGACGGGGTTATTTATCAGAAACACGATGCAGGTTAATATGCGATAAGACTGTGCAGATCTAGATGGACATCTTATGCAGCCCCACCACTTTTCAGCGCTGCACTCGCTGTGTTCTGTCTTCCGGTTTGTATTTAAATTTTAAAAACTTCCCGGTCTAATGGCATTTGTTATGACATCCGCTTTAAACATTACAATGCTCGTGATAACTTTTATTAACTCTACAATAAATAAATCCAGTTCACCAGCTAATTACTCTTCGAAAGCGATGCCATAGAAATATACAGAGCTACCGCAAAAACTGAAGTTCAAAGATAATATTCTAAAGGTGGCTGCGTGCTTGTTTCCTTGGTGAATTAGGCCTATTGCATGGCTACTTAAATAAATCGGCATGAAAAATGTATTTGATAGTACTTTATTAAATGAGAAGAAAGAAAGGAATGAAAGCAGCACGGCTATGTAGGAAAAATGCTGTTTGTAGCATCATCATTACGCAACAACATTTGACCAATGCTGCGATTATTCAGAATCAGGATATGCAGGGGTCTTTCATTACATTTAAAATACATCAATATCTGATGCATATCAGCTACATTTACATTTACATTTATTCATTTAGCAGACGCTTTTATCCAAAGTGACTTACAAATGAGTAGGACAACAATATGCAAGTGCTATGACCCTTCTCAGTTTAATCTAGCATATATATATAATAAAAAATAGAATGGGAGAGAAAGTGTTAGTATTACTGGATCAAGTGCTGCTGAAAAAGATCTTCAGCCGTTTCTTGAAAGTGGCTATGGACTCAGCAGCTCTGGTTGAGTTAGGCAGATCATTCCACCAGCAGGGAACAGTCATAAAAGTCAGAGAAATAGATTTTGTGCCTCTTTGAGATGGCACCGCATGACGACGTTCGCTTACAGAGCGCAGGTTTCTGGATGGCACTTAAGTCTTAAGTAATGAGTTTAGATAAAAGGGAGCAGAGCCAGTGGTTGTTCTGTAGGCAAACATCAGTGACTTGAATATCTTCTTGAAAATATGCTACATCATATTTCTTGAAATCAGCTACAACAGAATTCCTCAGACCTGTGGTCAAGTATTTCTAAATGACTTGACATGGATTCTTTAAATGTTTTTAAAGCGGAGCAGAGGTGAGAATGCGGGTCTGTTTTCTCCCAGGCTGGTATGAGGAGTCCTGCACCCTGGGAGAGGAGACTTCACACTTCTGCAGCTGAGTGACCTGGGGGGGCAAGAGGTCGAGAAGTGCTCTAATGACAGTCAAATAAACGTCTGATGGTGGGAGCAAGTTCCTTTAATCAAGTGACCATGAGAACTTACTGACCTGCTGAGCAGGACAGTTTGGAGAGAAGCTGTGGCATTATTATTTCCTATGGGTCAATGGCATAACTGTCTATATTTTCTTTGTATGTATTATTATGTATTAATTAAAGGGATAGTTCATCCAAAAATTATAATTCTGTCATCATTTACTCACCTTAACCTGACTTACTTTCTTCTGACAAAACACAAAAGAAATCGAGACTCATCAGACCCATCGTTTTCTCCAATCTTCTATTGTCCCATTTTGGTGAGCCTGTGTGAATTGTAGCCTTAATTTCCTGTTAGCTGACAGGAGTGACACCGGTGTGTTTTCTGCTGCTGTAGTCCATCTGCTTCATGGTTCAAGGAATTGTGTGTTCTGAGATGCTTTTCTGCAGACCTCGGTTGTTACGAGTGCTTATTTGAGTTACTGTTGCCTTTCTATCTGATCGAACCAATCTAGGCGTTCTCTTCTGACCTCTAGTATCAACAAGGCATTTTGACCCACAGAACTATCGCTCACTGGATATTTTCTCTTTTCCTGACAATTCTCAGCAAACCCTAGAGATGGTATGTGTGAACATCCCATTAGATCTGCAGATTCTGAAATACTATGATGTTGTTTAGTATTATACTAAACAACCATACTATGCTCAAATTCACTTACAGGTGCTGTATGTAACTTTTTCACTCTACTAAAGCATAAAAATGGCATAATATGTTTGCAGATATTTAGGAAACGAGCTGAATTCATATACTCTTTTCTCTGAAAAACACTTCTACAGCCAGTTATTTTACTTTGAAATGTGTGTTTCGTGTTGGAATGTCTGTTTTTGTTTTAGTCTGTGTGATCGCGACACCCCGGGATGCCAGTTGGCCAGAAACACAGCGCATTGCAGCCGGCAAACAAACTGGGTGAGAGATTGCAGATTCTATCTTAAAAAGCATCTGTATCCATCTAAAAATCTCTATGAATGAGAGCATATTAAAACAAAATAAATCAACTCATCAGCTAAAAGTGTGCAAGTCTCCTCGGATTTAATTGTCAATTGTGCACGTTCCTGTTACGTTTCCTCAAACTGGCAACCCGTGTGAGCGTCGAATCTGAGCAGGAGGGGGCGGGGGTACAACGATCTCCGATAATTTGAATTTGGACTGCAGTACCTATGTCGACCACTGGCTGTCATTCTTACAGACTGCACCTTTAAATCACTTTTCTTCTGATGCTCAATTGGAACTTCAGCAGATTGTCAGCATTGTAAAGCATTGAGTTGCTGCCATGTGATTGGCTGATTAGATACTAGCATTTACAAGAAGTTGAACGGGTGTACCGTAATTAAGTGGCTGGTGAGTGTTTTTAAAACCTTTAAAATATATTTTAAAACTTTAATTAAAACATAATTTATGATTAGGATGAGTTCATTTGCATGTATTCAAGCTGTAAGTAAAATATATAATTACTTTTTACTTGATGGTCTACAACACAAGACATTTTATCATGGATATTCTTGTTTGTCACTGGCTCAATTTGCATTTTACTTTAGCAAACACTCAGTCTGCAAGCCTCATCGAGCTGAACTGCACCAAACCTGCAGGAGTGCATTTCCAATGCAACTGCGTAACTCACTGCTTAACTACCATTATATGATGCATTGTTGGATAAATTAGCTAGCTAATTGTGACCATTTCCTGTAACTGTAGTAACGGTTGGACCTCCATCATTTGAACCACACTTGTTCAACAATACTATTAATGTTGTATATGACATTGCATTTATCAATTCATGATTGTAATGAAATATACTGCATGTTAGCTTGCTTATATACCCAAGAGCCTGATCTATATATGTCCACATGTCCTACTAGCGAGAAACTATGCTTTCCAACGACAGGTCGAAAGCTGTAGTTCCAACCTCACAAGTTTGTGATGCTGTTTGGAAATTGACGTCATTAACCAATTGGAAATTGGTTAATGACGGAACCATATAGTCTGCTAACAATGCTTTTGGGAAACGTATCCCAGGTCCAACCTTGAGAAAGACAGAGAGATGTTGTATGGGCAGAGGGCATGTGGGCAGACGTGTGTGAGTGTAAGCAGAGGTGTCAGTGGGCAGGTTGTGTGTGTACAGTAACGAAGTGAAAACAATCCACTGATCTGCTTGTACACTCATCTCTATAGCTGCGGTCTCCAGGGTGACTCAACCGCGTTTCACTCCGCCAGCCGGAGTGACACACTCACACAACACCGCTAGCATGCGCTAACCCTGCACTATAAGCCCCCCTTTCTGCACCCACATGTACAAAAACACCACCTTTCTCCTCTATCACCTTCTTTCACTTTCACTAATTACTTGCATTTCTGATAAACAAGACCACTGTGATGGTTCAGCAGCCAATCTGCACAAATAATATTCTAGGTTAAACATCTAGTTTATAATCTGACTATGGTTATTAGTGTTTGCAGTGAAAGTCAGAGCAACTGAACAGCACTTCAAATTACAACATATACAACAAAATAAGTATAGCCTACTTATTGAAAGCATGATAAAAGACTTAAAAGATTATCAAAGTAAAACATTGTGGCTGGTTTCACAGACAGGGCTTAGATTAGTTTAATTAGGACATTTAAGTAGCTTTTATAAACGTGCCCTAGAAAAAGAAAAAAGAAAACATTTCTAGTGGGCATCTTAAGACAAAAAAAATGACACTGACATTTTAAGATATGTCAGTGCAAATGTGTTTTAGTCTGGGACTAGTCTTAAACCTTGTCTGTGAAACTGGGGGTTCATCTGACATTTTGACGTTAAAAGTGTACTTAAGTGTGTTAAGAAACATAGTCGTGAAATTGTACTCTTTACAGGGCTTTTCACACTTGAAGTAGTTAACCCTGGCACAATCTAAACCCAGATTAAACAGAATCCTGGGTTATCACGTTTCAAAAAAATGAAAAATTAACAATAACCTGCCATTACAATTCTAAACCCTGGCTTAACGATCTTATTTGCATATTTGCGGTGTCACTGTCATTGATTGGACGAACGCAGCACACGACCTGCTTATATCAAAGCTCTAGCATTGCATGTCCTCATATTATACATTGACTATAGAATCAAGTTGTTGTTTTTTTCTGAATAGACTTTTTGGACTATAAAATTAAGAATGAAATTGTCTCTTCTTCACTCCAATTGTCACGTTTTCTTTCACCTTTTATTTTCACCTTTTTTCCCATCAAACGCTGAAAACATGGGGGTTTAGAATGATTTTAACTTTGGGTTAAGCGCAATGTGAAAAGACCTTTTAAATAGAGAGTGGCCTTTAATTTCTGTCATTTTATATTACATAAAAGTACAGTTTTTAAAAACATACTTTTAAGATTTAATTTACACTACACATGCACACTTTTTACACAAGGGTTGGCTTACACATAAAAGTGACATTATGAATTTATCCATAAAGCAGTTTTTACATGCTTTATGTTTTTTAAATACTGACCTGGTTAAATAAACATTACATAAAGACCAAATGCAATTCTATTTTGTATTTTTACACTATGTAATTAATGTTCTATTTATTAAAACCAAGTATAAATCTCACCAAGTTAGTGTTTTACGCAGTTCCTCAGTCACCAAGCTCAGTAAAAACTGATCACAGACATGAAAATGTTGGCTACCTTTAATTTCACCAAGCTGATTGCTCACTAAAACCCACTACACTACAAAGTCATCATGTTTTTTAGGCCATTTCAAGTTTGATTTTGACATGATATAAGGCAGCGATATCTAAGTGGCTGAGTTTTTTGCTTACTTTTTAATTAGTCTTCATATTGACGGCATCATGTTTTTTATTCAGACGGATTCACAAACGCGTTTGAAAACAAGAAGTGGGGTTTATCACACAAACCCATCATATCCAATCATAACCGATCGTATCCAATCATAGCGCGATGAAGGCCTTGCCTCCTCTCATGTGACTTCCCCCCATTCATTCTCAATTACCCCCCACCAAACCCACCACACACTTTAGGGGGTCTGTTGAATGTCAATGGGCTCAGGGGAGGCAAGAGAGACGCGACATCCCGCTGTAACTTTACACGCTGGTGTCGCTGTTGGACAGTGTAACTTTAGAAAAACGAGTGAATCATACACTTTTTAATGTCATATTTTGTAATATTTTCATTGTTTTAATTGTATAATCTCAATTATTTTCTCATCCAATTTTTTTGAGGAGACTGCCTTTGCTTCCTCTGAGAAAACGCCCCTGATACTGACAAACTCCATCCATAGGAATTAAGTTGATGCATTATTAGAATGAATCGTCACTTTTTCGTCACTTTCTGACATTCGTCAATATCCGACGCACAAAGCACCCTTTAGCGTCCATATGAGACGCATAACCCTACCACAGACCTAACCCTACCCATAACCGAAGCGTCTCATATTGACGCCAAGGGTGCTTTGTGCGTCGGATATTGACGAACTTCCGAAAGCGTCAGTTATATGACGCCTAAACCTACCCATAACCTGAAGCGTCTCATATGGACGCTAAAGGGTGCTTTGTGCGTCGGATATTGACGAATGTCAGAAAGTGACGAATTGGGTATGAGAATGTGTTGCAATATAAGTGCTTACATAAAAACTATCAAATAAAATAAAATACTGATTTTACATTTTATTGTAAGTGCATTGCAGTATGAGTCATAGTTTACTTTTTGTGATAACTGACAGCATGCCACAGTACCTGTTGAAAGAAGATAGGTCATATTCAACTCATAAATTGCTTTAAAATATTTGAATCATGCTGAATTGCTTTCGTTTTGCTTAATCTGTAGTCCCTATATACTACAGAAGTTATGTTTGGTTAAGCACCTTGTTTTTCCCTGACATTCACTGGTTTAACATCAGAGATGACATTTTCGTTATTACAGGAAACTTGGGGGCCCCGGTCATTTGAAACCGCTCATATCAAGAGTAAATCTGAATGTATCGCTGAATTCAGGGTCATTGAATTTTCATTCTTACACATCAAAAAACCTGATGACAGAAAAATGTCCAATCTGTGCTGTGCTCAGGGGCTTTTCTTTATCTCAGAAGACTCTTATTTGCCGTCTAAACATCAGTCATTAGATTTGTAAAGGGAACTTCCACTCAGGGGTGGAGATTCAACTTTACTGATCTGCACTTGCATTTTACATGTGGTGCATATTCAAAGCATAAAGACAAGTCATTTATATTAAAGCATTCATAAAGAAAAGCGGATGCAAAATGCACAGGTACCGACAACTGACACCTCTCGTTTCAGCTCATCTTATTGGATGTCGCTTCATTCCACAGTTCAGGAATGACTTCAGGGTCAAGACTTCAATGTCATCATCATTGGAAGTTCACAACAGGCACGTGTTCACACAGCACAAACCCACTGACCCAGTGGCCCATATCTACAGCTGTGTATCGAAACTCTTGACAGTTGGCATGTTTGCAGCACTTTTAAGTGTACAGTGTTTTATCTCTGGTTGCTATGTGCAGTCAAAGGGTTGCAGTTCAATTTCAACATTTACTCAGACAGATAATCTCTTGGTTTGCCTTGCAGGCAAACTGGTAATTTTCACTTTCTTCTTCATTGTTATTTCCCCCCACTCTTTCCCACCACCTGCCAACTCAGAATGGTTTAAGGCTAATCGAGTGAGTGCACCCCTCCTTCTGTCCATCTGTTTCCCTCTATTTTGCTCTTTTTCCCTCCAAAACACAGTTCAGGTTACAGGACTTAAATATGTTTTTTTCTTTTCTTTTTTTTTTCAAGATCTACCAGGCTGTTTCCTTCAGAGCAATTTATCGGATTAGAAGATATCATTCAGAATTCTGTAACAGCAATATCAGTAAACTCAGTTTATCACAGCAGGTGCACTCAGTAGAACAGTATCAGTGATGATTCAAGGTTATATTATTGCTAACTACTTTTAACTGCGAACTTTTCTTCCCCCTCAGTGACGTCTGATGATACAGCTGATGATGAATAAGACCGACATTCACTGTAGGAATTAATAATGTTTATTTTAATGTGCACTTATTTTCCCCATGTTTGTAATTTGCAGAGCTATTCATCTGAGTGATCATTTCAATTTGACTTTCATTTGCATATTTATGTCATAATGAGGCTGAAATGGCTTCCTGTGCGCTAGTAGCTCTCTTCACTGATATTTTAAGGGATCGGGTTCTTCAGTTTTTATATCGTGACAGAAAGTTAACATTATGTGTTTTCTGCCATAAGCTTATGATGTCATTCGGAGAGCCATATTTATGTACTTAGAAAAACAGTAATCTGACAGTATGTACTGATGCCCATGCATTAATTAAATTAAACAACATGAATTTAAGTGTAAAATTCACCCAACTTACTTTTTAAATACACATTCATCCTGGTTTTATTTAGCATGATTCCGGATGTTCATGCTATTCCAGAAAAAAAAAAAATGTCTTCATAATCTTTCAATATAATGTAATAACTTATTTACTTATTTATTTACTTATTGACAAATTTCACCAAGCCCTTCTTTTTAAGCCCCTTTCCTTTAACAACATAGTAGATAACACCAACTTCTCTGGATCCAAGTGAGTCTCATCCTACTTTGTATATGTATTGTTAACTCTTTAAAATCTCTCATTTTGAACCATCAATATTCTTATGTTAATGACTTCCATTTACGTTTGTTGTTGGGAGTACAAGTGGTCTCACAGATGTGAGTCATACACCACAGGCGAACAATAAAACAACACTCAAACTCAATCACACATGCAGTGATGACATCAGAGCTAGCCTGCTGACCTCATCAGTGCAGGTCCCATGAGCGTGTGTCAGGCTTTAAGATGGAGTGGTGGAGGGAGTATGACACCCCCTCCCACTCCCACTCCCCCACCTTTCCCTACCCTGAGGGTGTTATAAAGAGCTGCTTTGGAGAACAATGGGCTTCATTTAAAGCGATAATGTCCAGAGTTTACATGCACAGGAACTTAAAGACAAATTGTTGATGTGCTGTAGGCCTACATATAAATGCTATTTAAATCTCAGGGTGTAAATGTAGGCTAGGTAGCACAGAACCATGGTGCCTGACTGATTGCAGTGTTAACTCACAAAGTCATACTACTAACAGTTATGCAAATTACACCAGTGAGCTCTGTAATGACTGGGACGTTAAGGTTTTCATTGGCATATGGGTCTCAGCCCACCAATTCTAACTCCTTTGATTTGCCACATTGGTAGTAAATGAGCTTTAATCAGTTTGTGGGTCTCCCATATCTTCTTAAATCGTGAATCAGTAGGCTACATGAATTTGGGCACTGGGACAGTAAGGACCCTTGCTCACTACACATTGGGACACTGATGACTATTTCCAGCGACAATGACGTCTTTATTGTACAACATCATTACTGGTATTTATGGACAACAGCAGAACTGATCTTTCTGACACTATTTTTTAAAGTTTTAAAGTACATTGTGATGAATAGGCTACTTTGCTTAAATGTGCAACATTTCAGCTGTAAATAAATTATAAATGTTAGCTAGATTGTTCATTAGCTACCTGTCTAAAGATGTATATTTATGATGAAATATAATTAAAGCTGCATTCAGTAACTTTTTTGGGTTAAAAATTATCCAAAATAAATTTTTGAGCAAGTACATAACCAGCCAGTGTTCAAAACGATCTGCTTGCCTTAGCTCGATTCAAAATGGTAAGCTTGTACTAATGTTTTTAATTCCAGTGGTACTGGTGGATTTCCGCGGGAAATTCGAGCATGTCTTTGCGTCATTACGTCACATCTGTACACAAAAAGAAGAGTCTCGGCTAGTTGGCTATATTGCGTGAGGATGTTGGAGGTGGAGATGTATAGCCTTTTATCACAGCACTTGATATAATTAAACATATCAATTTGATGGTAGGTCCAGAAAGGTTCATCCGCGCTGTGCCATGCCGAGGCACAACCCACGTAAAGTTGATAATTCCGCGAATAACTGCAATTGCAGAGCAAAGCGGACTGCACTCGGACACATTTCTAACCAGCATGCATCTCGCACTGATCACCGGTGATCGGTTCTGCTCATCTCAAACAAGCCTAATAGTGCGCATCGATGCACCCTGGTTTTCACAGTGCATTGTAGGACTTTTTAGGGAGCGAATGCTCCAGTGCACTGGTATTATTGCGATTGAAACAGCCCTTAAAATGGCCGACTCCCTGATCAGTGCCCTGACTAGGCCTACTGAACTAGGGAGCTGATTGAGATGCAACCAGTATGATAATGACTGACCTGTGATAACAGATTCAGGTTAAATTCTCACTTTTATGGAATAAAAACCGGTTTAAAGACTTACAATTCTACTTTAGGAATTGTTGCAGTTCGCCCTTCTG
The DNA here is from genome assembly GCF_964197995.2 of Scardinius erythrophthalmus. Lineage (NCBI taxonomy): Eukaryota > Metazoa > Chordata > Actinopteri > Cypriniformes > Leuciscidae > Scardinius > Scardinius erythrophthalmus. Next base: position 7,910,037 of record NC_138245.1, on the reverse strand, counting down.
ACAAGCATTTTCTAATGTAGGCTAATTCTGTGTGTTCGCATAGTTTTAAACACACTTTAACTGATCCTAAAAGTAGCCAAGTAGCCAGATATTCCAGACCCAGCCTATTATATCATATTTGTGCAATTTCTTCTGTGCATGATGACGTTGCCGGCTGTTTCAAATGAACGAATGGAAGAGAATTTCTGTAGATATAGCTAGGCTACACGACTAGGGAACAATGCATATTGCGTATGGGTCCTGTGAATCGGACGCAGCTGAGCAGTGTGTCTATAGTGTCAAGTTCACGGCTCAGCCCACTGTAGCGGAGAATCTCGCTGCGTTGAGTTGCGTTGAAGTGTGGGCGTAGCTGTGACAGTGACGTGTGATCATTTCTGAGGGGGATTGCCTCGTGAGGGGGCGGGAAACTGAGACCGCGAAAAAGCAAGCAGAGAAGCGCGCTCTGTAGCGGAACGTTCTCGTGCGGTTGCCATGACGCTGGCAGTGGGTGATTCCCGCCCTGTCGCGCCATTCTGACCTCTGGCTTGGTATTTGTTTGAGGCAAACGGAGTGATTCCAGAGGTTTGTGTTATTGTGTATGTCTCTGTTGTGGGTGCGGGGGTAGATGTGGTTTAAGAGCTGATGTGTCTCTTTATGTTGACGGTTGTGCTGTTCTCGTGAGATGTAGCCAACCTGACATAATATGGTGACGACACTGGACATCACTTAAGAGTGATGCTATCAGTCAGTCATGATGGTCACGTGTATGTGCCATTAAAATAACATTTGTGTTGCTTGATTTAAACATGCTGCCTTGCTCAGCAAGATTATCTTTAAAATATATACAACACTGCAAGGCTACAACACCAAAAGTATAAAGTCTACTTGTGCACATTAAATTGTGTTCTAACAGAGGCATTTCTTACCTGTCATATTGACGAACAGACGCCCTTCAAAAATGTCACTAATATTTTTTAATATATGATAAACTGTCTTTAGTCTATTCACAAGCTGCACCCAGTGTGTGACTGAAGTGTCCAAATAAATCAAGTTGAATTGCTAACAATTTGAGACCTTTCTGCAAACCCCTTTCAATGATTAGATCAAAAGAGGTATTAATTCACAATCTGGCATTGCCATTGTTATGATTTTGAACAGCTGCTGGAAAATAAGGTATACATAAATAAATATTCAAGGGAAAATTATTCACGGTATATAGAAACGGATTTATCAGTAAAATGTTACTGTTGCACTGCATGTATTTTACTGGGGTTCCAAGGGTCTAAATCATTTCATAATTAAATAATTTCATAATAAAATTAAATGAAATTGAGCTAGCGCACAGAAGCTATAAGCTTACGTGTAGAGTATTTTTTGAGCCAAAATTCTCAAAAGTGTAGTATACAGCTCAGTTTATCCAACTTCATGGTGTGTGCCAGAACTATCTGAATATAAATGTTATAAATATGTTTGTATGCAGTCATTCAAAAAGTGCAACTCGCTTTAAATATTGTATTTATTGTATATTGTATTGCAAGCTATTCCTCAGTGCCTCAATCTGGCACTAAATCACAATTTCAAAGTGATTCCTCTACTTTTAGTGTGGTGTATTTGATGACTGACTGCATACAACTTTTTAAAGACAAAATTTCAGATATATAATACCACAATACCTATCTAGTGAACTCGGAAAGCTGCAGTTGACCCTTCCTTAATGCTGTTAAATAAACAGACCTGTTTACGAAAATATTAACAATCTTTACAGCTTTTCTTTTTTTTTTTTTTGCACCAGTCTCATTTACCAGAAAGTGTGTTATGAACCTGCATGTGATTGCACTTGCTTGCACAAGGTTTTTATTGTAAATGCCAGTAATCGGATTACAGCATTTGTTAGCATAGAGATTGGAAGCGGACCTCATGTTACTCTTGCTTGCTTCACATCTGAACTGATCAATAAGTGCCCTAATGAAACAGTAAAGAGTGCATTTTGCTGTAGAGAGAAAAACAGCAGAAGGGAGGGGGGAGTGGAAGAGAGATATATTGCGAGATTGTACTGGAAGTCATGTGGTATTTCCACTAGAGGACCCCCTACTTCCTGGTTTCTGCTGAAGCCCCACCCATGCCCAAATATGGTCACTGTTGAGAGTAGCTAATGATGCGTCACTGCTGAAATTATGCAGCTCCTTCTTTCTCACCCCCGCCCCATATCCGCACTGTTTTTGTTCTCTGAGAGTTTGGCTGTCCTCTTATGGTACTGCCTTTACAAGCAACTGCTTGTTCTTTCGTACAGGCCATTCTGCTCCTGCATATTACTTGACAGTTTGAAAAGAGCTATTGTTATAAGAATACAGATATTGAACTTTTATCTGCTGCAAAACAAAAAAAGACAAAAACAAATTGTGCATATTGAATAATACACTGCAGTGGTATGAAGGGGAAGTTTTCAGAAGTCACTAAAGTTCATCCCAAAGGACTGGTTTTAGTATTTGAATAAAAATAGAGAATCTTGTTGCAAATGGGAAATTTATTCTCTGAGTAATGCAAATGAAATAAATTAGTGTTAAAATGCATTGATGTATGCATCGATCTGACAATCTGTATCATTTATGGAATTATATAAAATTGATTTTTAACAATAAGACTAATACACAATCTTGATCTTTTTCAGTTGTAATAGTCTGCCATAGGTTTAATTGTTCCCTCCAGTTACATTTGTGTATCTGGAAAATTTAAGCATTGAAAATAATTATCAATTGAACTATAACATAATCTAAGAGCAAATATTTATATTTATATTTATAGATTTTATTAATATTGTAAAATAATATTTAGATTTCAGAGTTGCATAGTAATTGGTCCCACTTTATATCAGGTGTCTTTAACTACTATGCACTAACATTTAAACAAATAATTTGATACAGCGCACTTATTGCTTACATACTAAATTGTACTTATATTTAAAAAAAAACTGCATGCATTACAGCTGTAATTACACTGTTGACCCTTCCCTTACACCTTAACCTATACCACCAAACCCGTCGCTGTCACATCCTCAGTCACCAGTCTATCACTTCTGCACACTACATCTCCCACAATCCTCCTTGGTTATCACCTGCACTCACTTCTCAATCACCACACCTGTCTGTGATTAACCTCATCAGCACCTCTCATCTCACCCTTCATAAGCAGTTAGGGTTAGGGTTAGGGTTAGGGTTAGGGTTAGGGTTAGGGTTAGGGGGGGGGGGTCTCTTTAAAAAAAAAAAAGTAGCCTATGAGCAGGCGCAGTGTAGCTTACTAATGTAAATAAATAATGTTTAGTAAAAAAGCGTTGCTAACACAATTCAATTTAAATAGTAAATTTGGATTTGTAAATGGTCCACTGGCGGAATTTTTGCCAAGCGTGTCAGAGGTTCTGGGTTCGAATCCACACTTGTATAGTTTTTTCTTTTTTTTTTCTTTTTTTTTTTTCATCAAAACCTATTATGTTTATCAGTGGTTGTATCAGGCAAGGACACGTTTGTGTGCATTTTGTTTTGTAATTTCACCGGAACGAATAGAGAGTCTCCACAACACATTGAAGCGTGCGTCCGAGTGAAGAGAACACCGTATCCGCGCCACTGAATTACTAAACTAAATTAATGCTCTGCCAGTTAACTGGAGATGTTTTATTTATTTGTATTGGTATATTAGTGCCACGAGATGTTTCAAAGGTGGTGGGGACAATATCGACCTTAGCAAAAAGTGGTGTGGACATGTCCCACCCGCAAATTACGCCTATGTTAAAATAACACTTGCCTGGTGGGTTATGCTACTGCTAGATCGGTCGTTGACGTCACTTATGTGAGTTGAGAAAAATCAGTAAAAGTCCTGGCAAAAAGCGAAGCCTAGGATGTAGTGTGAAGTGTGATGACGATCCGAGATCCCGCGAGATCCATGTGTTTGGCATTGTCCTATCTTTTAAGTCACGCTACAGTAGTCTGAAGGAAAAAGTGCTTTTTTTGTGCTGATGATTTTTAGAAACCCCCACAGGTGTATGATTTTACTGCTTTCATGGGAGCTCATCCTCTCTCTATGGGAGCTCAGCTTCCACTGGCTCCCACGTAATTTGAACCATGCCTTCCACATCACAATTATCTGGTCTCATCGGTCATTCATGAATCCCTGTCGATACCTGTGCAGTCCTCTCTTGAACTGTCCGACCTCTGCCTGCAACAGATAAGAACTGTCATAGTATCACGTCAACTGTCTTCTCTTCAGTTACTCACCTGTTTGCATCTGTTCCAGTACTGTAATAAACTCTATCACCTTTTCTGCACTCTTCTGTTCTGACAGTCACTAACCTTACTCGTATCCACCACGAGTGTTTTGCGATACATGAACACAATAATTACACTGTACTTATTTTATTGACGCAAGTATAGTTGTTAAAGACACCTCATGCAAAGTGTGACCGAGTCATTAGTTGTGAGAAATTAATAATAAAAAATGCATTCATGCTTAGGAATGAAAATTCAATGCATTGATTAGAGATTTGTGTGTTGAGTATTTTCAGTTATCAATGTAATACAAATTTGTTGATAATTTGATTTCTGCATTCTGTCTCTGGTGTTTTCCACCAGCCGCTTTCTCCATGGGGAGAAAATTATTCTAGAAAACCACAAATGTAAATGTATGGTTGTGACTGTGTCCGAGGGACTCTGGACTGCCACGTCATAGAGCTCCATTTCTTCTTTTTTTGCGTGTAACCTGCTTGTAAACCCTCCTCACCTACACTGCCCATCCGCATCGCCCACTTACTGAGTGGGCCTATGGCTCTCGCGGTTCCAGTATGAGAAACCTTTGCAAACCCACATGCATGCAAATACGCTTGCACAAACACTCCAATTTCAGACAGCTTATTTGTACAGCTAATGTTTTCTTTCTTATTCAAATGAGATACAAGGGATTGCCTGGACAAATATGAAAATGAGATACAAGAGGAAGAGGTATTAATGTTGAATGAGGTTGTTTTGGTCTGTGTTAACTCGGTATTTACCACTGACTTACAGTTGCAGCCTGCAACCTCAGAGACGTAGAAAAGAGCGTGTGCATGGATTATGGCTCTTAAATGTAACTTGCATCAACAGTGCATTGAACTCTAGTGGCGAGTTACTGTGTTACCCTGCCCTGGTGCTGCAGTGCACACATGGTCAAGCAGTCTAACATTTCAAGTGTCATCTTTTACCCCATTTACTGACCTTTCAAAGTGCACCCAGTGATTACCCAACAGCTCACGTTATATCATCCATGCCTTCATGAAAATCAAAACGAGAGACTGATCCCGTGCGTACAACATCATAAAAGCCGGCATATCGATCATGACACTGAGAAAATATTAATCAAATTATTGGTGCAAATAGTAAAATGCTCTTCTATGAAAATCTGTAAGGTTTTTCATATGGAGGTTAAAACACTGTGATGCTTGTGCTGAGAGGTACATAAGTCTTTGGAAGTTGAATGATTATATATATTCACTGCCTCTCACCTCTTTCCATTCCACCTGCGTTGACAATCTGGAGTCTGCCAGGAACCTTGGGCACATGGCCGGGTCAACACTTTGCAATGTTACAGACTCAATGTGTTCAGCTCAGTGCAGCTCAGATAACTGCTGTATATGGTATATATGTCTGCATGAGCCTGTTTAAAGGATTAGATGTCCTCATGCACCAGAACTGAGGTCAGTTTTGATGCTTTGCAAGGATTTGCCTAGATCAGTCATAATGTGATTTAACTTATCACTGAACCTATTTGCTTTCCTTTCCAGAGAATTTTCCAAAGGAGAGAGTGTTTGGGCGTCTTTGTCCACAGTTCTGCACATGAAGCGCATATGCAAATTCGCTGCTCAAGGGAAATTTTCTTCCTCAAGAAGTCACCAAAGTTCATTCCAAAAGATTAGTATTTGCATTAAAATGTGGGATTGGAATTTGCATACAGAATCTTTTGGAGTTCAGAGGTGCACACAGGGAAATTTTGTTGTCTTAGTATTGCAAATTTTTTTGCACTGATGCATCTCACAGACTTTAATAATGGCTAATATATTTGCAAAATAATTTCTTAAAGTTTTACAACAATGTAAAGTCATATTTACAGCAACACCTTTATATCCTGAACTATGATTTTACCTATTTGATTCATCCACATAATTGGTGAATGCAGCATAACACATGATATCTCTGTCCATTTAAAATCCTGCTGGGAATTGCATGTACCAGCATGTTCTTCTAGCCTCTGTTCTCACACTTTTGTGGAAGTACATTTTCACACAGTATGTTTTTTTCCCTCTCCATTGGGAACAAATCTTTCCCTGAATCCCAGCATTCTCTTTATAGGCGGGGACATATAGTTTCTGCCTGCAGGCAAGAGTTCTTTATCAACCTGAGCTGTTTCTTTCTCTGTCAGGCCTGCTTGACCCGTTTCTCCTGCTGCAGTCCCGGAGGAACTGGTTCTGGTTCCTGAGCACCAGTCTTACAGTGAGGAGTTGGGGATGTGTACGTGTGTGTGTGAGAGAAAAAAAGAATGAATCTCATTCCTTTTGTAACAGACGAAAATGCCATGTCTATTTAACTGAGCAGGCCTGTTCTGTGACCCTACTTTAAACAATACTATTGCTATTAGTTATAATGGATATTAATGCTCAGATATGCTTGGCATTTGGATCTCTTCCCATCACACAATGCCACCATGTACAGAGTTTCTGTAAATGTTGTCTTTTATGGAATGTTGTTTATGGAAAATGTGAGTGGTGCTTACCAGTGCAAAAGTTTCAACCACAATGCTAGGGTGTTGTGGTTGCCAAGCTACTGATCTAAGTCAAAAGAGCCCCTCAAGTCTCTTAGATACTATGATCCCTTAATGTGGTTCCCTCCTTCAATGTCAAGTCTCTGGGTTTTTTATTCAGTAGTTGGGTAGATGATGAAGGTGTGGTCACACGTTGTGCAGGCAAAAAAGTTATACTGTCTATTGTCATCAACAATGCACAAAGGACACTTTCAAACCAAACAGCTTTTTGTTGGTCAAATTATGTGACCATCTTAAACCTAATGCGAATTCTGTGTGGACATTTTTTTCACCCTCAATCAAAATGCCTGGTTGCACAAATTCCTATTGAAATTTTGCAGAACAACGTTAAATGACTACACCTTACAAAAATAATAATACATCTTTCCTCGATAACCTCATGTCTGAAGCATAAACAAAGAAGTTGAATAGTTAGGCATAGAGGCTTGTTCAAATTGTAATAGCAAGAAAAACTATAAAGGCTTTGCGATTTCTGAGCCTTAGCTTTATTCATGAGAGATGTTTCAAACTTGTTTATTTTAACACGTCATCTAAGGGTACGTTTACACGACAACGATATGCTTAAAATGGAGAAGTTTTTCCTTTGAGCTTTCCACGTACAGACGACACCATTGTCAAACCGATCTCCTTTCACATGAATCCACGAAAATTACTAAAAACCCTGTATTCTGCTGCCAGGCCATTAGATGGCGATGAAACACTATAGACTGAACACGTAATACGCGTGCGTGATGTCATCTTCTTCAGATATTCGTGTTTTTGTTGTTTACATGGAGATCGTTTTCAAAAACTTGCACTTTGAAACTCATTTTCAGAAGTTTGCGTTTTCAGGCACCAAAAACGCCGTTGTCGTGTAAAATAATGGCTAAAACACATAAAAAGTTTTAAGTTTTTAGTTGAAAACTGTGTCGTGTAAACAGCAGACGATACCATTGTCAAAACGATCCCTATTCACACGGATCAGCGAAAACGTCAAAAAACTCTGTATTCTGCTGCCAGGCCATTAGATGGCGATGAAACACTATAGACTGAACACGTAATACGCATGCATGATGTCATCTTCTTCAGAGATTCGTGTTTTTGTTGTTTACATGGAGATCGTTTTCAAAAACTTGCGTTTTCAACCGCCAAAAACGTCATTGACGTGTAAACGAAAGGCCAAAACGCATTAAAAAAGTTTTTAGTTTGTAGTTGAAAATGGTGTTGTGTAAACAGCCCCTAAGATATGTGGTTCGAGGTAAGTATCTTACCCTATCAACAGAGAAAAGGCACTATAGACACATTATTGCTCTTCTAATATCAACAGCAAGTTCACTTCTTTGAGAAAGTTTCCCTTTGAGGAATCAAAGTTCAAAGATGAAAATATGGTTACACTTTATTTGAAGGTGTTTGTGTTACAGTATAATTATATATTTAAGTACTGAGTAATATTCATTAACTACATGTACTTACTTTAGGGTTTAGGGTAGGATTAGGATTTGGTTAAGGGTTAGTAACATGTAATTATGCATAATTTAGTGTTATTACTATGGTAAGTACATGTAACATATGTAACAAGGACACTGTAAAATAAAGTGTTACCTAAAATACTTATTTCTGGTTTAAGGTCGGTGCTGTCCAAGCTTCTTTTTTTCTGAATCATTCTCTTTCATCTGTGTTTCCTGTTTTGAGTAAGGCTATGTTGCATTTGCAGGTGGTGGGAAATCTCACGCTCACACTCCTCACCCACTTTGTGCCCCTCAGAAAATACTGCAGAAGCAAAAACATCTGCTGTAGTCTGTGGGAGAACAATGAATTAAAACTTAAGTCCAGAGCCAAACGCAAATATACACGCTCAGGGTTTTTTTAGGGTCTTTCCTGGGTCTGTTGGTGCATGAGGCTGCTGTCAGCCACTCTGTGTGTGAAGACCGTGAGAGCTGAAATTATACAAGAGGTCAGATGACTCAAGCTGTGAGAGCGCTGTAGGGAAACAAGCACAGGCCTGATAGGACTGTGCTTCGATATGATCTGTTCACCACCTTTTGGACCTTAGTTGGGCCCATGCAAATTACAAACACCTCAATAACAATAAACCAGGGGTAGTCAAACCTGCTCCTGGAGGGCTACCTTTCTGCAGATTTCAGTTCCAAGCCTGCCTGTAATTTTCAAGTAATTCTGGACAGCTTGATTAGGTGTGTTGATTAGGGTTGCAGCTAAGCTCTGCAGGATGGTACAGTAGCCCTCCAGGAGCAGGGTTGGCTACTCCCGCAGTCGACGGTGTCACATCTATGAACTTGTTTGTGAATTTGAAATGAACTTGGACATTTCCCACAAACACTTCCTGTAGATTTTGCAAAATGTGGCATGGCGTTGGCTGAAGAAAAGTAAATGATGATGATGAGGCATCAAAAACCTTGGACCAGAGCACATTTGTTGGGATGTGGATTCTCTACTAAACCTCCACCTGGAGCTTACTGCTAAGACCATGAGAGCCTGCCCAAGAGTCAACAAGAAAAAAACAAATTATTCATTGTTCCCAGAGGCTGTGAAGAGTCTGTGGGGCTGTTAACTCAGCAGGGAGTTGAGATATTGGGCAGTTAACATCCCCCTGCTGACAAACACATTTGTGTGCACCAATTCCCTTAATTTTTCAAATCCTTATATAAATTAGGCTAATGGCAAAGAGAACAATGGTTAGTGAACTGCTAGCTTCTGAGGATCTTCAGCAGGAGAGTGCAATTTTAAAGTCTTTTTGTGATAACCCCGTCCTGCATGAGTAACCTACTGCTCTTATTTGACTGTCACCTAAGCCAGATTCCTGCTCTTCAGCCCTGGATTTCAACGTCTGATGTATCATCCACAGCACCTATTTATGACCTTAGTCATAGTGTGACCCAAAAAAACAGCTCCAGAGGATTGAGTGCAAATCAGAAGTGTATTTTATTTCAGCCCCTTTGCTAACACTTGGGTACTGATCTTTGAGCCAGTACTCAACTGATTCTTTTAACTGTAGCCTAGTTTGCCCTGAGAGTTTATGTAGTGGCCCTGTCCACCTGAATGTGTATGTCCTGGCTCGACCCACCCTTTTTAGCTAGCTAGAAATGTAAATCTCCTTAACACTGCTTCCAGTTACTAATAATCTCCACAGGAGCCTTGCTGCACAACACAGTTTGATTTCAGGCAGAAATATATCCTTTCACTTCTTGGTCAGCTTTGATGTGGCAGTAATGTCCTTATTTGACTCTATAAGTCTAGAGAAGGACAGAGTGCTTATTTACTGAAAATGGGAATGGAATCTGTTTTATTTCATCAAATCATGCATCTGTTTCAGGACATAGATGTCCCTTCAAGTTCAGTTCCCATCACCATGCTGACTTAATTTCCAATGACTGCAATGTCTGATACACTCTTATGGGCATGTGAGGCCTCCATCACACCTTCAAATAAAAGTGCCAAACCCTGTTTAGTATTTCCTTTGGCTGGCACTTCACAAACTAAGGGTTTGCCACGTGCGTCCAGCTGAATCCCTATTGTTTATTTTGAAGGAGAGTTGGTGTACTCGTACACAGATGAAATATCATCCAGGCTGTGCCTCTGACACAGCACTTCAGAGAGCTGTTATACGGTGACCTCACTATCATTGTGTAAGTGAGATGGAATATTAATGATGGTGCTGTACCACCTTTGTTTTCAACTCTTCTCCCACAGTACAGTGCTTGCGCAGGCCGCTGGCTATGTTTGCGTTTGATTTGTGACGTCTATTGAAGAGGTAACATGCCGAGGGTCTGTTGTGTAAACATTGCATTGAACATGATGTGCACAGAGTTGATGTCAAGAAGAAACTGGGAATCAAATTCCAAACTCCAAAAAATCATAAACACGCAAACATGCATAGGAAATTGTGCAACTGTTAGCATTTTTAAGTACACATTTTTCAAAGAATGTGTTCTCCTTCTCTTTAGGTATTTAAAACCCACAAATGTCACCTTTTTTTCCTTTTGGTAATGACAAGTTGCCAAGCTTGCAGTAATGACATTTTCAAACTGGTCAGAGAAAATCAGCTTATTGTAACTGCTGAGGAATAGCTACAGCTGTTAACATAAACTGTACCCTTTTTTTGTCCTAAAATCCCTTGTACGTGATTTTGTGCAAAATAATTGTGTTGTGGTGGTAGGGAATACATATTCTGAAACTTTTGAAGCAAAAGGGTTTGGTCGGCCGCCGGGTAACGTCGAGCCGTTTTTGAGCTTCAGTCGGCTTAGTTTTTTCGGTGTGTTCCACACAATTGATTCTAGTCGGATGCTGCCGTTTTTTTTGGGGCCAAATCAACATGTTGAATTGACGTCGGGCCGTCGGTGAGAGAGAACTCTGATTGGCTGTTCAGCTTAGTGAATGAGTCAATGCACGAGAATACAAGTGAAAGTGATAAAAACGAGCAAAAAAGTCAAGACAGTGCACAGAAGGCTGTTAAAATTTTACATCATCTTACCTGAGCATTCGAATGCACAAATATTTTCATGATAACATGAGCTGAGAATGAATAAAGTGATCAGCGTGATTGATTTTCAAAATGGTAAGCAAGTGCTGCTTTGTACGGTTTGTATATCTGCAGTCCTAGTTTCAGTTTCCCTTTTTGAATGACGAAAATAGACAATTGATACCTGCTGATACAGACAGATATTTACTTACATGCAGACACAGAATGCACGTGTTTGTTGACAGTCGCCTTTAGTCTTTTTGGTGTGTTCAAGCGCAGCTTTTTGTGACTTTTTGTGACTCCGACTGTGTTGTCGCCGAGAGGCGACAACACAGTCGGATTTCATCGCCGCTAGATCTTTGACATCGGCTTGGTGTGTCCTGTGCTTTACATTTCCAAATACCCGCAGTAGCCTACTCCGACTCTCTGCCACAAGGAAAAATGCGTATGTCTGCTTAGACCCTGAATCTGAACTCTGAATCTGAACGTTGTCATGGATTTTAGCATACACTACACACACTCTAAGATCAAACCTGTGCATATGCACGTTTTATAAATGAGGCTCCTGAAGCAATTTGGTTTGATAAAATTTGGCTTGCCCAGGGATTTTATGTAACTAAAACTTTACTAAAAATTTTGGTAATAAAAAGTACTACATTTTGTTCACAAACACTAAAAATAAAAACAGTCACAACCTAGCAACCACCTATAGCAATGCCTTAGGAACCACCTCAAACCCTCTAGCAACCATATTGCTATATCTCGACAATCACCATGCTTGTGGCGGAGAATTTTTCTTCGATAAACACCACTCATGCTTTCTTCAGAAGTTTTCCTCAAAATGTATGGGCTGAAATATGTGCCACCAGAAACTGAATTTGAATCAATTATATTTGAATTTGAATTGTAAACTTGAATAATTGCATTGAAAAACTGAATTTGAATCACATAATTTGAAATTGTATTGTTTAATTTGAATAATTGCATTGAAAAACTGAATTTGAATTGTATAATTTGAAATTGAATTTATGTGTTTGGAACTGAAGTCCAATACAATTTGATCCTCACTGAAAATTCAACTCTCTATATATCCTCACATTCCGTTCTCACAATTCAGATTCAGATCACCAAAATCAATTTCAAGTTTCTGTGACAGACATCCGGGTAGTTGGAGGATGAAGGAAGAGCAATCGAGCGCAGATCGATAGATAGAGTTATCCCTTATATATATATATCTGCCTGAATCAGCCTGAAGCCTATAACTATATATAACTATATATATATATATATATATATATATATATATATATATATATATATATATATATATATATAAGGGATAATGTATATAGCGAGGCGGTTGTTATAGCGAATAACAACCCCGACAGGTCTTGAATCAGCCTGAAGGTGTTGTTATTTGCTATAACAACCGCCTCGCTATACATTATCCCGCTTATTACATGGCTACCTACAAAATAAATAAATAATTTGACACAAATTATTGATTTAACTTGTTTATTGATTTAAAAAGATTGTATTGCTTCTAAGCAAAAGATTGTAAAAAATAGTCCGTTCCGCGTCCATAGCAACGATTTGTTTTTCATGGCAACGGTGTGATATACTTCGCAGCGGTCTGTTATCAAGAAATAACAGACCGCATTCTACATTGGAATTCAACCAAGCCATGTAATAAGTATATCACACCGTTGCCATGAAAAACAGAGCGTTGCTATGGACGCGGAACAGACTATTTTCTTCAGCAAAAGAAAACTTCCTCCAGCAGCGTTTTGGCTCCCAGGAAGCGGGCAGTAAGTCTCTAGATCCTGCAGCCGCAGACGAACTCTGCTGCCCCGCTGTAGTTTCTCTCCGTCCGCCGGCCACCGGCAAAGGCAGTGGAACTTCCCGCCGAAATATACATACTCCCGATCACCACTATGTCTTTGGCCGGTCCCATCTGGATCAGCGGGGACCGGTGCAGCAGCGAGGTGAAGCTGTGTTCCTGCCCGGGAGAAGAGACGCTGCGCACCTGTGAAATGTTATCCCTTGCTGTTATTTTTTATTTTTATTTTTTTCCATTTCTTTCGTTCTAACATCCATAAGCAGCACAACAGTCTGGCATATTAGTGCTGAGTGATGATCCTGCGACACTGAACTCTATCTATCGATATCGATCTGCGCTCGATTGCTCTTCCTTCATCCTCCAACTACCCGGATGTCTGTCACAGAAACTTGAAATTGAATTTGGTGATCTGAATCTGAATTGTGAGAACTGAATGTGAGGATATATAGAGAGTTGAATTTTCAGTGAGGACCAAATTGTATTGGACTTCAGTTCCAAACAAATACATTCAATTTCAAATTATACAATTCAGATTCAGTTTTTCAATGCAATTATTCAAAATAAACAATACAATTTCAAATTATGTGATTCAAATTCAGTTTTCCAATACAATTATTCAAGTTTAGCAATTCAAATTCAAATATAAATTATTCAAATTCAGTTTCTGGTGGCACATATTTCAGCCCATAAAAATGCCATATTTTTTTTTTAAATCGTATCACAATAGCCCATTATTTTAGCCTGTTCATTTATGCAGATGCTTGCTGTTATAAAATATCTAGTTTTCCCATAAAATGACATAAAAATCGTAATAATTCTTGCACTTTTTCCAGTACTTTTATGCAGTTATTTATAATTCCTATAGGCTCACTCCATCCCTGTCCTCCCATATGCAGATCGGATCAGCACATCACTGTCCACCAATCACAGGGGATCTTGTGTTGCACTGAGCTCATGCACTGACTCACCAATCACATGATTTAAAAGGAACTCCTCATCTGTTTTTCCCCCTCCCTTTCCTGCTTTTGCTTTGCTCCATCCATTTCCAATAACATAGAGCCTGCTCTTCCGGGAAAGAGAGAGGGAGCAGAGATCTGAGGCCTGGGTGTGTGTGTGTGTGTGTGTGTGTGTGTGTGTGTGTGTGTGTGTGTGTGTGTGTGTGTGTGTGTGTGTGTGTGTGTGTGTGTGTGTGTGTGTGTGTGTGTGTGTGTGTGTGTGTGTGTGTGTGTGTGTGTATAAGCGCACAAGAGCGTCAATTCCCTCTTTTTCCTCCATGAGGTCAGACTACATTTTGTGTTGCTGATCTAAGCGCTGGAAAAGTTGGTGGCATGAGCCAACTGAGTCAAAGAGTGAGGGTGTGTATGTGTGTGCAGACCCCTGAAGTGACTTCATTGTCTGCTTCATTGGACTGCTGCTATTACACTTCATTATCATACACTTGTTTTCCATTTATGGTCATTTGTTGCACAGTTCTTTGTGAAAAGATTACAAATCAGCCCAAATGGAGGGGCTTTCCAGCACTAAACACAAAGACACTTGAGACAAAGCAAAGGCTGTGTGACATCAGAGTTCTGAGGAGTTGGCAGAAGCTGCTGTCATGTGATGCTGAGTCAAGATGAGAATGAGATCATGAAAAACAAAGCACCTGACATGCATACTGTCTCTCTCCAGATGTTTGAACTTTATAGCCACATGATGGGCTTGCTGATCTGTTCATCACGTTCATGCTGATGTAATTTACGGGAAAGAGCTCTCAAATGCAGTAACTAAGGGTTAGTAGTGTTTTCTAAAGCCCTGTTCTCACTGACTGTAATCAAATCAGTTGATGTTGCTCTGTGCTGATAGTGCAAGTAGTCATTCCTCCTGAAATATTCCACTGAATCTGTTCATCGTATCTGTTTCCTTTGTCATATCGATGCATCACATCACTGTTAATTTGCATAAATTTAAATATTTGCTCTCCATTGTTTTGTTTTATAATTACGATTCTTTATGATTAGGGTTTCCGTAAGACAGTTGTACTTATGGCAAAATAAAATAAGCAGACAAATAGACTACAAAATAAAGAATATGCTAAATAGATTTGCATATCATGTGGCGAAAAAAGTGATTTTAAATCAAGCAGGGTCACAGAATTAAATTACTACATATACTGCCAGGCCAAAAAAAGTCGCTGTTTGGATTTAAATAGGGAAATGCTTAATGATTGGATCTCTTGATGCACATCTTGATAATAACATCACCGCCATGGCATATAACATTTTTCAACCTTTTATCCGTACCATACGTCCTGGCGACCACCTACTACACTGGCATTGCATGCAGAGGTTTTGCATGGGCTGATTATTTTTACAGTTCCGTTTGGTGCCACTAGTGGTGTAGAAATCACACGCTGCGCCTTTAAGCACAAATGCTTACTTTAATGATATTGCAGAAATTACAGAAGAACCACTGCAAACTGGTGATGAAATATCCTCTTTCTTTGAAATATGCTACTGCTATAGGAGAGTGTGATTTCCCTTTTCAACTTATGATGGACATGTGGAACCATAGACACACATACACACACACACACATTCACTGCTTCCTGTATTGGAAAGTAAGCCAGTGTCACAAGAGAGATGGTACTGGTCACGGTGACATTGCGAATCAAAGTCACAATGAACACCATGTGTGCAGTGTCACTCTGCCCAGAGCGTCTGTTTAACAGTCACAAATCACATGCTCAAGCTGCAGTCCTGCGCCTGAATAATTGACTCTTTAGGGACGAACTGAGCACCTGTTGGTTAAATACATTGGAATAAATCCCACCTCAGGAACATCCTGTCATGAATGAACTTAGAGATCCTAGTGTGATGTACAAAACACATAAGAATCAAGCAGATCCAGCTCCTACTCTGTTCTAGTGCAGACCAGGACTGACTGTAAATCATCTGCTTTGGTGATTCATTTTCTAAGACGGGTTTAAATCTGAAAGTAACACATTACAGGAGCACATTCATATCAGTGGTCCCACATAGTCAAAGTGATTTATGCAGATTTTGATTGAGACTTTGAATACACCTTGTATTATTTTCGTAACTTCAGTCATACCGAGCAACCATACGATCACAGGCTGATTCAAAAATGTATTCACGAAAATCGACTGGAAAAAAAAGATAATCATCGTCTGGCCATTTTTTTACATGACCAGAAAAAATTTTGGAAAATTAAATGAATTTATGTTTCCTCTGATTTTACAAACCTCGTGATCTATAAAGGCTTCTGACTAAATGCTTGAAATTCGTTTTGTCGAATAATATTCATTTAACTTATGTATGAAAATTTGAATTTATTTATTTATTCTCCAATCTATAATTAATCCTATTCATTCATTCATTCATTCATTCATTCTCCAAACTATGTATTTATTTATTTATTTATAACAACAATAGATTATATAAACGTGCAGCATATGGGAACACCAATAATTTAATCATTTAATAATTAGTGTGTCTGCATGTTTGACTGGTCATTCATTTTCAATAAATTATTATTTGGAATGTACAAATTGTAATCTTGCATTTATTTTGTATGTATAGTATGCAAATTGTAACACAAACTGTGTTCATGTTTTTAGTCTTAAATGTGCTATCCATTAATTATAAATGCAAATTTCATGAATAATTATACTCAGCCGCTGTAATACTGGAATAATTGTTCAATTTAAAGCAGTAATAGATTTTGTTTAACTAAGAAGTCAAAAAGGGACTTTTCAGAATATATATACAGTATATATAAAGAAAAAAATTAATTGTAGTATTCTTCCACAACAACAGACTTTTATCAAATGTACCTACTTTTTCCAGTAGGTGTTTTACCTACTTTGACACAAAGTCCACATCAGGAATATGGGATAAGATTCTAGAAAATGGAAAAATAAACATTTCATTGCAAAGACACTTTTTCCTTTGCCACATTAAAAAACCCCACAGCACACACTCACACCCATGATGTTTATTCTGTAGCTTTACGCCTGCAAGTGTACAGGTTTGCTTGGAAAAGGAGTCTTATCTTATCTTTGGTTCCTGCTGTGGAGTTCCACCTTTTTCCATTTCCCAAGTGCCGGTTTTCTCTGCTTCTGGGTACAGAGACTCACTGGAAAGAGGGATTTGGTGGTGTACGCAGCTAAACCCCATTGACAAACAGGTGTGGCTGCAACTGCGCTTCACCCAGTTTGCCCCTAATATTCTTCCTACGGTTTCTCTCACCCCCCTCCACCCTCTTTATACACATACTCGCCGCCCATGTACACACAGTGCAGAGATTGCAAAAAATGAAGCTTCATTGTGTATGTGGCCTGAGTGACCTCTGACCTTTCAGAACCCAGACTGCATGCGTGTTGTCCTGTCCCGCCTGGCCACTCCCTGCGGTAATGGAGCTGTCATGAGGTGATCCTGTTCTTAGAACTGATTATTGAAATAAATGTGGGAGGGAACGTTTAATCAAAGATCAAAGAGGATAACAATGACAGCAGTACAACGCTATCTGTACAGTTTGAACAACATGTACAGTTTTGATGCCAGTCCTGTTCAAGTACGAACATTCCTCTGAAACAGAGGGGTGAACGCAGTGCATGGAAGCATGCGATTCCTTACACAATGTTGGCTTTTTTCCAAACGTTCATTTGCTGGAGTTCATTAGGGCAGATCAAGTTTAGATATACACTTGTCCTGCAGTGTATGCATCTGTGTGAGGGAGTGCTTTATGGATGCATGTGTGTTTATATGTGCGAAGGAACGTTGACTCCTCATAGGGACAATTTCTACGTATCAGTCTAGGAAAACTGTGAACCATGTCACTGCACAGTCTTTTACCTGGAAAAGGGTTTCTGTTGGAAAGGCATGCACAAACATGAAACGTCGTACTTATTCATGAGGGCAGACAATTAATCAAGAACTGTTATATGCCGATCCGAGACCAGTTTTGACACATTTCTCATAGGAATATAGATAAAAGTAAGGTTTGCTTGACTGATCCGAGAACTGTTTTCTGCATCTGGCTGGCTGGTTATCTAGGCCAGGAGAGTTAATCTCTCCTGTCGGTTACTCTAATAATAGTCCCCTGCTGTAAAACTTCCAAAAAGAAAGGTCACCAACTCTCTGCATGATTCACTTTTAGCTGAAATGTTTACATTCTCATGACTATTGTTTTATAATGAAACAGTGTTTCTAGTTCAGCTGGCAGAATATGGTGTTAACAACATCAGGGCCATGAGTATTTTATTCCTTGCTTGTGTTGCAAGTCGTTTGTTTCTAGGCAGCAACACTATTATTTCTACTGCTTATCTTTTATGCATTCTCTGGGGTTTGAACCTGCAACCTTATTGTTGCTTTTATTGCTAGCAGCATGCTTTTGATTGAGCTTCAAAAATGTTAAGTGTGAAACTTCGACACGTAACTCAACCTCAAATTGTGCTGGTTATTGAGGAGAGGTGTACTAGACTTACACTGAAGAAGGAACTTGAGCTCTTTCGAGGGAACATAATATCATAAAGACTTGTGCGTCTTCAGCGTCTTCTGGGATTTTTAACGGTTCGATTCTCTCTAGTCTGCATTCGATGCGGGCACTTTCATGCATCCTCTATACTCGCGTTCTTGAGTTTTGGAATTGACCTTCGACCTATTGTTGCTGCTGCTGCTGCAGGTTATTACTACTGCTGCTACTGCAGGTTATTATTGCTGCTGCTGCTGCTGTTGTAGGTTATCACTGCTGCTGCTGTAGGTTATTGCTGCTGCTGCTGCTGCTGCTGCTGTAGTATATTATTGTTGTCGCTGCTGTAGGTTATCATTGCTGCTGCTGCTGTTGGTTATTGCTGCTGCTGTAGTAGTAGATTATTGTTTTTGCTGCTGCTGTTGTTGCTGCTGCTGCTGTAGGTCAGTGTTGTTGCTGCTGCTGTAGGTTATTGTTGCTGCTGCTGCTGCTGAAGGTTATTGTTGTTGTTGCTGCTGCTGCTGCTGCTGAAGGTTATTGTTGCTGCTGCTGCTGCTGCTGCTGCTGCTGCTGAAAGTTATTGTTGCTGCTGCTGCTGCTGCTGTAGGTTATTGTTGCTGCTGCTGCTGCTGTAGGTTATTGTTGCTGCTGCTGCTGCTGCTGCTGTAGGTTATTGTTGCTGCTGCAGGTCAGTGTTGTTGCTGCTGCTGTAGGTTATTGTTGCTGCTGTAGGTCAGTGTTGTTGCTGCTGCTGTAGGTTATTGTTGTTGCTGCTGCTGCTGCTGCTGTAGGTTATTTTTGCTGCTTCTGCTGCTGTAAGTTTTTGCTTAGCAAAGGCAATTGCACCTATTTGTGCGCTCATGCCTTTGCTATTTAAACAACTTGGTGCAGGACGTGAAAATGATAACTGCGTCGGGCTGAAACTAACAAAAAACACTTGTGTCGCTCCTGGCGCTGCATTGCACCGGGTGTATGATGGGGCTGGGTTTCATGAGTGGGTTTCTTTCACTAGTGAGGAACAGAAAAATCCTGAATGGCTCTCTGTCACTCCGTTCCACTAACATACCCTGTTCCAGTCCATTTTATGTCTGTATTTTTGGTGTCAACACCAGGTTTGGCTTCTTCCTCTTCTTTTTTATTAAAGAAATGAACAGAAAGAGTAGATTTTGCAAAGACCAAAGCATCTGAGGCTTTATTAAAAGTCATTATTTTTATTCTATTTCATTGTGTGGCTAATTGGGGGCTCGTGTTCAGTTTCATTTAATGGTTCATTTAGGTCCATGACACAGTGTTTGGTACAGAGGTCTGGCTGCACTCAGATTACATGCTTTTGTCTAGTACCTGTAAATGAGGCCAGTCAAGTATTGGCCCAATTACATGCATTTAGCATAGACACAGACACACACAACCTCTATTACACTATCTTGCACTCAAACTACCCATCTGTCTTGGCTAGTTTCACACATGTACAGACATGCCTTGCAGTCCTGGTCTTCTTGAGATAAGATGAAGGCCTCAGATGCTTTGGTCTTTTCAAAATCTACTCTCTCTGTTCATTCAACACTCGACCGGAAATCACCCGAAACACAGACGTATTCCTGCAGGATATATGACTATGCATGCACTCCAGCTTTTGCACTCATCTGAGGGGATTTCAGGATTTTTATGTCTGCAGGCAGCACGCTGTCCTTTCTTCAGCTGTCCTCTCCTGCTCTCCTTACACTCTTGGAAAGAAGGTGAGAGGGTTTTTCACATTGTGTGCTTCTAATTGGTTCAGTACGCCCAGTACAGATAGAGCAGGATGGGAGAGACTGTTTTCTAGGTACAGTATCTCAAAATGAGGACACGCTATACCATCATAACATGGAAGATAAAACAGAAATATGCCTATTATTTAAATATACATAATGACCTTATAATTTTTGGGTGTATGTATGTGTGCATATCACATACCTTTAAGGGTATAATTGTAATAGGGAATTTATTAAAATAGATTTGTACAGTCAGATCTTGGGGAAATTAACTTTCACACCCATAACCAGAATCAGAAAAACGCCCATCTGCAGGTCCTATCTGTTCATCATGACTGGTTAAGTGCCCTCTGCCCTGACATATTTGCATTATACAAACCTCAAATGCAATATTTTAACAGTTTGCTCATTTAATTTTGTTCTGATGGGCCAGTTTCCACACTACCTGTATTTGTTGTTGTTTGTGGGTGACTCTGGGTTACGGCTTAAGGTAATACAGGTGAGAGATTTCACCTGTCTTGTGGTTTCTGGCATTAGGTGACACTGTTCTGCTGTTGTCTGTGCGTTATTTTACAGAGTACTGTGGACGTGCAGCTTAATGTTTGGGCCATAGTGGTTCCTATGGGATCAGTTTACTAAACACTTAAACTTTTTTATTATGTATTAAGGAAGACTGCAAGCCAAATAAAGCCTAAATTTCAATAAAGATCATTTAAATAAATTACTAACAAAAAATGTAATCTGTTATTATTATATCTGTAATGAGACATGACATAAAACCTAGCAGTATATATTTATATACACATATTAGCCTATTTATATGTTTTTTTTTTATTCCTTTTTTCTTAATTTAATGTTTCTATAAGTTATTATCATATATAATATTGTATTAATACTTTTAATTGTATACATTTAAATAATTAATTTAAATGATTTTACATTTGTTTATTTTCATTTTTTGAGTTTATTATATTTTAATAAAACTTGTGGAGAAATGTTTTAGTCCCCATTAGGACCAGATCAAGACTTTTTTTTCTTTTTCTTTTTTTTTTTTAAATGTAAAACTGCAGAAAGTTTTCTGTGATAGGTAGGTTTAGGGTTAGGGGATAGGGTATACAATTTGTACAGTATAAAAATCATTGTGTTTATGGAAAGTGTGTGTGTGTGTGTGTGTGTGTGTGTGTGTGTGTGTGTGTGTGTGTGTGTGTGTGTGTGTGTGTGTGTGTGTGTGTGTGTGTGTGTGTGTGTGTGTGTGTGTGTGTGTGTGTGTGTGTGTGTGTGTGTGTGTGTGTGTGTGTACAGGTTTATATTACATTGTGGGGACCTACCTACCTTAGATGTAGGTGATCATCCTGAGATTTAGGCCAGTTTGAGGTTTGCACATGATACTCACCCTCACACAAACATAATGTGAGTTGCGTGTATAGTTCTGTTGAGAGGAATAAAGTGACCCTGTCTCATGCTCTCATGATAATGCTCTCATTAGTGTGTACATAAAAGTCACAGAGAGTGTCACACTGGAGCTTTGTGACCTTTGGAGATAAGAGAGACACTGTGCATTCTTCATCTGAAGAGCTGCTTCAGGATGATCTGTGAGAGAGATCTCACAGTCCAGTTGAACTTTTTATGAACAGTAAATTAGATCTTGTGGGCAACAAAAACAACACACAGTACAGTACAGTGTACATCAAACTCAAACTCTTATCATCTCTTTCATGTTCTTTTCAGTCTGTTCTGATAATTGAAAATGATAGATATATGATAGACCTGGGCAACATACACCCTAGCAATGTTCTAGCAACCAGCTTGAACACCATAGCAACCACATGGAAACATGAAAAAAAAAAACATGCAGAACACCTTAAAAATGTGTAGCAACACCCTGGCAACAATCAAAGCACCCTAGCAATGACCTTGTAACCAGCTTGAACACCCTAGAAATCACATAGAAACATGCTACAAACCATACAGAACACCTTCAAAATGTGTAGCAACACCCTGGCAACAACCCGGACACCCTAGCAATGATCTAGCAACCAGCTTGAACACCCTAGCAACCACATGGAAACATTATAAAAATCATGCTGAAAACCTTCAAATGTGTAGCAACACCCTGGCAACAACCAAAGCACCCTAGCAATGACCTAGAAACCAGCTCGAACACCATAGAAACCACATAGAAACACGCTAAAAAACAAACAGAACACCTTAAAATGTGTAGCAACACCCTGGCAACAACCAAAGCACCCTAGCAATGACCTAGAAACCAGCTTGAACACCATAGAAACCACATAGAAACACGCTAAAGAACAAACAGAACACCTTAAAATGTGTAGCAACACCCTGGCAACAACCAAAGCACCCTAGAAATGACCTAGCAACCAGCTTGAACACCCTAAAACCTCATAGAAACACACTAAACCCCATGCAGAACACCTTAAAATGTGTAGCAACACCCTGGCAACAACCAAAGCACCCTAGCAATGACCTAGAAACCAGCTTGAACACCATAGAAACCACATAGAAACACGCTAAAAAACAAACAGAACACCTTAAAATGTGTAGCAACACCCTGGCAACAACCAAAGCACCCTAGCAATGACCTAGCAACCAGCTTGAACACCCTAAAACCACATAGAAACACACTAAACCCCATGCAGAACACCTTAAAATGTGTAGCAACACCCTGGCAACAACCAAAGCACCCTAGCAATGACCTAGCAACCAGCTTGAACACTTTAAAACCACATACTGTAGAAACAGACTAAAAAACATGCAGAACACCTTAAAATGTGTAGCAACACCCTGGCAACAACCAGAACACCCTAGCAATGACCAAGTAACCAGCTTGAACACCCTAGAAACCACATCAAAGAGTATAGAAGTAACAAGAGGCGAAACTCCGTTGCAGTTTTGACAACAGCCACTAGGTGGCGCTTCGGTAGCGCGGCCGCCATTTTGGACTGAACCAACGGCTTTACTGGTAGCACAACTACTGTACAGCATTAACATTATGTCTGAAAATAATTGCAAACAAAGAAAACAGTGTTCTGCCATCAACTGCAACAACTACCAGTGTACAACCAATCAACTAGCATTTCATAGATTCCCCAAAGATCCAGAGAGGTAAAGTAGAAAAGGTTTTATTAACTTTAAAGTGAGCTAACGTCAACGATAACAGGTGCTGTAACGTTAATGTAAGCTATCCCATAACCGCAGTAACAGTTTGCTAACGTTATGTATTTGGTCGAAATTGTCAAGACTCAAAATGGGCTTTTTAAATCGCATACTTTCAGAGATATATGAACACCTAACCTGGCAAATGACCGCTTTATTAATTCATTGTTATCACTAAATTAACCCTTTAACTGTCACCTTTTTTTCGCTTAAACATGAAAATCACTATCCAAACTTAAATGGTTGTAACGTTAGTATGGTTGTAACGTTAATACTATGGTTGGTCTTGTTTTAATTTGTCAGATTATTGTTGAAGTGAAATAAATTATGAAAGTGAAACAGAAAAAAGTTATATAAGTTTGAGTTTATTAAAATGTACAAATTTTAAAATATAATTATTTATATTTTATATAATATATATATATATATATATATATATATATATATATATATATATATATATATATATATATTACAAAATATATTTTACTCTAGAACTGCAAGAAAATGAAAGCAAAAAATCTGAACAAGTTGTGTTCCACATTTTAGGTTGATATGTTGATATCTCGCTCCCTCACCCTTTCTGCCGTGTGCTCTAACGTTACACGGTTTGGAGCTGCGCGCTCTTGCTCGCTCGCTCTAGATTCCGGGTGATTTTAGCTAATTTGCGGGCATCAGGGAGCCGCTATAAATATGCGGGAGACTCCCGGATCTTCCGGGAGACATGGGATGTCTGCTCTAGAGATATTAAAAACTAGAAACTACTTTTTAGTTAATTTAACCGCTTTTGAATTTGAACCGGTATAGTTCAATCCTATGACAGCGGTGTTGCGTTCAGTCCAAGATGGCGGAGCTGCAGCTCTGCGCATGGGTGAGTTTGTTGCAATGGAACGTTCTATTGAGTTTCGCCTCTTGTTACTTCTATACTCTTTGACCACATGGAAACATGCTCAAAATAATGCAGAACACCTTAAAATGTATAGCAACACCCTAGCAACAAACAGAACAACCTAGCAACATTCTACCCTAGCAAGCTAATCACAATGCCCTAACAACCACCTAAAACACCATAGTAACATTTGCATGGGCAAATATATTTGTTTCAATTTTTTTTTTTTTTGCCATACCTACTTGACCTAAATTATTTACTTTATTTGGTAAATAATACAGTTTAAAAATTTATTCATTGAATACATAATTTCTATCAAAATGCCATGAACCCCCTGTTGTTCCATCACAAGACACTGGATTAAAATAAAAGGTTAAAAAAAGGTATATAATTTTGACTGTTTCCATGGAAACGGTGTGTCTTAATCTTGGTTGTTATGTGACTTTCTGTTGAATGTGTGGTTTCTGTGGTTACTGGGCCAGTCAACAGTCTGGTGAGACTGCAGTGGTCTGTCCCAGGGAAAGTGCTGACTCACAGTTTACAGTCCCGCTCACCCCAGAGTAAACGTGAATCCACTGCTGAAACTATGACCCATAATATCCAGTCTGTGCCAAGAGGGAAGCCCACAGCTGTAAAACAAACCCAGTCAGGCTGAGCCAACCGCCCCCTCCTTCAGTCAGCCATCCCCAAACAATACAGTTGCCAGGGCCCTCTCCCATAGCAACCAGGAAAGCGTTGAGTCTGGCTATCTGATAACAAACAGAGCTTGGTGTAGAAGAATAGGATAACTGAGAAACTATTAAAATTCCATTTATGAAGTAAAAACAGGACATTCTCATGATTATATTTCCATGGAGAAAGACGCAAGAGTTCCTTATTGCCCCTGCTTATCGACGGCCCCACTAAGGGTTGCACTAATTCCTTGGAATGAATTTATCACATGAACTTCCTTCAGGACAAGAATGTTCCAGTGAAGTGTGGTGTGTATTATGTGTTCTAGAAAGATTACATAAATAAGTTCAGTTTTTTTTAAGAGACACCACAGTTCAGTAAGATGTTTTTGAAAGAAGTCTCTTGTGCTCACCAAGAAAAAATTGTGAAATATTATCAAAACCCTACTGAAAAATAAATATACCAAAATGTATTTAAATACATTTATTTTATGCTAAAAAACAAATACATTTACATATTTATATTCTTCGAGGGGTAGTTCATCCAAAAGTGAAAATGATCCCAAAATGTAACGAATTATTATTATTATTAAAAAATATCCTGGCTCTTTCCAGCTTTATAATGGGACTGAATGGTACCTTAGATTTTGAAGCCCAAAAAAGCACATCCATCCATCATAAAAGTAATTCATAATGCTAATTAATAAAGGCTTTCTGTAGTGAAGCTATGCGTTTTTTTTTGTTGTTGTTTTTTTTAAGAAAATTATCCATATTTATAACTTTATAAACTATAATCACTGGCTTCCTGTAACATCTGTACGAGAGTCTAGTTCCGGCGGAAGAGTGACCTCTGACCTGACGCATCAATGAGTGAGTCCCCTAAATTATCGCTCAATGTGTGTGTGGAACACGACTCACTCCCAAAACTGTGATGTAACCCAAACTCCCTTTAATATAAATACCCTGCAATTGTACTATTGGTATAATAAACGTATATACTTAAAGTCTGCTAAATTGGAACAACAAATTTTGTACTAAATGCAATTTAGTTATCTAGAAGAGGTCCAACTAAAGATATACTTGATTGTACTTGATAAGTATATTTGATTGTGCTTAATTGGAACTATTGCAGCTTATACTCTAGGTACACTTTAGATATCTTGTATTTAAAGACTGATATTATACAGTGATATTACTACTGAACGATATAAAGTCACAATTGCTCGATATAAAGCCACAATTGTGTGTTATAAACTCAGAATTGCACTATATAAAGTAGCAATTGCGTGTTATAAAGTCAGAATTGCGCAATATAAAGTCACAATATCTCGCAATTCTTTTTAATTTTCCTAGCAATTCTTTTAGTTTATTTTTTTTTTCAGATTGAACAGTAAGAAAGTGAGAGTGAGGGGGGGGATGTGATCGGGAAAGGTCTGCGAGCCGGAACTCGAACTCGGGTCGCCCGAAGCGCAACGGCACTATGTGTCTGTGTGGACTGCCTACGAGGCCATTGCTGCCGAGGGAAAAAAAGACTGACCTTTTTCTCAGAAATGCGGATCAGATCGGTAAGATTTTTTAATACTCTATTGTAATAATTGTTATTATTATTATTATTATTATTATTATTATGGAAGCTTGTTTCCGCTACAAAATTCAAAATAAAAAAGGTAATTGTGACATTTTATCTTGCAATTCAGACTTTATAACTAAAAAAAAGACAATTACCTTTTTTATTTTTTACTCTTTTTTATTTTTTACGCGGAAACAAGCTTCCATAATTAACAATAATAATAATAATAGAGTATTAAAAAATCTTACTGATCTCAAATGACAGTGTTCACACGAAACTCTTCAGGAGATTTAAAGAATAATAGGAATGGCAATTGATTGATCTTGGAATTGATATAGCAGAGTTGGGAATGGCATTAGCTTTGAACAGCAGAGAGATTCACAAGTTTACACAACTTCCCCTGCTAAAATTGTTCAAAAGATTTGACTATACGCCAGAAAACAAACATCCAGCTGCATTCAGATATATTTAGCACTGTGTGTGAGAGGGAGTGTTTGTGCACATGAGAGAACAAGTGGACAAGTTCCATCGACAACAGGCTGTTTGAGAGGTACCCAGTAGCCGGTGTTGTACAGTACAGTGTTTCTTGCCATTAGGAAGTGGCTATAAATATCAAGCAATAGAATAGCATAATGGCAAGAGCAGAGCTGTTCAAGAAAAGGGTGTGTTTGTTTTGATGTTGCTAGATGCATCTGTTCTCTCTGCGTGTCCCTTGATGATTGTAATTGGTTTTATAATGCATGACTTAGCATTTTCTCCAATAAAGAATTAATGGTAACACTTTATTTTGCAGTGTCCTTGTTACATAGGTTACATGTACTTACCATATAGTAATAACAGTAAATTATGCATAATTACATGCAACTAACCCTCAACCAAATCCTAATCCTACCCTAAACGTACAGTAAGTGCATGTAGTTAATTACTGTTAATCGGTGCTTAAATGTATAATTACTCTGTAACAATGACACCTTAAAATAAAGTGTAGCCGAATTCATTTATTGCATCCATTTCTGCTGCTTTAATTTTCCCAACATTTTCACGTCTATACACACATCAAACAGTGTTTTGCACACTCTGTCCTCTCGCCCCTGCATTTGAACACATGCTTTGATACATGTGTACAGGACATCCAAGTTCACTGATTATCTCTATGTCATAGTACACACCTGCAGGAAGACACCTGCCACACCCTAAAACGTGAAATTATCAAGAATTCATATTGATGCCAAACATAGTAATGAGACTGCCTGCAGCATGTTCTATTTAAGCAATAAAGCGTGCTGAGAAAGCACTGAAACCAGAATGGAATGTCTCAAGGATCCTCTGCAGAGTACTATGATTACTTGAACCAAGAGCACAAAGACGCACAGAGAGTGCTTTGAAGATGTCTGTCAGATGCATATTTGATTGCCAGAGGCAGAAACACACTGTGTCCTGTTTTTTGGGGGGTTTTTTGTTGTTGTTTTTTTGTTGTTGTTTTTTTCATTCACAGGCTTCAAAGACAAAGACCAATATGCTAAAGCATATCCTGGGAGGGGAAAAAAAATCCTGGGAGGGAAAAAGAAAAATAACCGTTTCCAAACCCCTCCTTCCCTGTTTTGTCCCCATATCTCTCTCTCTCTTTCTTTCTCCCTCCTATTTTTGCTGGTGTTGTTTGCTCTGATATGTTACTGATACTTTCCTCATTGCTGTTGTGGACTCTGCACACACACTACTGCTGTCAACATTAGCTATTAATAGACTATGCTCTGCATAAATGCAAGCACAAAAAAAGTCATGCAATAATCCTGTTTATTGTAGTTTATTGTAGTAGGTTTTTTTTGTTGTTGTTGTTTTTTACTTTATTTTGCAGTAACTAATGCAAGTGAAATCAACAACACATGACACAGTGACACACATAGCATCATGTGCCAGTGCTAGTTTTCTCTGCAGGCAATGTTCTCTCGGAAGAGGTCCGACCCTGTTGTGTGCACATGCTAATTAAGCTCCACCCAGAACACTTTGTTATGCCAAGTCTCAATTTCCTGGCATTTCTTAAAGGCAAACTGAATCATTTCTTTGCCATTTGGATCAACAGAACAGCAAAAAATAAATAAAAATCGAACTGCTTTACCTAGCACTCCCCCCTCTCCATTGGCTGGACAAACAAATAGCCACGCCCCAAATGCGTGTGATTGGTTTTTGCTTGATTTTGAAAACACTGAAGCCCTGGCCTGTAGCAAAAACATTTTTTTAGAAAGTCAATCTATAAATTGCCTTTTTTACAGTATAAGTGCCTTCAAGGCAAGTCAGTTCACTAGGCAGCCATCTTGGTCATGCCTCAGGCAGCTATTTTCTGAAGGCAGTTGGCGTACAGGTACAACTCTTAAATAGGCTACTTGAAAGGGGAAAGATAGAAATCTCCAAATCAGTGATAAAATTTGAAAATGTTAGGCATGATGTGCTTATACTGTTCATGTTGTGTTGCAAAAGACTTTTGCATGTTATATATAATTGACTGCATTTTAAACTGGAATCTGAATTATTTCATTTAAAGTGCACACAGTCATTATTGTTTATGTTGCAGTGGCCGATATTGTCACGGTTTGCCTTTGACTTTATACTGACACCTAGTGGCATGGATGTAACATCATGTAAAAAGTAAACTGCTAAACACCAAGTAGGGGAGCGCGGGGCACAGCCTAACGCGGGGTTAAATGCAACACGGACCTTTTACATAGTTAGTCAGGGTCAACAGGTTGTGTTTCCGCTTATTTTCTCTCGCTGCCAGAAGACGGTCTCCCGCTGATTTGTGGAAAGTTTTGATAAGATTTCGTGAAGATACTGGACAAAGAGTGTTTTGACACCATGCAAGGAAATTTTTTTCGGTTTCTGAGTTGGGTGTGTACGTCACCAAATCTAACTTTATATTACCTTAATCACTGTCTTGTTGGCTAAAACATAGCACCATTTTGAAACATGTCAGCAACTCCTAGCAACTGTTATAGCTAGGCTTAAAATATTTGTAACACAGCGGGGTTAGTTGTAGCACAGTGTAGCCGCCAATAATGAAATGAAAACAGGAAGCCACACAACTTTTCAGCTTTGAGTATCTATTTATATATTTATTTTGCCACATTTAACTTTGTTGGACTTTCACAATGTTGGTATTTAAATGTCAAAGTATGATTTTTTTTTCACATTTGTTTATGCATTGATCACTTGTTTATTTATTAAAAATATAGCCTGTTTTTCATGCAATAAACCCTTTAAAATGCGACCAAAAGCTGCCACACACAAATATAATTCAATTGCAATTACAATATTTGATGATTTTCTTTATTTATTTATTGCAAAACACTGTTTTTACAGTAATACAAAATACAAAATACTGTGCAGCCCTTTCCTATATCTCTATCCATGACATTGATCCATAATTAGGATGATTGGGTGAGGGATGTGTGTATAGATATCTATCTGTACAGATGCACAAACAATATCAAACTATACAGATAAAATAGTACTGAATTATGTGTGTTACACACAAGTGTTACAACTAACCCTCTGTCTGTTACAAGTAACCCCGCATATAGGGTAAGTTGTAACATTTGCACTTCTTTCACTTTCAGTGCAACTGTACAAAAATGGTAGGTCCTAGAAAAAACTTGTATCAGAGATGCAAATGTAGCTTGTATAAAAATCACTTATGTCAAATAAAATATAACTTGTCTTATGTGAGTGTATATGCTTTTAAAAATTCTCAAAGTTCCATTGATTCATTTCTTTGTGTAAAACTTTTTAATAAGTGAAAATTTAGTTGAGTGTGCATTGTGAAAAAGAATTTTAGCATTCTTTTAAAAAGAGTACACATTACTGAAATAATATACTTTAAAAGCATATAATTAAGTGTGAACTGAATGTAATATTTTTGGACACTTAATTGCATGGTATTTGCAATTAAATGAAAATGAATTATAGTGTAGTTTAAATTAAATGCAATAAGTTGAATTTAAGAGTGCTTTTTTAACCAGTACATTTCTATAATTTCATAATTATTTATGTCGTCTTTGAAATATGGTTAAAGTGTACTGCTGAATGTACTGACACGCATCTATGGTGAATAAAATATATTTCAATGTCATTTTTATTGAAATGTGTATGTCATGCATTCAGATATATTTGTAATTACACATTTGTAATGCTGAAGTTTCCATATTTAAAACAAAATACAATAAAGATTATAATCAAGTACTTTAAATGTGCTTTAGTTTGAAAATAAGAGTTCATCTTTAAAGCATGACAAAATATTATGAAAAATAATGATTTAAATAAACATTTTAACTTGGCAACATGCACAAAAAATGCGCACACTTTCTTTCCTCTTGGAGGACATTGCACAATAGCTGTGGCCTATGCACAGACTAGGGTGGTCGGAAAGCCCTCCCTCCCCTGTTATTTTGGCTGATGCCTGCCGTGCTACTGGCCGGGACTGGCTAAACATAACCTCAAGCCTTAAAAGCGAACAGAGAGAGACAGGAAAAAGACAGAACGTTCCAGGATACTATGAACTTTGCTGGATCGAGGGGTGGAGAGGCATGCAGGCATATAAGTTAAAGGACAGAGAGAGGGAACTGTTCGCAAGAGCGACTTGTTCTTTTGGCAGCTTTGCAGACACACATCTGATGAAGTTTAACCAGTCAGTGTTTTATCCAGATGATCTGGATGTTTTTCTGCACAGGCGCCAGACATACAAAGTGTTCTGCTCTTCTGACATTTCCACATTCATACTTAGACAATGCTTTCTTATAATTGCTTCCACACACCCTTATTTAAAAAAAAAAAAACAGATTTATTGCCTAGATTTAATACGGTAAGTTTTAGGGACGGTATGTGCACAGAATGTGTGGTTTTATGCTAATCAGAAAAGGGGAGGGGCTTTTGTGCAGTATGTTGGTCTGCTGATAAGTCAGCGTGATGCACATGCAACACTCAAGTATGCGGAAGAAAACATGTTCACTCTGACTGGTCACATCGAATGTCAACGTATATTTGGAAAATGAGTGTTCAAAGAAAATGCAAATATGGAACAAATGTAGGCCTACTCAAACATGGATCTATGGATAGATTCATCTGAGCTACTGTGCAGTCATAAAAAAGAAATAAAAAGAAACAACAAGAATGTTTTGTCCCACTGGTGTCTATAACTATGTAATTACATCAAAAAATAAGTACAATATGTGCGTATGTGTATGTTGTGTTTAAGTTCCCCAACCCTGATCCTACCCCTAAACCTAACCGTAACCAAAGTAGTTGCCTTATATTACCCAGCACTTTCTTAAGTTCACTGTAAGTACATGTACTGTAAAATAAAGTGCAACCAAAGTCACTTACCTGGATACAGGTAAGGTTAGTGACAGGTTTGGTGGTATGGGTAGGTTTAAGTGTGGGTTAAGGTGTAAGAGAAGGGTCAATGGTGTAATTATAGATGTAATTACAGAAATGAATTACAACTGTTAATACGTGCAGGGACTTGTATGTAAGTACAATGTAAAAGCATGCATGTACACATGTTCCTGAAGGAAATGTGCTTGCAAGACCCATGGAAGAATGTTAAAGAATACTGACATGCAACACAACGCAGTGTAAATGCATTCATGCTTTACATACCAGATGAAAATCAATACATTGCTGCTTTGCAAATAAAAACATTTGAGGAATGTATTTCATGCAAACTGCAGGCTCTTGTACGTACAGAATGTGAATGCTGTTTTTATAACTGTACAGTGTGTTAAAAGCCCTTGAATGAAAAGCTTTAGCATACCAGGTCATTGCGACATTTACTTGAATGTGTTGCTTGCATGTGCCTGAGAAATCTGTAAAGAGCAGTCACAATGACCTGTCTTCCCTTTACATTGTGTAGAGGGCAGTGTGGGATTTAGTCCAGATTGATCTTTCCAGCGCAGAATGCTGAAGTCAGCTGGTCAGAATGAGATCACTTGCTCCAACAATCCTGCATTCCTCTGCTGCTCTGTCAGTGCATTCCACTGCTCTCGTGACTGTCGGACCTCGCTATAGCAGAGACAGGGCTGAGATCAGGAGCATATCATCATCCTCAAAATAGAAACACAGAGAGTTTCTATATTGATGGATATATGTAGGCAGCACACCACGTATGAGCATGCTCTTATAAGGAACATGATCTCATACATGCAACTGCGTCTGCTGCAGATTCCAAAAATGCACACAATTGTATAATCTCATGAAAACATGTATATTGCAACCCAAAATCTGAAGAAGAAAATGAAAGGCTGAAAAAATTACAAAACAAAACAAAACACACTTTATTTATTTGTTTGTTTGTTTGTTTGTTTGTTTGTTTGTTTGTTTGTTTGTTTAAAGTAATATTTCTTGCAGTAATGACTATGGGTTTGCTTAATTGTCAGTGTTTTTTCAAATAAATGTATTGTTGTTATTCATTTAAATTAATTAATTACAGGCTTTTATATATATATATATATATATATATATATATATATATATATATATATATAGATATATATAACTTTCTTTTGTTTTGTTTTTTGTTTTCAATTTTGGGGTGAACTATGACATAGGCATGTTAATATAGGCTAATGTATATTAAAATGTAAATAAATAAATAAATAAATGGGACAACAAACAAAATAAAGAATTATTATTGTTGTTTTTTATTGTTGTTATTGTTAACTTATTCTATCTTTCTCGTTTTTAATTTTAGGGTGAAATATGACTTTTGACGAAATATGACGTGTTTATAGTGTAAAGTATTCTTTTATCTTATATAAGAAGAGGAAAATGCATTGGTTTTTATCATACTCTGATGTTTATAAATATATTTGAAACATTATTTTTAACATTTTTTGTTATTTGTTTGCATTATAGTAGTAAAATTACAATTTATTGCGGTAATGGCAATAGAGGGCTGCTTATTGTCAACAATTGTCAGTAGGACTTACATTACAAATAAAAGTATTCTTGTTATTTTGATCAGTTAATTTTGAGGTTGAAATGTACCACTTAAATGGTAAGTAAGTGAGTAAGTAAGTAAATCAAATAAATAAATATCATCATCATCATCATCATCACTTGTTCTTTCGTACTTTTTACAGAAGGCTCTTGGATCCTCTGCATGTATAGAGATAAAGAGTGAAATAAACGGCTATTTCTGTGCTGTTTGTAATGAAGCTGCAGGACGCGTTCAGCGTGAGAATGAGTCTCGTGGTGACAGCAGCTGAAGCGGTGCATCATGGGAACGCTGCGGGATCATCCATCTGTCTGTCTGCGGCGTGGAGCAGCGCGTTCACAGCTGTTTAACCGAGAAAACACCAATGCGACGAGGGCAAAGAGCGTTGCTAATAATGCACGCCTAATCTCGACACAGTTCCCGAGGACCGTCTTAATTAGAGCTCGGAATCATTTGAGCGCTACTGATAGTGTGTGTCATGTGAAGGATATTCATGGTTGATCACTGCGCGTCCCCGCTGCTGGTCTGGGATCATCAGACAGACTCACACACACACACACACACACACACACACACACACACACACACAGGGCCGTTTGAAGGAATTTGGGGGCCCCAAGCAAAATGGACATGGAGGCCCCCCCAATACCCCCCCCCCCCCCCACCGCAGCTTAGCCATAGTTCACCCACACTTTATATAAATAAAAAATGTTTACAGTGCAAATACTGCAGTTGCATATACTGTGCATAAAATTTTTAACATTTTCAACAATTGAACATTTGCAGTAACCTTGAAGTAACTGTTCAAGATCCATTGATAACTTAAAAATAATGTCATATTTGCATAAACTGTCACTACAGAAGCCTATATCCCGACACTAGCACATTAAAGGAACACTCCACCGTTTTTTGAAATAGGGCTTATCCACCTTCTTTTCTACATTTAGATAGGTGGGCAAATGCATTTTTGTCTCAGTACATGCATTGTTTTAGTTTGACAGGGTCGGCGCTAGCTTAGCTTAGCACAATGAATGGAATCCTTTGTTGCCAGCTAGCATGTCCTGAGTAAAAGTAATATATATATAAAAAAAACCCACCTAATTACTTCTTGTGGCCTGCGTATTCACAACGAGTACAAATAGCGATGCAGATTAACACTAGGCAATTTCCTAGGCAGATATTGACTTATATATTAAGGACTATATTAGGGGGAAGCACAGGCGAAGCACTGCTACTTGGGCGTGATATCTCTGCGCCCAAGTAGCAGTGCTTCGCCTGTGCTTCCCCCTAATATAGTCCCAAGTCAATATCTGCATAGGAAATCGCCTAGTGTTAATCTGCATCGCTATTTGTACTCGTTGTGAATACGCAGGCCACAAGAAGTAATTAGGTGGGTTTTTTTTTTTTATATATTACTTTTACTCCAAAGGATTCCATTCATTATGCTAAGCTAAGCTAGCGCCGACCCTGTCAAACTAAAACAATGCATGCACTGAGACAAAAATGCATTTGCCCACCTATCTAAATGTAGGAAAGAAGGTGAATAAGCCCTATTTCAAAAAACGGTGGAGTGTTCCTTTAAGATAAGCTATGAAAAAATCATGTACCTCTGCCTCTTTCTGGTTAAATAATGTTTATAGATGGATTAACTTACAAGTATTTATTAAGTAAAAAGACTTGTTTGCTAACAGTTAAATGACAATTAACTAAAGATTAAATTAAAGACTAACAATTTACCATCTATTAATGCTGGTTATTACCCCTGACTGAGCCTGGGTTCTCCCAAGTTTTTTTTTTTCTCCATTAGGTCACCTGATGGAGTTTTAGGACACCATTAGGTCACTTGATGGAGTTTTTTCGGTTCCTTGCCACTGTTGCCTTTGGCTTGCTCAGTTGGGGATATTAAACAAACTTTGTTGTATTATTTTATTTTAATGTAATACTGTGAAGCTGCTTTGATACAATCTGTATTGTGAAAAGCGCTATACAAATATACTTGATTTGATTTGATTATAAAAAAGTGTTACCGAAAAGATATGTTAGCAATTCCATATTTTGATATGGATTTTATGGATTTTATATTATTCTTATTTTGATATTAGAAGGGAAGGGATGCAGCTGCTTTCACAACTACCAATGCTTAAAAACATCCCGAGGTAATGTTTGATGCACGGAATTTATTGTGTGGTTTTCCTAACCCCCATTTGGGAAATAGATTATAACGGTGGAATAGTTAGTATAGCATGCCACTTTCATCAAAACCTATTACAAAGCTATAGCAATGTCATGTCATTAAATACGATAAACAGTGATTCTGGAACAGATCTGCGTCTTCCTTATCCCGTTAAAAAAACATATTATAGTATGTAACCATATTCCGTCCTTTCGAAAAAAAAAGTTGCACTAACTGTTCGTTACAAGCAGCATTTGCCGTCAGGCAGATAGCTAACATAAACATATTTTTTGCTAGCCTACCTGCTGCAAAAGTACACCATTTGTACAAGACAAGTAGAGCTATTTTATCCAGTGTAATTTATCACGTATCACTATATTTTTTTACCTTTAACTTCTTTCTTTTCTGTCTTCCTGAAGCATAATTCGCTTCATGATAACTTCCGAGGAGGTTTTGTATTTTGCCGGCAGCAGAGATCGCGTGGTTGGCTGGCTGCTGTCAGCGACTACTGAGGGGGGCCCCCTTGAGGGGGATCCCGATAACAGTGTCATTGCACTTTACTGCATTGACTATCAAAGGGGCGCTCACAGTTTGTCGTTGCATTTTATTCTTAACCAGTCGTTGTCTTGGGGCCCCAGGCCAGCTCGGGGCCCCAAGCAATTGCTTGGTTTGCCTGTCTTGTCGCGACGGGCCTGCACACACACACACACACACACATCGTGATGCGTCCTACGAGTCGTGACCGGACATCTACATTTCCCACATGTCCCTCCTGAGCGACAGATAACACTCCTTAAAAGATGGAGTTTAACTATTAATAATCATGCAGGTTTCATTTGTTTGCATTGCAACTTTTTGAATAAAAACCTAAACTTGGGAAACAAAATAAATAAATATTGCATTTATTTGCATTTTCATTTGAGCTATTTTTATGACAGGTTTTTGTGGTGAATAAAAGTTAAAACTGTACAATATAAATGTGATAATAGTGTGCATGACTGGGTGTAAAGGATTATGTGTGTTCAGCTAGAGGTCACTTCTGCTTTTAGCATGTCATGTGCCAGCTTGATGGCAGAGACACACTCTTCCAATTAGTACAGAGGTTGAAATTCTTTCTCTCTGTAAAGTCATGGCATGCTACCAGAACTCGGTTATATAAGGCATGCTCTGGGTTTAAGAATAGCTCCACCTTAAAATCAAATTTAACTTTGGACATTGGATGTGAACCAGGCAATGAATTAATCTCTGTAGATCTGCAGAATTTAGGCTACTCATTCCTGCCTTTCCCCATAGACCGGGCCATATCTCAGCCCAAAATAATAATAAAATAAAATAAAAAGATTGTGACATTATTCATTTCATGGCAATTAAGCACATTTCACCCCAAATTCTTATTTGTAATTGTCATCTTATAATAATTATCATTAGTTTCTCTAGTTGGAGATACAGTGACGTATACATGCATAGCTTTTAAATGTTATTTATTTATGTATAATTTGTTTATTGATTTATTTAAAGTGGTAAATAAATATATATATAAATTAAATTATGTCCTGACAATGTTTCTTGCTTCAATGTGACATTGAAAAACTTGTATGAATTTCTTTCTTTTGCTGAACACAAAGGAAGTTATTCTGAAGAACGTCTGTAGTTGATGTATACCCCATTGACTTCCATTGAAAAAAAATACTATGGAAGTCAATGGGGTCCATCAACTGTTTGGTTACCGACATTCTTCAAAATATCTTCTTTTGTGTTCAGCAGAAGACATTCATACAGGTTTGAAACAACTTGAGGGTGAGTAAAGGATGACAGAATTTCCATTTTGAAATGACTGTTCTTTTAATGCTTTAATTCTCATTCGAAACTAAACTCAAGGTCATTGACAAGGTCTTGTGGGGAATTCACACCTCAAAACTCCTTTATGCTCTGATATTTATGGCCGTCTGTCTTCTAGATCAGCTTCTGAGGGAGCACTATCTCTCCTTCCTCCCTCGTTTGTGTCTCTGAGAACAGCCAGTGCCTCTTTCCTGTAGGATGAGGAGATCATAATGAAGTGGAGAGAGGTTGTGTGCTAGCCTTGGCTATGCCTCCGCTCCCCATTCTTTATCTTGCCTCTGTGGGTTCTGTGAGGCTCATTGTCATGCCGGTCAATGCTGAGTCCTGGACAGACGGTTTGTTCTCAGGTCTTGCCCTCTGCTGTGGGCTCGCTACTGGGACAATGTGCCTTTGTCATTTGAGCCATGTTCACTTCCTGTCCCACTGCCTTCACTGTAGGACAAGAGCAGAGACAAATGATTCCCAAGTGAAAAATATCATGCAGCCTCCACTTAACAATGGTGTTAAAATGAATCTGAAGTGCACACAATAGATTAGTGCATGGGGATTTTTTACTGTCTTTTTTAGTTGAACGTGACATCACAGAGCGTTTGTCATAACCATTCACACACACAATGATTTGCTGTGATAAAACGACTAGGCTCAGTCGAGGGGTCAGTTCTTCTCTGGCCAACGAACGAACACGGTTAATAAAAATGTTTTTTTGGAAAACTGCCAGAAATTGTCACCATTCTAAGTAAATTTGGTTCATAAGAATTGTTATTTTTGTTCATGATACGACATGCATCGCTGAAATTTATATGAGAACACTTTCTCTGCCAAATGCCAAATTACCATAAAAACAGCTGTGTCGAGGTCAAAATATGATTACGGTATTAACAGTAATTACATATTTTTCTTTAATACACATGTACACACTTAATCATTTTCTATTTTCAAAAAGTTTTACAATTCAAGCTAAATGTTTTTTTTTTCTGAATTGTTAATATTCGTACATTTTTGGCAAGACCATTATGACTCAAAATAAGGACACTTTTACTTTGCCTGTGCCTTTTTATATAATGAATCACATGTTCATGTATGTTTGACATATCCAGCCAAAAAACATACAATGAGTGTTGTGTCATTGATTCAGATTCAGTTCGCTCACAGAACCTGATTTCACCAAGTACAGCATGTTCCTGGGTTAACATTTATGTTGATCCTGGAACAACATTCCAATCAACCAATAAGATATGAAGGAAACGTTTACAGTTTATGCCTACTCTCAGGGTTTGATGCTTCTACATCAGTGAATCATTTCCCTCTGATTTCAGGGATAAGTTATGAGCAGGGTTAGGTTTAGGGGTAGGGATATGGTTATGTCTAAATTTTCGGACAGGAATGTTGTTCCTGGGTCAACAAAATATGCTGACCCAGGAACTAACTCTGCAAAATCAGGATGTGAGTTGCTGCTCACTTACAATAAAGTTAAATTCTATTCACATATTCACATTTCCAAATTTCATTGCAAATGAATAACTTTTGGCCATTCTGTCACTGAAAATCACTGTCAGTGTGAACACCAATCAGCCTGGTTTTCTTGACTCTGACGCATTTTTCAGGTCTGTATTATTGTTCTTGCTACCAAGAAGCCATGGGGTCATCATCACTCATGCACTTTGACTTACTCTGGGTCCAACAGAAAACTCCTGCTGCATTAGATTAATCTCCATCTAGGACCAGGTCATGTTTCAAAGTAAGGTTTGGGGTTGGTTTATCTAAATGAACTCAAAGACCTTGTGCTGCTCTCACTTCCCTTCTCTACTTGTCCTCCAGGAAATCAGGGTCAGTTGGCACTTTGCTTTTTCACTCAGAACACTGTGTTTAGAGAGAGACTGGGATCCTGTTTAGAGAAAGATAAGGATATGTTTACAGCTCCTCATGACGGACACATGCTAATTTGACTAATCTAAGATCTTCCGAGCACATCTGTGAATGTCATTGCATGCAGGAGAACTACAAGACATCCCCTGAGGGTTTT
The DNA here is from genome assembly GCF_964197995.2 of Scardinius erythrophthalmus. Lineage (NCBI taxonomy): Eukaryota > Metazoa > Chordata > Actinopteri > Cypriniformes > Leuciscidae > Scardinius > Scardinius erythrophthalmus. The sequence continues at coordinate 7,870,375 of NC_138245.1, read as the reverse complement.
TTTTTTTTTATCATTTTAATAAAGTATACTTCTCGACATGTATGCCAGTTTTAATATTTAGTAATGTGACCATGCAAGCAAATACTTTGGTTTCAACTTCAGTAAGGCAGTTTTCAAATCGGTTGCATACTCTTGCATTATTGATTAATGTTTCTATATAGAACCTTAAAGGGTTCTGTCAGGTGCTTCATATCTAGAAGAACCTTTCAGGGGTTCCCATTATGAGATAATTTTATGGATTTCAAAGTCAACCAATTAGAATCCAGACCTCAACAATGCTGCAACATGAGTTCAGATAGAAAGTGGAGTGGAGCTTTTTGAATAATCATGTCTGTTATCTGATCTAGATTATTCATTTTACTGTGGTATTAGTCAATATATATCCATGAAAGAGCTTCTCCTCCATGTCCTATAGCAATCTAGATCATTTCAGCTGAAAAAACATAAACAAACTGAAAATGGTTCTCTGGTTTAATAAAGACAGGGCGTTTTTATGCTCCTGAAAGCACTTTTGAGAATAGCTATCAAAGTCAAACATCAGATCTGGGCAATTTTCTGATGCACAGTTAGCACTCAGTACTGCCAAATCATCAAAGCAAGCAGGCATACTCAGCTTGTTGCATGTGTGGGGTGTTGGTCAAGAGGGTGTAACTGTTTATAAGATATGACCTTTAGTAAGTTCATTGCTGATGTGTCAGAACTCATCCGTGGGAATTTTTCCTTGAACTTGTTTTAAAATAGCGTTTGAACATCCCAACTCTGGTGTCTCTCAGCCAACACTGTGGATTCACCGTCTGTAGGGTTGTGTGGGAAAAGTGTGGGGAATAAGGGCGTATAAGACATGAAAGGAAAAGAGTATGAGAATGAAGACAAAGAATGCAGAAGAAAAGGAGAAAAATGTTTCGGAGACTTCGGATGGGGAGAGCTGCAGGCCTGAAAGGGAGGAGCGGACAAACAAGCCCTTCTGAAACCCCAAGATTTCCACTGGGATTTTTCTAAACTCTGAGATCTGAGATCTGTCTGCATGCCAAGAAAACACAAATGCCAAAGCTGAATTGAAACTAAACAGATCACATTGGCTGTAAGCAGGCCCATGTGGTATATCCACCTGCAGAAATTTCCACAGAAACTCCACAGAACTTGTCCTCATAATTCAGTTATTTACAATGTTGTACATACTCCCCAGTCTTTATGTGTTTTGTTTTCTTATATGATTGTCCCTGTAAATAACAGTAAGAGTGCATTACTCTCAGCAGAATTCTACAGAATCTGGTGTAATAAAACAATGTTTTCAAGGAACATACCATAACATAAAATAGTTTCATTCTTTAGATTCTTTCATCAGCCTCATTGGATGTCATTGGCTCTGCTGCTGCAACCGTTTTTAAATTCTTCAAATATTTCCACTGATGAGTCAAGAAGGATTGTTGATGTGTATTAATCATTTCTATGGTAGCGGTGTCCTATCGCTCTGTTTCTACACTACTAACGCCCTGTTTGTTTAAGGTAACACCAGTAATGCTAAGTGTCTGCCATTGAGCTGCTACCTGCGTTAATGCGCTACGTAAGTCATCGCTCTCAGCCAACGTGGGCGGAACAAGGCATCATTTTGTGCACACTTCTTACGCATTTAGGGAATCCCTCCCTTTTTATTTTTAGCAGAAGGCCTGTCGCTGTGGTATTTTAGTGAATGACTGACATGTAAGACATTTAAGGATCTTAAGCCACACAGTCAGAGTACACTATTGTTCACCTCGACAACATCATAAACCACGAAGAACACCTTATTCTAGTAACCACCCGAGAACACCCTAGGAGCACCCAGCAAACATCCATGAAATCCTCTACCCAGACCACCTTAGCCACCACATAGGAACACCCTGCAAATAACCCAAAACACCTTAGAAATGCCTTACTAGCAATTTGCTAGAACCACTTTGCGACATTCATATCCCGGGCAATCACCCACAACACTCTACCAAGCACATGGAATCAATTCTTTTCCTCAGAAAATCTAAAATTCCAGCTTATCTTATCAGCCTTGTATAATTTATTGCCTACAAAATGCACCTTGGATTTCCCTCTATTGCTGCCAGTACCAATAAGTGAGTGCATCCTGCATTACTTCTTCTCCCATACTTTCTCACGTGCCTGTTTGTGTGTCTTGTGGTTGTAGTTGGGGATAGTGATTTATATCAGCTGAGAAAAAAAACTGCTGACAGCTCTGGGAAACCCTTCCTTTCTCGTCCTCTCTATTACCCTACTTGCAGCAGCTGGAAAAGTGTGTGTGAAACAGAGTGGGAGTCCTGTGTGTGTCTACTGAAATTAATGGCATGTGCAGTGGGAAAGTGGGTGATCTGTACATTTAGTGCTCGTTGTTCACATAATGAAAACCTCTCTGTACAGATCATGCCGAAATCACATGCCCCGAGTGTTCATAGATCAGCATGTGATACTCGTGAGGAAAGTATGTGCAGATTCCAGCCTCTCCCTCCCACACCCTGTTGTTTTTGCCCTATTGGAAAATGATTTTTTGCATTGGGAATGTTGTGCTGTAATTGATTTCGTTCTATGTCTCCTTGGCATGCCTTTGATCATTACTGTGTTTCGCACTTGTCTCATGCAGGAGCTGGGTGGATGCTTTGACAAACACACCCTTGAGATATAAATCTTCGTCATACTAGGAGGTTTTTCAGGTATCCTGATGCATTATCGACTGCAGTCCAGTTCAAATGGGTTTATTTGATTGTCCTTAAATAAAAAGTTGTTCAAATGGCAGGATTTAGTCTGCAGCGCCTGCTGTCCCTAGATTTCTGCAGTGTGGTGAATGTCTTCGGGGGTCAGGATGAGGTGAGCAGCTCTGCTCTGTGACCCTCGCAGGCCCCAGTGTCACCACAGTCTTCCTGTTCCTGCTCATTAAAGCACAGGACGTGGAGGAGAGTGCGAGTAGGAGGAGAACAGATCAGAGGAGAGAGAATCCAATCCCCCAGCCTTGTTCCTGTGTGTCTGTCCTTCCTGTCCTCCAGGTTTATATTCACACACACACACACAAACACATGTTGTTGCTGCAGATACAGTGCATGTTAACTTGCTCTCAGCTGTCCACTGTTGTGCTGGAGCCAGTAGATCATGTTTGCACCAAAGAAAAGTTGGTTCTGGGTTGGGAAAACTCTGCACCACCCACATAAACTTCTGATCCCAGACTAGGAAACTGTGTGAAAGGTTGAGAACCAGTGCTTGAACGGGGACCCCCTCGGGACACGTTCCGGGGTGGTGTGGCCGGTCAGAGTTCCGGCAACAAGTGAGAAGTGCCGGTGCGAAAGAAAAAGTGAGGGTACGGCCCACCTCGAGCACTGCTGAGAACCAAGGTAATAGTTTTAAAAACAACAACTAAGCTAATGTTATCTAGCCTCATAGGCCCCGTTTACATCTGGAAATAATATCCATCCATCCTATCTCAAAGAAAAACATTTGAAGGCTGTCTATCTCGCCTGACCACTTCTGAGAAATGTTTGTGCAGCGTGCAGACCCTCTGATCCGGATTTTAAGATGTTAGAATGTTTGAGTTGAACTTAGCCTGTGAGTACAAAATGAGTCAGAGGATCTCTTGAAGTGTGCGAAAGGTGTTTACAGGTGGACTATTATTCATAAGACACCTGTGGTGGGATTGTTTGTTTAAACACATTGTGTTACCGCTGGCTCATCAGGCATATTAAAGGCTTTGGATCTAAACACAGATCGCACGCTCAGCATTCTCGGCAGATGACGGCACAGATCAGTTATAAATGAATGAGTGTGTGAAAGACGAACTCTTCTCTTTGTGCGTCCAGGTTTGGCCAATATGTTCTCAGGATCTACCTAGAAATACCACCCACAGGTGTACCAAGAGATATTGGTGACTCACATCTGTACCAGGATCCTGAAATTGTGAACGGGAATGTGCCTTTCTTTATACGCAAACAGGTTTCGGTGAAGCAATAGCCGTCATTTCACCGTCTCGGTTAACTATAGACCCGATATAGTCCGGCTGTGAGTAACCCACTTCTAGCCAAAATAACCTTGGATTTGGTTACATGACGTTTTAGCCAAAATAACTTGCGAAATGTATGATATTCCATGTTGACTATGTAAACAAAGTCAACAGTGATTACAAGGTGTTTGGTTTCATTTCTTTGACATGTCCTATGCGTAGCTTGTGCGTCTATTCTTGGGGTATGATTAGACGTCTATTAAATTTCCACTGACAGCCCAAATTTTGCCTTGTTTTAGCCTAGACGTCAGGGCTGTGTTTGGACGGCAATTAGATGTATTTTAAAGGCAGAATTGCTTGCTGGGCTTTATACTAAGAAATGTTCCTTAGAAAGTCTTAGCTCTGCTCTTCTGCTGCAGTTGCTTCGCAAAGGAGATGACAGGAAACAACAGCTTTGTCTTCAGGGTGACCTTTCACCCTTTGTGACCAGCAGCTGTCCTTGAAAGTTTAGAATCCGCTGTGTGATTCTAAGGACAGGTTTTCTGAGAGAGCACTTGCACAACATGAATATATCCACATACTGCTCTATTACTGCACACATTATAGTAACATCACAAGAATTTTCTGGATTGTCTGGGCTTTGGTGTGCCTCTATCTGTGTAGGTTTCTAGATATGGATACGTGAATCTACCTCACCCAAACACTCCCTCTTACCACACCTGAATACCTGTAAACTGTCACGAATACACAACTACTAGGAACTGTAAAGGACAGCATGTGCTGCAGAATTCAGCATCTTAGTTTGAACTTTAACACAAATAAATGAGACACTAGTCATAATGACAAAATAACAGTTATTATTTTATAGTATTCATCTCAGTCACGTTTGAAATCATTTTACCAGATAAAGATTAAATAGTAGTGTTTGCTAAGCCAAGAAATGCCAGTGACTAGGGCTGGGTGGTATGGCAATGTACATCGTTCCCATGGTACAGTATAAAATGTCTATCGTTAGAGATTTTGCTATATCGTGTATAGCGCGGTATGTAAATATATAGCACTATTGACACTTTAGAGTGATGAAATGCATGAATGAGAATATGTTAAAAAGAGTTATAAGTGCAATTTATCCTGAAAGAGAACTCGGTGCGGTGACTGGCACGCTACGAAAGTGTAGTGCGCACAGAAAGCTGCCTCTCTCAGAAGGCGATCGCAAATTTTGGACGTGCTCAATGTTAAAAAGTGCTATTAAGCACAATAAGCAGTAAGAAAGAACTCAATGAGGTGCATGTGCTGACTTACACACAGCGCAAGCATGCAATCGCAAAATCAGTTCTCTTTTACCTCTTATTGCGCTTAAATGGTCGAATACACACGTAATTATGTCAAAATGCCCATGGTGTGGAGTATTCATGTACACATAGCCGGTTATGTCTCAAGTGAAAGTAATGGAAGTCTTAAAGTGACAGCAGCCTAATATACCTCCCTGCTGCTCTGTGTCATTAATGTGAATCAGACAAAAGAGAAAAAAAGCTTGCTTCTCTTGACTGACTAACTTTTTTTAGCTTTATTAAAGGTATAGCGGAGGATTTTTTACTTCCGGGTGGATCACCTATACTATTGGTCCTCCTAATTGTCAATCATTCTGGTGAATCAATCAAACTTTTCAAAAAGTGGAGAGGGCGGGTCTTATCTTAATTCGGAAAGATTCTCCGCTATACCTTTAAGAATACATTTATATTAAATTCATACAGTGAAGACTGCAATCTTTTTTTTTTTTACATTTGATTGTTAAATGTATGTACTAATTCCATCTACATGATAAATAAACCTATTTTACCTGAAAAACTTAATTTGTTTAATTCATATTTTCGTTATTTTGCATTTGTCCTGTTGTTTGTTATTTGCTTCTTTTTTTCTTATTTTTAATAACAGAAATGAGATAAAAAAATAGCTACATTGTGATATATATTGTTATCGTGAAATCAAATGTATCATACCCTACCAATGACCATACTAGGATACAAACAAGCCCCTAAACCTGAATATTAAATGTTGGCTTAGGGGTGAGCCATTTTGACTTGAACAAGCAAGCAATCACTTAGCAACACCCTAGCAACAACCACCCAGAACAACTGTATAGCAATGACCTGGCAAGCACACAAAACACACCAGAAAACATGTAAAAATGCACAACACATTAACAACCACATGGCAAAAAAACTGTCAACCACCCAGGACACTGCACCGTTTACATTTTCATGTCAGAATTGTGCAAAAGTTAAACTCTTTCATGTCTTTTAAACCGTTATTCTGCCTTGATTTAACCAGCAAGACTGTCCAAACCAAGATCAGACGTGTGACTCTCACGTGACTCACACCTGGTGCTTACAGGAAGCCAGAGGGAAACTTACCGGGGTCTCCCTTTCATGCTTCTTTGAACATATTCTCTTCATGCACAAAGTCTTGCACACTGAATTACTCACACACCAGCTGCATTCTGTATATTCACAAACATGACTCAGTGACAACTTCTATCTGACACTTCTTTAATTTCAAAGGGTTTCTGTGATCTGTACTCTAACTGAGAATATGACTTTTTCTTCTTCATTATTTTCCAACAAACCAGCCCATGCTGGTAAGTATTTTGCAGTAGTGATTCATCTTTGAGGGTCCTGGCTGCACATCAAGGCTGGGTGTTACCAGCACACAGTCAGATTGAGTTTGATAAGAAGCCACGACCCCCCTGTGTACTGCATTAGTCAGATCATTTCATAATTCATATGATGGAAGGAGCAATTTTCTCCAGCTAGTTCAATGACTAATTTATGAATTGCTATCTTAAGAAGCCTTGAGAGGGTTTGCAAGTTCTCACAGCTGTATCAGTTCTATAACTTATGTTTGGAAAGAGGCTGTGGCAATGAACAAAGGCTTAAATTTGCAACATCTTTGAGTTGGAGTGCGTTAACAGGAGGACATTTTTGTGGACAGAATTCTCCTGGGAAACTGTTTATTACCATAGAGCAAAGAAATAACCATGACCAGATAACTCATTTTTCACTTATCGCTTACAGATCATCAGAAAAGCACCCAATGTCTCAGTGGAAGAGAGAGTTTTGATTGTTAATCACTCTTTGGAGACCATGCTGTCATAAAGGCCAGAGTGATAGATTGCAACCAATTAAACGTGTAGAGGATGCTTTTATCCAAGGCACAATGTTTGCTCAACCAGGGGACAACCATGAACCTCCTGTATAAGTCCTAAGCTTAGACTGCCTTGTCTTTTACCACCTCACCAAATTGGATGGATGGATAGATGAAGAAACACACTAGCATTAGCATGAATTAATGGTCTGACAGAGAATGACTAATTGCAAATTGGCAATATTTACTACTTATCCACTCTTGCTGAAGATCCTCACAAATTAGAATCCTAAAAGAGAGAAGGAACATGCATGAAAATGGAATCAAATTATTTAAGTCTGTGGTAAAGACATTCATACGCATTTTCCTCCATCAAACTGAATGAATTCCATTAGGAAAAGATTAAATCACTGGGTGTCATGTGAGGATTGACTGTCTCATAACCCCTTTATGAAATCATAAAGCTCTGAAGAAATCGAACTTCAGTTCACTTTGTGGTTGTGTAATATGTGAATAATTAAGGTTATAATTTGAACAGTCATTACAACCAGTAAGCTATCTCTCTTTCTTGTTTGTAACAGTTTGCTTCGCCATTTACCAGAGCATACGTGATCAACACTTCTATTCTTGGAGTGCGATGTGTATATAATATGGGATAGCAGCCAAAAGCATGCGTGTTTCTTTGATGAAAATAGCTCCAATAAATGAGCTGATGAATCCTTAGTCAGAGCAGAGCTGCTGGGGCTGTTTGTGGGAGGTGATGAATCTCTCGTGATATGCAATGTGTTCTCTCATCTCTGCTGCAGCCAGTTACCATACAAAATTACTGCACAAATTCCAGACTTTAGCTAGACAAGATCATCTTTACCTTAAGTGTTACCTAACGGAGGACTTCACAACAAATGTGGTCTCTAATAGAGCGATTTATTTGCACAGGCAATCTGTGTTGTTTTACCACTTTGCTGAAAGAATTATGCAAATCAGATAACGGCAAACATTTCCAAAAAATGGTGCTAGACACAATTGATACAGCACAACTCCTTATCTTTCCTGCAAAAACATGCTTAAATCAACCTAAAATGGTTTTCGAGCCTTGCTAGTTTGAGCTGGTCTTCGGTGGTTTAAACTGATCTCCCTGGCTTGCATAGCTGTTTTAGGCCCTGTTTACTCCTGGTAACATGCGTTTTGATCGATCGGACCACAAGTAGACGAGGGAATTTACACCTGGTGTTTTATTTTGTCCACTTTAAACAACTTCTGTCCTGATTTCTTTGAGGGTAGGGTCTATGGGCGGGTAAATGTGTGGGTTTTTTTTTCCAGATCTTTCGATCGAATGGACAAAATAAGCTTGTGCAATTCACATTTGAACGCACCCGGAAAACACATACGGAGAGCAGCAGCTTTCATTTCTGCTCTGACAGCCGCAAGACCAATGCAGTGAGTGTGTGTTAGAAATCAGGAATGGTGAGAGAACATTGTGCTTGGGACCTTTTTTCGTCTTCAAACCAGACTTGGGTCAGCCAACAAAGTTTAAATCCAGCCTGGCTAGCGTGCTTCCCATAATGTTTATGCATTGAGAGTAGACGGTCTTTTGTGGCTGTTGAAACACTATTGAACACTATGAAAGCAATCCGGTCGAATGCGTTTTTGACTACCTCTGGAAGTGGTCGAAAGTGGACAAGCTCAAAACATTTTAGACCCTGTTTACACCTGTATTTTGCGTTGTCCACTTGTGATCCGATCGACCAAACGCATCTTAATACCAGGTGTAAACAGGGCCTTAGATAGGCAGCCGGGGGGGGAAAGCGCTCAAAACCCCTTTAAAACTATACACTGTTAGAAAAATCTGTAGAAATTACAGTATTACTGGCAGCTACTTGCCAGTAACTTACTGTAGATTTAAATTGATGTTATTTACTGGCAACAGTTTGTTCAAAATTAAATGAACATTAAACATTAACAAGTCTTTATCTTTACAGAATAAAACTAAAATAACATCCTCATGCAAAGCATTCTGGGAACCAAAATCTGAAGGAAAAAAACAGAAAAAGGTTGATGAAGATTTCTGGTTCCCAGAATGCTTTGCATTAGATTGTTATTTTATAATTTTATTCTTTAAAGACAAAGACTTGTTAATGTTTAATGTTCATTTAACTTTGAACAAACTGTTGCCAGTAAATAACATAAATTTAAATCTACAGTAAGTTACTGGCAAACAGCTGCAAAACTACAGCAAATTTTTTACAGTAGCCAACAGACCAACCTGACCAGGGAGAAATCTAAGACCTGCAAACCAGTTTAGGCTTGTTTAGCAAGAGAGCAGATCTGATGTCTGTAGCATAGGAAGTCATGTCTGAAAGTCATTAACAGTCTGTCTGTAGTGTTGAGACCATAAGGAAGAAAGATCAGACAGCCATTAGCGTTAGCGCTAAACAAGGTCCTTTTTTAACCAGGACAGTCTGAGTTCTGTTTATATCATCTGGAAAGTCTTGCCCCTCAGTCGTCTTGGCACACAAGCCAGGGTTTTCCCTCAGTGAGTCACTGCTGACTGATAAACTTTCTCTCTCCCCTCGACCCCGCTACTTCTTTCACTTTTCTCTCACTCACTCTCTCAGCAGACCGGGTGTGCCGACAAGGAAGACACAGAGACGTTGTGAGTCGTATAGGGCTGAGCTACAGTCTGGGAGACTGGGAGGAGACAGACAGACAAAATTACACACAGGGCAGGGCTTCCCTCTGACTGTCTCACGCCGTGCAAACACATGCAGATATTTTGCAAATGGCTTTTCTTGTGAATGCAACTTTTGCGGCTTATTCAAAACTTAAAACTGGTTAGCTGAGTCAGAGGTTTAAAAGCTACAGTGACTTCCCTTAGATTTCAGTTAATCAGTTGTCGTTTGAACATCTGAATATGTTTCACTCTTTATCATCATGCCTGGAACACCCTGCACACTTATACACACCCGTCTGGGTTTGCAGGGTTTGGGTTTGTAAATTTGTATATTTGTGTAGATGGTGTAAAAGCAGTCAGTGTCCCCAGTGTACTTCACAAATGCCTTACTGCATACGACCCTAATGAGCTAGAACAGAATGTTTGTGCATCATTCAGTGGGAACACTGTGTTTCTGATGAATATCTGCCCCGCCATAACGATTTAATTACCTATGAGAAGATTTTCCTTGAATAGTTGATCTGTAATGAAATGTACTAGTGTAATCTGTAAACTGATCCCACAGCAGAATACACTTTTTAGTTAAACTGTATTTAAAGTGGAATCTGTAATTCACACTGCACTCTACACACTAAAATGAGCTTGTGAGAAAAAACTAGTGAGCTGACTAGTTAGTATTTTTAGGCATCATAGATGTGCTCCTGACACAAAAACTACTCTAAATAGTAGGCTGCAGGATTATCCTGCTTTCTAAGTTACCTCAATTTGGTCAAAACCTAAAGCTAGCCTTCATAAATATGTCAATCCCAGAATGTAATGCAACAACATTCACTGAAGTAAAAAAAATATTTGGAATCTAATTAAAAATACACTAATTATTATGCACTTTTATGCTAATAGACTTGTTATTACATGCTAATGCTACATGCTAATGTCAAAATTAAATCAATTGTGAGGCTGAATTCGGAACAGCATAAACTACTCTTATGGCACAAATAATAAAATCAGTAGGCGAACATGCTACTTTGAATTCAGCTTGAGTCTCCCATGTGAGGAGCACTATTTGTGTGATAACTGCAGAGCTCCATCCGAAAGCGCAATTTTCTTTTCATAAAAAGTGTTACAAATTGTGTTTTTGTCAGGTTGGTCTAGCTGCGGTGATGGTCTAGTCGCTCTTTTATTTAAAATATCTTTTATTACCCCTTTAATACTGAACATTGCAGTTTCTCCTATTCATAAGAATACGACTGAACTGTCCTGGTCAATACTGTTTTTGGTGGCACACAGAGCTGCTTAATGTTGAATGTTTCAAATCTCTCTTGATGTTCAATTTGTTTTAGGCTTAGAATATCACAATATTTGCGAAATGCTTCTGCTTTTTCACTACTGTATATTTTTATGCTTAGCAGAGTAGGCTATCACATTCATGTCATTAGCTTAGCAACATGCTAATGTCAATTCTGAGTCTCCCATATTTGGGCTTTATGTAAGGAGTATCATTTGTTTAGCATGCAGAACTGCTATGTTTCAAATATATCATGAGGTTTAGGATGTAGCCTTAAGGTAACTGCCTATGTAGACAGTAGACAACAACAACAACAAAAACAGAACTGTCTCTCCAATCAACAGAACTGAAGTGTTCATAGACCGTTTTTAAATCACAACATTAACCTGTGCATATGGTTGTGCATATCAAAGTCAGGAAACATAGGCTATAAGCACACATAAATGTAATTAATGCAGAACTCTGGCAGAAATGGAAACTGAGTAACTTTCCTTCCATGGTAGCCAATGAAAGTTACTAATGTCACGGCATCATCAAACATTTTATTCTGAAGTGACGCATGTAGTTGCAGCGGTAAATGTGCTGCAGGCTGTGAGAAAGCTGATGTCTGGTATCTACTGAATTTCTGCTGTGTGTGTGTGTGCTTGTGTGTGGTCAGCAGCAGGTGTGTTCGCAGAGTGACGCTGTTAAATGACAACAGCTGCATGTCTTCTTTAAAATTGGGAGGTTCCAGATTCAGTCACACCTGGTTGTCCTGTTTCTAACTAAACAGTTACTCCATGACTTGACCTCTTTACCTCCTCATTTTCCTAAACACATCATCACAACTACGGAAAGCGTTCAAATTATACAAAGACTTTCAAGGGGTCAACAATTTGTAATGATTTTCTATTGCTATTTTGCCTTTTTTTTAAACAGTTTGGCTCACTCTACTCAAAAGTTAATTTGGTGTTCTTATATTTTTAAAAAGATGCACAGCATGTCAATTGAGTGTATAGATTTAATCATCCTTTGCTAGTAGACAAGCAAATTATTTTTAGTTAGTTTTAGATGAAGAGTAGTATGTCATGACAGCTTGCCAAAAGTTTTTTCACCACACATTTGTGTTATATATGAATCTGTATTAAAGTCATAAATAATGACAGTACTTATCTGGAATAATAAAAATAAGGAGAAATATCTTTCATCATGTGCACATATATATCTAATAATACCTCAAAAATGTGCTTTAGTTTCATGACCCTTTCTAAGTTCTAACTTTCTATCAGTATAGACCTGCCACAGATGTTTAGGACATTTCTCTGTCTCAGTTCTGTTTTCTATGGAAGTCAAGAGAAACTGATTAAAGAGAAAACTCAGTTATTTCCACTGATTCTACAAAATGCAGTTTGGTACTTTCGATTCGAAAGACATCATGTGGTGCATTTTTGTTCCCATCTTTGTTTAAACTTGACTTTTTCACTTTCAGAGAGTTTAATTTCCCTTGAACCCACAGCTGAGCTCAAATGGCCTTTCAGAGTGCACAAAAAGTAACTTTTCCCACTCTTAAATATATGTAAAAAAAACCCTTTTCAAATCTTTTTAAAATGCTACACTCACAAGATTGGCTACGCTGTGTATAAATAGCAGTCTAGAAAAAGCGGGGTCCCACTCATGGTACCAACCTGCCAAGTGCTACTCACTTTACCACACTACAATTGGATGCTTGGTTGTGGAATGAATGAATCATTAGAGACAAATGCAGCAGGAAACAGAACATTTGTCAACAGTTCCCATAAATGTTTGCGTTTACATGATTCTTCATCCACACAAACAGGTGTCAAACAGGTTTAAACTCCAAGATTAAAACACTTCGAGCGCCTTTAAATTGATGTGTGAATAAAAATAAAGAAATAGCTTTCATTACTGTTTCTTTTTTTGAGTTGTACACACTGCACCCTGTGGCCAGAAATATCCCAGTTAACACGATATCAGAAGTGATTGTTTCAGTGTGCAGCTCAGTACTAATTTTAGAAGGCTGTGACATTTATGTGGGATCAGCGTTTAGGAATAGACATATATTTTTATATGGATAATGAGGGAGAAGCTGTCTGGTCAGACTCATGCATGTTCCCGCATTCAGATCGGCGCCGTTCCGAGGAGGGTTTAATTGTGTATAGGCCAAATAGGCGTATTAGGGTGACTCGGGTTTAGCCAAAGTCTGCAGACGAACAAAATGATTTAAATACGGAGCTTCTCGCCACATTTCTCCATTTCAACCACTGAGGGGAGGGTTGTGTTGTTGTGGTTATTCTACCAGAGCACCCATTTCCATTTCAGTTTTCTGTGTGTATGTGTGAAGTTTATTTAGTTCCAGTAGTTAGGTGGTTATTACTCCTATGATGGTCGGGTGGAAGCGCTTTCTGTCCAGACGTTTTTCCCAGCCTGTGGCATGAGTGAGTCAGCCAGGGACCTTTCTGTGTTGTGTGAGTGTCCATAAATAAGCAGATTAACATGTTTCCCAGTCGTAGCCACTGTACGAAACCTGTCTGGAATGTTCTGGCCTTTCTGTTTTGCACATTCTTCCTCACCTTTCAGAGAGCAACTCTCCATCGGGAGCCATTGGAAATGCTAAATATATCCTTGAAAAGGATTCTGGTTTCTGGATGCCGGAGTTTCAGGCAGCAGCAATTGTGGGACAATTGAATGAGTCAACTTTCCAGTGCTACTCTTCCATACCCCCCATACAAAACCATATACACACACTGCCCCTCCCATCTTCTTTTTGTTGGTCAGAAAATAGGGATAAAAAGAGGGTGTGTGTGCATGGCAATGGGGTCGTTTCTATTTTTAGTGTCGGTAAGTCGCATTGAGTCAGCCCTGCGCTTGAGGTCGGGGGCTCAATCTCTTTGATCGTAATTATAACTCACAAACTCTGGACACATAGCTACCAATTCAAAAGCAAAATATAAAATGTCTTTGGGGCAATTTTATCATCTTGACATTTTTAAGCCTATCCTGCATTTTGTGTTGCACTACTTTGCATTTAACTACAAGTTAAGAAAAATATACAGAGCACATGAATCTAACTATTCAGGTTTTGTTAGGTAGAATGACACAAACTTACAATAATTTGTGCCTTTGTTGTGGTGTGAGAAAGTTGACTTGTTTTGTGTTTGTAGTAACTCGCTTTCCATGGAAGTCTAGTGTGTAAGGCATTGCAGCAGAATACATGTTAATGCATTCAAAAGTATAGCCTCAAAACTTGTGTCTTCATGACCATGTAAAGTTAGTAAACTTTGTCATTTTTACGATGTGCTCAAGCATAACAGAAACAAACAGTTTATAGAGGCAATGACTTTGTAACGATTATGACACATAACAGTTCAGTGGCTAAAAGAATGAGATAGTCCACTCAGGTGACATGTATTTTTGTAGAGTTGGGTTACTCGAACTCGAACTCGAATATATACCGCCACCAAACGGTATTTATTGTTTGGATTTCTTAAAACTGACCAAATTTGAAAGCTGAGACTTTATTTCATAGCAAAAGTAACCTGCCCTGTCTTGTCTGTTGGCGCATTGTCAGTGTCCTCTTTGCTCTGCACTATATTTTTAAATGTGTGAGAACATGATGTGTGGGGTGAGAGCAGAAAGGCTTGTCGGACGTAGCAACAGTAACTAAGAGGGGCAGGTCTCAATTTCACATCATTTAAATCTTCCTGGACTCAAGTCCGACTCAGCCCCCTTTGGACTCGGACTTCATTGGTTAAGGGCTTGGAATCGACTCGGCGGACTTGGACCAAACACTATATTTTTGTATTACAGAAACAATGGTTACATTTTACAATAAGGTTCAATTTGTTAACATTATTTAATGCATTAGGTACCATGATCAATGAACAACAATACTTTACAGCATTGTTAAAGTAGGTTAATGTGAATTTATACATGTACTATTGAACAATCTAATTCATGTTGGTTCATAAGACATTAAACAGTGTTTTCATTGTATTATTATATATGTTTAATTTTAAATTGCCATGTTAAAATGCATTAGAAAATGATAGCATTCACTAGGATTAGTGATGTTAATTAAGCATATTGTTCATTGTTATTTCACGTAAGCTATTGCATTAAGTCATTTTAATGTATAGACCTCTACTGTAAAGGGTTGCAGAATTAATACTAATAAGCGCTTCACAATTCTTCTGGAAGGGCTTGCCCCATAATCTTATGTTGTATAAACGCACATTGTATTGAATTTTGCAAG
Source organism: Scardinius erythrophthalmus (assembly GCF_964197995.2). Lineage (NCBI taxonomy): Eukaryota > Metazoa > Chordata > Actinopteri > Cypriniformes > Leuciscidae > Scardinius > Scardinius erythrophthalmus. The sequence goes on along the minus strand of NC_138245.1, from coordinate 7,855,053 downwards.
AAATAAATGCAAATAGTAACTTTTTGTGGATAAAATTCACCAAATATCTTTTATCTTCCATTTTCCATTCAGTGAAGTTCAATCTCTCTTGTAGTCAAGATTCTTCCACTGGGAATACCACTGTGACATTAAGAGGAATGGCTGACTGAAACTGTCCCGTGTATCCTCCCTTCACCCATTTCAGCAGTTTAAATTCAGTCACCACACCCTGCAACTCCCACTCTCGCTCTCTCGCTCTCTCACCCCATCCCACAGCCCACCCAACCCCTCCAACCACCTATCCACTGTGGCTGGGGCTCGGGACGGGTGAAGTTCAAATGGGTTGCACTTAAAGATTCCTTTCAACTCAGTGGGTCAGTCAGACCTGTTGGCGTGAGCGCAAACCTCACTCTGGAACGTCCACATCACATGAAGGCCTTGTGTCATTAAAGGCTTCCTGCCGCTTTTGCACGTACCTTTCAATTAACTGCCACCTCAAACAAAGGCACATGCACATGAGGTCAAACAATGGCTCCTCTTGTGTCAGTGAAGCCTGAGGTGAAATTCCACTGTTGGTTAATTTGAGTTAACTTTGAAAGACCTCGGCAGACTACAAAACACAGAGGACGCTTTAAGTGCACAACGTTTGTGTCGTTTATGTGAAAGGCATGCTGTGCTTGCAAAGACTTCAAAAGGAAAATCATATATTTTACATGTGTGAAATCCATGTATGTTGAAAATATTCCAAAAATTTCAAAATATTGCAATATTGCAACCCTATACTAAAAGAAAAAAAAGCATGTGGTGCATTAAAAATAGAATGCAGACTTTTTTGCAAAAGACGACGAGGATACTACAGTTTGTTTTAGTTGCCTTTCTCAGCATATACAAAGCCTATCTCTTGCTAACACTTTAAAGTGCAAACTATAGTAATATTGCAACCCCAAACTGAATTAAGTACATGCATGAATTACATAAAAAACAGTAACACTTTATTTTACAGCGTCCTTGTTACATATGTTACATGTACTTACCATAGTAATAACAGTAAATTATGCATAATAACATGCAACTAACCCTCAACCAAATCCTAATCCTACCGTAGTTCATTAATATTACTCAGTACTTAAATGTATAATTATATTGTAACAATGACACCTTAAAATAAAGTGTAACCAAAAAAACAGTATATTCGAACTTCTTGTTTGTTGTCTTTGTCAGAATGAACAAAGCTCTTGACTTGGAAATGCATGAAGCTCAAACTATAACAATGCTGCAACCCCTAAGTAAACATAATGCATGCATACAATAAATCATTTTTAACAGCATGAGAAAAATTCCATCAAACACTCATAAAAGCACTCAAAAACTCCCAAATATAGCAATGCTGGAACCCTTTACTGAAGGAAATGAATGCGTGCAATGCATTCAAAACAGCATACAAATTTATTGCAAGGCGTGAAAAGCATAGTGCATGGGATGTTGTCTGTCAGCATGGACAAAGCTCATCACTTGGAAATACATACAAGCTGTATTATGTATACTACTGTATAGCAAAACTGCAAACCCTTACTAAATGAAATGCATGCATGTGGCGCATGAAAAAACGATATGCAAGCTGGAGAGTACGGTGCATTTGCTGTTGTATTTTGATAAATCCCATTAATTGGAAAGCTCTAACTAACCAACTTTTTAAATGAAATGCATGCATGCACTGTTTGATAAACAGCATGCAGGATTATTAGACAGCATAAAGAGTGTATTGTGTTCGTTTTCTTTGTCAGCATTAATAAAGCCTATCACTTGCAAATACTTAAAAGCTGAAATTATAGCAATACTGCAGCCTCATACTGAATATTTAAGACTGGGTTAAGTGTAAAGTCATAAAAGGCATTTAAATTAACAGTAGAAAACCCTGCCATGTTGTGCTTATTAAGGCTTTAAATAAAATCTCCACCAGGAGCGAGCAATTGCCCTTGATCTCCCCACTGTAAATGACTTTAAACAGAACTTTTTTTTTTCTCTCGGGTAGAACTTGCCCATAACACTAAATGAGACCACCCATGATCCAAAGATCATTTAATTGTTACCATGACATCGCTCTCTGATTCACACTCGCATGGATGATTGTGCCAGACTTTACACTTATGGTGTCTCTTCTGAATCAGCATGCAGTTCTGACCAAGATCCAATTTAGTTTCTTATCTTATAAATATCTCAGCTGGATGCAATTCCACTCTCTAAAAGTGATCTGGAAAAGGACATTTTAAACTACACATCTTACGCAACACATGTTCTCCTGAAGCATCACTGCGGATGGTCTGACACTTCAGTGAAGGCTGAGTCTATTGAGCTCTGGAGGAGGTCATGACTCATAAGAAGAAAGGGCAGTGCTCGTAGTCAGAAGTCTGCCGATGCTTCTGGATCGAAGACCAAATTAGCAGCAGATCTCTCAAAAGCTAAGACATCAGACGTGCCGGCTTAGAGTAATGGGCTTTACAGCGCTTTCAATGCAAAAGAACAAAGATTATAGCTGGCCAGATTCAGCCAGGAGTATTGAGACCACAGTCAACAGAAATAGAGAGCAAAATTAGAACTGTTTTTTCAAATCAGTTTTATATAGCGGAAAGTTTCGGTTCTGGATGTGTACTGCCTTCTCACATTTCCGGCTACCTTAGAAGTGGAAGTTGTCATAGTTGAGGAAAAATTATATAGTGGCAAACAGGGCCGGATTTAAGTCAAGTCACCTTTATTTATATAGCGCTTTTTACAATACAGTATCAAAGCAGCTTCACAGTGATAACATGAAAATAATACAACAAAGTTTGTTTCTAGAAGAGAATTGCGTCATCATCCACCTGAAGTAAGACAGATCAATAATATTGTTGAATATTAAAAGTCCCCAACTAAGCAAGCCAAAAGCCAAGGCGACAGTGGCAAGGAACCAAAACTCCATCAGGTGACAGAATGGAGAAAAAAACCTTGGGAGAAACAAGGCTCATTCGGGGGCCAGTTCTCCTCTGGCCAACGAGCGAACAGTGTATGATTATGATTCAGGCAGCATTACAGGTCAGAACTCAGATTGGATCAGAACATTCACAATTTTTATCCAGTTCCATGAGTGTCCATGAGGCCTTCACAGGGCTGATGAGGCTGGCACTTCAGGGATGCGTTGTGGTCGTGTCCAGGCGTAGGTTCACTGTCTGATCTGGATACGGCCCGGATCCGGCTGACTTCAGTAAACCTCGGAATAAACAGAAAGACTAACATTAGCGTAGATGCCATTCTTCTTATGGTGTATCAAGTACATCGGTGCTATAGGAAGTGTCCCCGATTCTGGCTGACCTAATCTATGCAGCCTAATTTTATAGACAGACAAACAGATGGATAGACAGATAGATGCAACTAACCCTAAACCAAATCAACCCTAATCCTAAAACTATACTAAGTACATGTAGTTACTTAATATCACTCAGTACTCAAATATCATTACAGTGTGACAAAGGCACCTTAAAATAAAGTGTAACCTAGATTTTTTATTGGCCCTCGAGAGGAAACACACATAACATGTTAAATCATCGACATATCATATCATCATTTCATATCAGAATATTAACATGCAATGGTTAAATATGTTAAATAATACAAATATACTTTATGTATTTAATCTCACTTTATTAACCAATGTTTTGCTGCTGACCTTTGATGATCCAATTCAAACATACTGATAAGCAAAAATGACATCTTTCTTTCTTTTTCTTTTTGTTTTGTTTTCATTGGTAAAGTAAGAGTGTTGAACTTTCTTCTCCCGTGTCCTACTCTTCCGCGATCCAGAATGTCAGCACAGCTGAAAGGTTAGAGCTCTGTACAGGAGTGAATTTGCATTTCCTTCAGCCTGAGGCTTATTCATTTCACTTTTAGTGTGAAAGGGCCTTCACGTTTGCCAACAATAGAAATGTTTTATGTAAAAAAAAAAAAAAAAAAAACAAGCAAGCCCGGCCCAGGTGAAAAAAAGTAAAGTAAAAGTAACGGATCCATAAAAAGAAACTTAAGCAATGCAATTATATTTTAGGGAGTAACGCAATATTGTAATGCATTACTTTTAAAAGTAACTTTCCCCAATACCAATGAATAACTGTGAAAATGCATCTGTTACTTGTTAAAAAAATATTAAACGCATTACTATTGAAAAAATACATAATGCTTTAGATTAACATGCTTATGAGTATTCAAGATAAAAGGAAAATATTCTTTTACTCTTTACTGAACAGTTATTTTTAGAGTGACTGAACTAAAACTGTTCTTGAAAACGGTTTAAAAGTTTTTCAAAAATGTAAACCAAACTGAACGCTGAGGCTGTTTTAAGAACTTGGCATTATAACTTGGCTAGATTTTTTTAAAGATTTTTCTTTCTGCTCATATTGGACACTCTTATTTGTCCTTGACCCTAAAACATAGAGGTAATTGAAATAGGTGTGGTTTTATTTAATTAAAGACAAGTTTTGCAGGGAATCACTGACATATGCGTTCATATGGTGAGCAGGGGGGGTGCGGGTGTGGATGGACCGGTTGGTTACACTTCGATAAATTACGTGGTAGGGGGGCTTAAAACAACTCTATAATTATGGCTAAGATGCACGGCAACTGTGTGTCCCGACCACTCCTGCAACCGGCCAGCACTGCACACCATTTGAAAAAGAGAAGCTCTGTTGCTCAATCAATGCAAAAAAAAAAAAAAAAAAAAAAAGTTGGGGGCCAATTCAAGAGAACCGCAGGAGGGGCGAGAGAATCTGTTTTGGGTTTTTTATGTCCTGAATCAAGAAGCCCCTTATTTTATCTCCAAGGCCACCACTCCCTGAGATATAAATATAGCCCTGTATGCTAAAAATACCCCGGCAAGCCTTTCTATTAATAGCCTTGCCGTCTGAACTAAATACTGTCAGCAACTTTAAATCAGCCAGGGCTTTTGCCAAGGAGAAGAAAAGGCTCTCTGTTTCTGTTCCCGGCTCCCCCCTTCCTCTCTCGCACCCTTTCTGGCTTGACGTCAGCCCTCCCCAGCACTTTTGACTCCAGTCACCAGTCTGGACTTTTAAGCCACTCACGGGTGCTGCCATTGTGCTGCAGTGTGACGCCTCTAGGGCTGAGCACGCGTGCACGCTTTTTCCAGCAGTCTGGAGAGGAACACACAGCTAGCTATTGTCTGGTCAGATGCACAGCGAGTGTGCCGTACAATAGCATGTATTCTTAGAGCTCACCCACTCTTTGTTTCCACCGTGACTGCAACAAGTGACAGACTAGACCTTAAATTCACCGCTTAGCCAGTCATGAGCTGCACCAGGCCTCAGAGAACCTCAGGATGGGTTTCATGAAAGCAGTGCCACATTACTGTTCTGGCAACATATAATAGGCCAATGACGAGACAGTGTTCTTTTAGTATCACTCATATAATATTATATTTTTTGTTAATATTTTGAAAAATCGAAACATTGAGAAAATGGCCTTTAAAGTTGATCATTTATGTTCGCGATTGTGCTGCATTCACAAAAATAAATGTTTTATATATTTACGGTATAGGAAAATTTACAAAATATCCTCATGGAACATGATCTTTACTTAATATCCTAATGATTTTTGGCATAAAAGAAAAATCGATATTTTTGACCCATACAATGTATTGTTGGCTATTGCCACAAATGTGCTACTTGTGATTGGTTTTGTGATCCAGGGTCACATATTTTATGTTTTCACTTTAATTTCACTTTTTTAAAGATGTGAAGGTGTAAGGTGAAATAACTGTTCTGAACTTGAAATGAAGAGGAATACAATGTTCAACTCAAGTTGTTCCAAATCTGTATGAGTTTCTTTCTTCTTCTGAACACAAAAGAAGATATTTTAAAGAATGTTGGTATTTAAACAGTCGACGGTAGACATTGACATCCATAGGGAAAAAAAAATACAATGGAAGTCAGTGGCTAACGTCAACTGTTTAAATACCAACATTCTTATCTTAAAATATATTCTTTAGTGTTCAACAGAAGAAAGAAACTCATACAGGATTGGAACAAATGAGGGTGAGTAAAGTATAAAAATATTTTCATTTTTGGGTGAACTATCCCTTTAAGATGCATTTTTGGGGGGGGGGGTTGGGGGCTAAGTAAATATATTTTATATATATATATATATATATATATATATATATATATATATATATATATATATATACATGAAAACATGTCATGCCATTGCATAAAGCCATTTTGTTTTAATGCAAAATGCAAAACCATAAAGCTTCAAATAAAATCACACAAAGGATCCGTGTAAACCCTCATAACTGTGTGTAATGTTAGACTGGTCTCAATGTTAGACTAAAAATTACACTGATAATGTCATGTACATTTGGTTATATTGGACACCCTTATTTGCCATTGATCTTAAGACAATAATTTCCTGAGAGTTTTGAGCAATATTCTTGCTCCTTGTACGCTGGCGAGCCTAAGAGCCCCTCTCTCTAAAAAGACTGTCAACATCTGCTGAAACCTAGTAGTTGGCAGTTTTAATTAAGCGTGAGCAATGTGTTTATAGTGGCGAGATAAAACGCTGATTAAAGACTCTTACAGTGCAATGAAAATGAGTGCATTCACAAGCTATGATTTTATTGTCTATTTCATTTGGTCTGCTCTGCAGGATGGGCCATAAACTTGGCCTTCACGTCTTTGGGTGTGAGTGGAAAGAAGCGCTGCTGCCAGCCTGAATGTACCTGACGACCTCGGAGACCAGAGTCAAACAGAAACAGACTGGGTGGCACAGAGTCATTACAGCGCTCACAGATCAAGGCTTTATGGGGAGGGAAAATTCAGCAGGGGCCCGTCGAGTTTCTGCCTATATGTGCTTTAAAAAAACTGAAAACTGGTTTCCCTGTCTTTCTTTTTCAAGTCAGTTTGTGTAGGTGTATTCCTGTATATACTTCTGCCTTGGTCATGCTTTTTATAAAAGGAGTTTTGAGATGAGTTTTGAGCATGTGATTTAGAAACACAAACATATTTCTGTGAATATCAATGTATCTTTTACGGTCATTGCAATTTGCATTGATTTTATTCATTATTTATCTTTTTATTTTGTACAATGTGTATTCATGTCATATCTGTAATTTGTCTTGCTGACCAATTGAAACTTTTTGTTTGATTTGGTCACAAATGAGGCAAAAAGACATGGGTTTTATGTTATAATTTGAATTAAAACCTGTTCCATGTTTGCTATAGCCTATCATGAATTGATGTATACTTGCTTTAAATCATGATCATGTCAAACACAAAAATAAGTTGTGGAATATGTACGTTTAAAAGCAATGTCATAGCCTATTTGCATTTCATATTTCAGAAAAGTAGCCTATTGCTCCTCAAACCAGCGTCAGGTTTCCATTGTGACAAATTATAGTGTGACAACATTCAATGAGGTGCATGTTTTGTTCAGAAGCTTTTTATATCCAAGCGTCTATAAAAAAACGATTTACAAAAATAACCTTTCCTGAGAAATAATCGCTGGGGTGCAATGACAATAAACTAAATTGCCATCCATCCGTTTTGGAGCAATGTCATATTGAAATGACTGTTTCCAATTATTCTGGACTCTTTCCCGTGATCACGATAAGATTAAATAATAAAAAAAAACCACCCTGATTCATTCTGGCACCTTGTGGGAAACAGCTAATGCACTCACGTGGCACTTCTGTGCAAACGAGCCACTATTTCCGCATTCCTCACATACCGACGGCAGAAGCTGGGCACGACTCGCCCGGCGAGCAGTTAGGAGATGCCCTATCCAAACAAACACGAATATTGTGATACTTTAAACGCGGAGAATTTGCTAGAATCTTTATATTTCGCTCTAGTGTTTGATAAGACTCAACATGCTTGGCGTTTTCAGATTTGCCCTTAAATGGTCAATGACGTTTCCGGGGTTCCACTGCGTAATCAGCGACGGCTTACGTCAGACGCACAATCTCTCAGGGAATGCCCGAGAAAAATACTTGATGCCTTTCATCTCAAAGGAGACTAATTCTGGAAACTCTGATTCTTCAGGTCTATTATTATCTCTTGATAAATCTATCTTTAATATCGAGTTAATTTTTACAGTGACTGACTGTACAATACTAGTGCGTTTGTTGCTACAGATTAGCATTTATGCCCAATGTGAGACCACAAAAAGGATATCACAACAATATTGATTCTGAATAATCATCATAATACATCATATAGACATCATATCATCATATGAGCAGCAGGACGAAGGTGTTTTGTTGGATGAATCTCTCATAGGATGCACTGTTTGTTTTATCGGCAGGTGTTAGCATGTATGTTCTTCACTTCTCAGAGTTCACAACATTGACCTGAACAGCAACTGAGCTGGAAAAACAAAGCTCACAAAGAAGTGTGTGCCAGAGTTTTACAGAAAGATGGTGGTGGTAACTTAATACTATGCACTAGTAACCCAGACCTTTTAGATTCAAGCCGTGAAAGGATAAAGCATGAACTAGCATTTTGTGCCCTTGAGGGAGACACGATCCCAGGATGCTGCTGTAATATGTGAGGCGGCCTTTGCAATTCGGAGGCCCGTTTCAAAGAAGCAGTTGCAGACCCCCATCATTCAGTCAAACGATTTGTTAAAAACGCACAACGAAATTCATTTAGTAATGAAACATCTCTGTGTTGCTCAGAGACGGCTCTGGATTTGTTTGGAAATATTTTTGTTGGTAATAGTGCAAAAACAGACAATGTTCTAAGACTAAAATGAGTCACCTAACATTAACTTCTTGTTTATTGTATGAAATCAATAGGCTATCACATTTGCAATCAATGGCACTCTATGGCCTGTAATAAATGTTAAAAACAAGAGCTCAAACAAGGACATTTTTGACCCATATATCTTGAATTTTGGTGGCATTTTTGCCCCTAGCCCTCATCCATTTCTGTGATAACAGGAGACAGGGCTCTTTTTCGAGTGCAAGCGGAGGCCCCTTCTGTTGTGAGGCCCGTTAAACAGAGCAAAAGGCCACTGTGTACTGTAACAAGTTCTCTGCTACACAACTATTACAGGTTGTTCCAGAAATAATAAGAGATGTGTAACCATACACCTGTGATAACCTCTACGTAATGACTTACTGAAAAGTGCTTTTATAGATTATTTTCTGGAGGTTATCTAAGCCCTGTGCTGTCTCTTTATAGAGGAGTGGAGCTTGTGAAAGCAGACGGAACTCGGCATAAATAACTCATATGTCTGCATTCCTGCCAGCGCAGTGTTGTAATTAACTGTGTCAGTAAGGATATGACGTTGATTCCAGGACAAGAGGATACAAAGACTATCCTTTGGCAAACTGTGCGATTTGTTTGCACGTCACTTAGGGCTCTTGTTCTTTCCTAACATTTCCACTGAATGCATTCACACCTCAGTGGGGTAAATCCCTCCCACTCCCTGCTGTACAGTGCAGGCTAATTTTGGGAAGACACTGGGATTTGCAAGGAAGTTAACCAGGAAATTCTTTGTTATTTTAAACATTGACCAAGGTAAGTGAATCTGCATGGCCCATTTACAATTATATACTAGTGCCACTATAAGAAACCTATTGAATTGTCTACCACCCCTAAACCCCCCAAAGCAAAACATCAGACAGAGGAGTAAGTCTCAAACAATAATTTATTGAAACAATGTTGCATTTGACAAGAGAAGCAATGCATATATTACTCTGTTTAAATTACCGGCAATAACTTAACCAACAACAATTCATAGTATGTATGCATGTATGCAACTCAGCATTATTCATGTTTTTCCACAAACACGGTCCTTCTCAGTGCAGTCTAACAGAAGCGATTGCAGTCCATTTGTAGCTTGACATAAACGCTACTGCAGTTAATCGTGTCCGGCTAATACACAGATGATTCACTCAACATTTCAAAATGTTCGTCCCGCAGTCAGCGATAGTGACGTACACTCATCTCTTTCCAACCCATTGCACATATGAAGCCGGGGGCGCGCGCGCGCCCACGCCGCCTGCGTGCAAGTTCTCCAGTACAGCTTGTGCCGACAGGCAGGCTTTCACAGTTCATTTTCCCACAACTTGTTCCTCCGCTACCAAAACGACCACTTTTTCCTTTTCCCACGGAGGACACGACAAGCTGGAGGGGCAGGGGGGAATCATGTAGCGAGCGCACAGTTCCATGAGCTCCGCTTTCTCTCTCACAGCCCCTTCACATGACGCAGCAGAGCAGTCAACGGCGGCTAGTGCAGAGCCCATTTGCTTTCATTCGCAGAGAATGACCCTTTCATCCTTTCCTTGCAGCAATAGCATCGCGACTCGTTCAACGTTCTTGCAGGGACAGATAAGGAATCCATTGGTTTTTGCAACGGCTCTCTTCACAGTAGTTGCCCACGTCCTTCAACGCCTGGCATTTGAGTGGTTGGCATTGAGAGTTCTGTGAAAAAGCATAAAATGCAACGTAAGTCAACGTCATGTGATATTAAGATTCGAAATGATTTGCCTTCGCTAAGCAGTGTGCGAATATAAGTGTACTTACAGTGACTAGGATGCAGTGGAAGTCTCTCGGCTCGCTGTTGTCCACGGCGGCGGGCTCGCCGAGCACCTGCGCGAGGCGCCTCAGACCAGACACGCGCAGGATGTTGATGTCGTTGTCGCAGCAGAACGCCTGGATGAGCGTGAAGTGAATCTGCAGCGCTATGTCGTCCTGGTCCTCCTCGTCGGTGGCCAGTACGCACAGTACGACACAATCTGGGTCTCTGTAAATCAAATCAAATGCAATTAGACTCCTGTTTGTGGCGATAACGCAATATAGCAACATCACTCCAATATGGAAAGTCAGGCATAAATATATATACTTACACATTCATTAGTTTTGCAGACTCGTAAACGCCGACTGTTAGACAGTCTTGTCTCTGTGCTGCTACCAGCAGCTCTTCCAATGCTTGGCTCGCTGTGTCCATTCTGTAAAAAAAAAAGCGACTATGGTAAGCGACAGTCGGATAGTTCTCTATATAGAGAAAAAACACATATTGAGATTCGCGGTTGATATTCATGCATGCAACAAATAACTTACTTTTTATCAGTTATGTTGCATCCAACGAGTTCTTCCAGGGTCATTTTGCTTCAAATAATAGTAATCCACAAGTCTCCAGGAGATCGTAAAATCCAGTCAAAGTGTGCTGTCCAAAAGTATAATCCAGATAGCCTATCACTTGGAGTTGTAGTATTCCTTTGCTCGCTTCGCTGTGTCTCCGAATTAGTTTCTGCCGACTGCAAGCGAAACGCGCATATATACCGCTTTCGAGTTGGGCGCGGCTTAGCAAAACGCTCGTCTTTCTGATTGGTTAGAAATGTTCCACAAGCGTCTTGCGCTCGCGCAGCCATTGGTCGTGGGGGAAACTCCTGCTTTCACCCCACGTGGGCTGATTCGCGGAACATCTCCCCAAACTACCAATACAACACGCACCTAGCAGCTTTCAATTTGTTTGTACTGACTGAGACCGATGGAATTTCCTTATGGAAATGATGGAGTTTCCCAGTTGCTTTCGATGTGCATGTTGCAGTTATATCTGAAACCTTTGCATCATGTAGGCTACAGAACGTAATGAAGCCAGAATTTCATTTTTGAATTGCAAGTAGCCTAAATTAATTACATATGTGGGAAAAGAACAGTCGTTGTATATCATATGTTTATTGAATCTATAACATTGTGCCACGTCCTGAAATTGCACGAGCTGGTTTGTCGAAACTCCCTTATATAGGCCTATGATGACGACTCGTGACTCCTGGCATCCTGTGCACAGTTAGGGACGAAAATGATGCATTCAAATCGACGGCGTTGTTTATTCAGGCTATCTTTGCAGGAGACATTGTTTGGTTTTGCAAAACACAAGTCGTCTGAACTGGCTCTAGGTAGTTGAGTTTCTGTCTCCTTCTTACCTGGAACTTTCATTACCCAAGCTGTTCCAGTTCCACCGGCTAATTATAGACGGTACAGTCACAGGATCAGAGCTGTTGATGTTATCATGGGACCTTGTTGTGCTCGAGTTACGAAACCCGCCGCCGGACTGCATAAACACTGGGGTCAACGTCTTGCACTTCATTGTTTGATCGATTTCCATCCCTCGATAGACATGCCTTCAGGGTCATAATAATATGTCTGTCATAATATCATCAGCACATTGCGTGCATGTCCCTGCTGCAGCAACACTTTCAGATATGGCTTGTACGTTGAAGTGCATTCCTGTGCTTCTAATGAATCTCAAGGGATTTTTCAAATCAGTCAAATCAAATCAATCAATAACTCAATAACTGGATTGAATCATTTAACTGTTCTAATGCGCCATCTGCTGTTAGATGATCATAAACTGATGTAGCCAAAGTTATCACAATGTCACTTACTAACTGTACTTTTGCATGACATAAATTGGAATTAACAGTAAAGAAATGCTATAATCTTAAATATGATAACGAGAGCTACTGGTTCAAGCCAAGCATTTCAGCAATCAGTCCTTCAGCAGAATGATCTTCTATCAACGAGTGTCCCCTACTGGTTATGATATGTCACTACAAAATAATTGAAATATTAAATCTCATAAACGGGTACATTCTTGCGTTACTTGTCTGTCCTCTAGGGTGATTTTAAAGTTAAATAAATAAAATGCTTTAAAACAATCCTTCTAGTTTTAAAATAATGACTATTTCTTTTATTGTTTTGCCTCATTTTTAAGAGTGTCAAAATTTGCTAGATTCTGTTACCATGGAATTGAAAAGCATTAGGTGACCACTCTGGAAAGGCAATGTAGTGACAGTGAAATCATAAATGTTACTAAGTGTAAGATTGTTGCACTGTGATGGGTTGGGGTAAGATGCTGCTATAGTGTTATTATTTTTAAATTGAATAATATTGTAATTAATGGGGTTAATATTAAGTATTTCCATGAATTAGATTTCAGACATCTTTGCTTAAACCTTTAGGTTAGTTGAGTGAAATCGTTCAGTTTGCATTCGTAGTGTTGCTATTATGACATATCTTCAATTTAAATATGGGCAATTAAATACGTAAACATTCACATGTCTGTATATAGAATAATAGTTTAACCTTTCAGATTAATCTATTTTACTGGTTGGCCTATTTTGCTTTGTCTGACATGTTCTAAATTGTCAAAATAAAAATACAATAGTTGTACATAATTGATACCTAGATAAACTTTTACAGAATGTTTAAATACACTTTAATATAATTATACTAATATGTATTTCTATATTCTGTAAAAGTGTATCCCGGGTAGCAGGCCAACTTTTAATATTTGACAGTCCGTGCTATAACAACTAAATTAGCAACTGTTTCTATGTATTTCCTATACATTGGCTGATGAATCATCATCCAGCACATGCTAATATCTAAATATGTTACAATTTAAAAGTGAATCCACATTGTTCAACTAGCAAGCCCAAGTCTTATCAATCTTTTTTCTCCAGAAAGTGAGAAATCCCATTGCCACCACTCACCATTTAGGCTACTATATACAAAATTATTCCTTCACACATATCTATATTTACCCATTTGAAGATTGATCAAGGCCATGTTCTCATCTTCATTCCATTATTTTTTGTTTTTCTTAAAATATCCAAAAATATCCCTTTAACTGAAGATTCACCCTTTTACATTTAAGTAAGCTTCTTGGATTTACTCTTTTTTGATCTGATTCTATCGTTCAGAAAACGCGAAAATGTTTTTATTCGGTGATCGTCATATGGCAAATTCCGCTCGCACGTTTACAAAAGCAACCGTTACTGTAATTATAATATGGTTGAGCCCACATTATCCTGAGTGTGTTTATTGGCTGTGAATCGTGTTAGTTAATTAGCAGGACTTCAGACTACCTCCATCGTGCTCTTTGAAGAATGTCACATAAGTGAGGAATAACTTGTCCGGGGATGTTTACAGTGGTAATATACAGGAAGCCGAGTAAGGGGGTTGGCAGGAGTCCTGACTCCTGCACGTAGGCTTCTACCGTCTCACGGATCCCCCGTGGCACCTTTTCATTTGCAATACACTTTACACTTAATCTTGACACCTCACCCCTCACAGTACACACACCAGTCGGGTCCATGGTGGGTTTGCATAACGTCTACATGGGTCTCCAAAAGTCCATGGTTCGCTAAGTAACTAACACACCCATTAGTAAAGTCTCGGGAACAGAGGCTGCGTGTAATTGGGTAATTAAGAGAGATTAAGTGTAAATAATTATGGCAGGGTCTACGAGAAAAATATCAGGCAGAATTATTTATGCTTTGCGTTCACTGGTCATGTTCATTAGCCTATAGGCTATATTTGATATCAAGTAGCCTAACCTTTTTTCCGAATGTTCATGATTAGCCTATCACAAAAACAACAAAACAGTTTATGTCTTTCTTTAAAAGACTGGAATATTGACAAATATCTTAAAACTTTTTTATGCTTCCAGAGGATTTATTTGTGATTTGTCTATAGCAGTTACAGAACAAGCACGACGTCGCCCAATAGATATCTTTTTTCATTTGTGACGTATGGACGTTTAAATCAGTATTCTAAAAAGGGATCACCTGTTTTCAGGAGCTGTGTGGCGGGAAACGGGGAAGCAGACAGGTAGGCTGTTTACAACGCAGTTTAACAACTGATGCTTAATTATATATGTTTTTAAATGTTTAGTACATTTCAGCCTTTGTCAACAGCATGTCCTCGCCTGGTTTTACTGACATCTTCCACTGTGAGGACACTCAGCAGTCAAAGAGACACTTCTCATTCACTGATGATGGGCTGCTAAATGATAGTTTGGACGGGTAAGACAGTTGTTAGATAATTAATGAGTTGGTTTCATTTCTGGGATTTAGTAATATTTCAGTGGTTAAGAGCTTTTCACAATATTCTGGACTGAAATTGTGCTCACAAAATGTCTTATTTCTATCATACACTAAGCATTTTGCCATGTCCCTAAGGCACTTCACTGAATTTGTTGTTTTCTTAGAAAATATTGAACAAAATGTGTACAGTGTCTATAATTTGGCAGTATTGTAGGTATTTATTTACTTACTTGTGAAAAATATAAAAAAAGACTAGAGTTATGTCCCTTAGTTTAAACTCAATACTTCATACCAACAATTCTCCGCCTATAATAATTTAAGCTCCACCCATATGTGACATCATTCAGGTCTCTTTAACAGTGGTGCAGGAGATAAGTAGTGTCCTACTTTTTATTCATATTTTTGAGGCGTATTATAGTCAGGGGGGAGGGTACTGTCAAGCTTAACTAAACCCCATCACATAAAATTAAGACTTTTTTTTTTCTATTTTATTTTAATCCATAAGTATAATGTACTTATTTCATTGCTGCCATATATGGTCAACTGTCCTCCAGGAGCAGAGGCCATTTTGCAACAAAAGAAAAAAGACAACTCAACCCTGTCTGTCTCAATCTGTATATTTCTCATTGTTTTGAGGTTGTAAACTTGTGACAGGTTTGAGTTTTTCCACTTAATTTATGAATAATTTTAATTTAAAAAATGAAGGTCAACTTTTGTTGATACTTTTGCAAGTACTGATAGTGTGCGGGACTTTCTTTTGTTCTTGATTTTACTTTTTTGGTCTTTTCTTCTTTGCACCCATCTATTACCTGCAGGTGTGCAGGGTAAGCGTCTAATTAATGCCCAACTTTGACAAGCATCCAATGTCAGAAATGGCAGCCACATCAGCAGCAGAAAGAAGGGCACAATATGAGAGGGAGACCAAATTAAAAATATTTAAAAGTAAAGTCAATGTCCCTCTTCAGACCTGTTACAGTTTCAACCCCGTCACACTATTCTTTTGGGGGAAAAATAGGGAAGACGATAAAAAAATGAAGGCATTTATTATACCACCTGACATGTTAATGACTAACACAATAAAATTGTGGTTTTAATTAAACCTCTAAATGCAAAACAATTTGTACAAAAATGACACCACAGACTTTTTTTATTTAACTTCAGTCCCATAAAAATGGGAAAATGATCATAAATGTTACATTTGTAGTTATTAAATTGTTAAGAGGGACACGAGCAGTAGGTAGAAAGTTTTTATTTGTGTAAAATCCTTTTTAAACCAATTCCATTTTGTCCGTTACAGGGTTTAGAATAAAAGTTGTTTATGAACCTGAAAATAATAAAAGGTCTTTAATGCCTGTGGTGGGAAAATTGGATTTGTTGGAGGCCTGATATGTGCCTAATGATGAAGTATTTAAAAATCCATTGAAATATTACCGAATCCCTGGAATGATCCAATTTGAAGTGTTTTTCTAATGGCTAATTCCAAATCCATTTCAATAAAGAAATGACTGTTTTTCAGGAGTTCGACTGAACTGATTGATGTTTTTGAAGAGGAATTCTGTGAGGGTGAACTCTGGATTCCTCCGAACGACGATCTCACACAAAAAATTGCAGCCCAGCTCGAGAACTACCTATCAGATGAAAATCTATCAGAAGATGCTTTTCTGCTTAAACATGTCCAAAGAAACAAGATGGGTTACGTTAGTCTGAAGCTGCTGACATCTTTCAAAAAGGTGAGATCAAAAAACCAACACCCCGATCCGAGTAAAAGTGTCGTCATCGGGAAACGTTCTTTTCACTGTCTCGTCACAGATTCGAGATCTGACGCGTGACTGGCGCACCACACTGGCCGCTTCAAGAACCTCTCCGCAGCTGGAGGTCAATGAGATGGGAACCAAGGTGCGACGCCGCACTCCAGTACCCGATTGGCTCCTGTGCGTTCCCACTAGCAAGCTGCTTCTGGCCTGGAACTTCCTGGACGGTGTCGGCCCAGTCAAGGATGAGTTAAATGGGTCACCGGGTGGGGAGCAGCTAGGCATCATGGAAGCCGCAATGCGGATGTTTTCTCCCTACGGCACCATTTCATCTCTTCGCATTCTGCGCCCAGGAAAAGAGATCCCTGCTGAGTTGAAACGGTACACAAAGAAACACCTGGAACTGGGGCGCAAAGTGTGTGTTGTGGTGGAGTACGAGTATCTAGAAGGCGCGCGCAAGGCGTACGACAGCCTGAGGACAGAAGAGCAGCAACAGGGAGGAAGGGGCGTTTGTGTGGTCCTGCTGGGCAGCCGTGGGACTCGTAAGCCAGGATGGAGCCAAAACCTGGTGGAGGAAGAGTCAGAAGAAGGTATTGACAACGACAGCTTAAAAAAGTCCACCAGAAAAGCCAGGCGGTCCCTTTACTCTTTGGAGGATTCGGCTGTTTGCAGCTCTTCAGAGTCCGATTTTGCCCCCGCCTCACCCCGACCCAACCGCAGGGTGTCCCGTCCTCAGGCCCTCTACGGCAGTCCCCTCGCCATCCCGCAGATCTCCGCTTTCCGCTCGGACCCTTACAGGAATCCTCTTGGCAGTCCCGTAGGAAGCCCCCTCCTGCCTCGCAAGCTTTTCTCTTGCAGTCACGTGACCTCTCCTCTGGCCACACATCCGTTCAGCAGCACGCCCACTGGAGCCGGGACGTCCTCCTTCGGCAAGGGCTCGGACGAGCTCTCTCCGGATGACACGGGGTTCACTGGCAGCCCGTGGGTCCAGAGACGGAAAAATGCCGCCCAGGTCATTCAGCCTGAGATAGGAAGCTTGCTGTCACCCGATCAGATTGTGAGGTCTTCGGGTCTGCAGGTAGTGCGCCAGCCTGTCGGCCCGGACGGGACCAAGGGTTTTCACAACTGCATTGGTAGAGGGAAGGTGCTGTTGCCCCACTGACCCTGTCCAAGATGCATTATGAAGTCTTTTCACTGAGCCTGTGTTTGTGCAGTGCAACAGAAGCACTTTTAATGCAACGCAATTACTGACAACTTTATTTCTCCAATCAATGGGGAAAAATGTCATGTAAAAAAAAAGTGTATAATTAAATATTCAATAAAGATGAATTTGTATTCCAATTTTCCTGAATTTATTAACTTAATATTTGTATTATTTCCTGTATATACCGTATTTCCGAGTAAGTACACAATTTAGATATTTAGCACTCAAGAATAACAAAATAATTTATTAGAATTTTTCAGAATAAATAATCCCATTTAACAAGTAACCATGAGTCTTTTAGGCACTGTTTTACTTCTGAGAAAAATGTTAGCAAACACACTTCTGTACAGGGCACTAACAAGACAAATATGACATGCCCCAATATGTAAAATTACCATGCTGTAGTCCAGTACCACATGTAACTCTTAGAACGAACACGAAAATATTGTGTAACCATCACATTGTAACAGGACAAATGACACGCTGTACATGAATAATGCCCCATCATCAGTACACTCATTCACTACTTTATGTGGCTCCCCTCCATCTGGCTTTCCACAGATTGACTGAATAAATATGGCAAAATGTAACAGGCTTGCATAGATTTCATTTTGCAAGGCCAAATTAAATGCTCAAGAATAACTCAATTAATTTGGAGAAAGGTCTATATGCATTAGCATCACATTATCATCTGCAGAACTGAAATAATAGCAAATGTACAGACAGTTGTAAAAGATTACAGAAGATATTCAACCATGAAAGCAATTGCTTTTACACTTTCTCAAACAATTGTAAGTGTGTAAGCAACAGCTTTAGCTTGCTTGGAATTGCTCCGTTTATGTGGTGGCGCACTATTTTAAGTGCTAGCTGTTTTATTAAGAGAGGCTCTCAGAGAACAACTTCACTGCATAGATCACTTAATTATATATAACGCCTTAAATTACAGTGTATGTTTGGTGAGCACCACTATGGCGAAGTCACACCGTCACTTCAGCACTTTGCTCTTTGCATCACAATGGTGGAAGGGTCTCTCAAAAACTGATGGTTCAATCTTGTAACACATATCTTTAAATATGAAATAACCACCACTCACTTGATTGGAGGAAAACATTTTCAGTTTTTCAGCAAGCAGCATTTGTCTATGCAGCAGCTAACATGAAATAATGATCAATACTTTACAGGATTTATTAATGTTACTGTTACTTGCAAATTTTGTATTTTTTTTTTTTACAATTTCTATAATTAAAATGAACAGTAACATAATTATATAACATATTAATACATGCTGTAAGTCCATGATGCATTTGAATTAACTAATGTTAACAAAACTTATTGTAAACTATCATTGTACAAAAACAAATTTGACGTGCAAGTGTAAAAAAGGAAGTTAAAGGGACAGTTCACCCAACCTAAAATTTAAAATATTTAAACCCTTTTAATATATACAAGCTCACAATTTAGATATTTAGCACTCAAGAATAAAATTATAATTTTTCAGAATAAATAATTCCATTCAAACAGGCAACCATGCGTCTTTTAGGAACGCATGTAGAGAAAAATGTAAAGAAACATTGAAAATTCACCCTCTATTCCAAATCTGTAGGACACAAAAGACGGCTATTTTTTGTTCACTGTACTCCAACATTCTGTTAAATATATTTTGTGTCCTGCAGAAGAACCTCTCGTGACATGAAGGTGAGTAAATGATGACAAAACATAAAATACTGGGTGAACTATTCCTTTAAGTTTGCTTTCCAGCATAGTTATGCAAATATTGCATTGTAATTCAATGTGAATTTGTGGCCAAGGGGCAAATTTATAATGTAAAACTTAGGGCTGTCAAAAGATTAATCGCAATTAATCGCATCCAAAATAAAAGTTTGTGTTTAAATAATATATGTGTGTGTACTGTGTATAATTATTTTGTATATATAAATACACACACACATGCTTGTATATATTTAAGAAAAATGTGCAATTTTTATATAAAAAAATTATATTTATATATAATATAAATTATATATAAATATATACAGTATATGTATGCAAATATTTCTTAAATATATACATGCATGTGTGTGTATTTATATATACAAAATAATTATACACAGTCCACACACACATATATTATGTAAACACAAACTTTTATTTTGGATGCGATTAATCGCGATTAATCTTTTGACAGCCCTAGTAAAACTATGTCTACTTGTAAACAATGCATGGCATACAACCGATGACACTGAATCCAAGGCTCCGTTTACACCTGTATGAAGATGCGTTTTGGTCGATCGGATCACAAGTAGACGAGGGAGACTCATTCCCGTTTGCACCTGGTGTTTTAATCTCTTTTGTCCACTTTCAACCACTTCTGTCCTGATTTCTTCGAGGGGAGGGATTATGGGCGGGTAAATGTACAGGGATTTTCAGATCTTTCGATCTAATGGATATATGATTTGCATATAATCACGCCCAGAGATGACGGAAAAACATGGAGAGCAGCCGCTTTCATTTCTGCTTTGACAGCCGCAAGATCACGGCGTACGCTGCGAGTGTGTGTTAAAAACAGAAATGGTGAGAGTGGTCGAAAGTGGATAAGCTCAAAATGTTTAAGACCCCGTTTCCACCTGTGTTTAGCGTCATCAAAACGCATCTTAATACCAGGTGTAAACAGGGCCTAAATTCAACTACTATGGCTCTACGAACATGTTGAATCAACTATCTTGCACATGACAGCAAATCTAACCTAAACCAGAATCCACCATCTGTACATCGTCAGTGACTGATGAAACTGTTCACTGAGAGCCTCCAACAAAACAGCATATTACATCTAGGTGATATCCACAAATGGAGCAATATCAAAAACAGGATACCCTTTAAAAAAAATAAAACTGCAGATGAACTGCATGTAACAGTAAATTTCAAGTAATTTGTACGTAAATTTAAAAAAAGTTCTACTCTGATATTAGCGTGACCTAATAAATCCAGGTATAAATAGTTGAGCAGTATATAAAATTGAACCTAAAAAGGGAAGGAAAAACAAGTAAACAACCCAAAGAAAACAACTAGGTAGCCTATTGAAAACTGTGGAATGATATGTGGCCACGAATTAAGAATTCATTCTCTTTTTAGTAAATCGTGGCCATGTTGAACTAATTTGTTCCCTTGCTTTGAATTGATTTAACAAAAACAAGGAAGCAAATTATAACAATGTGGACACAATTTAGTAAATCGAGGGAACCAATTATTATATGGCGCACAATTTCCTTAAAACGAGGTAAAATGTGCTGACGTAAGAATTCTTCATTTGTGCCAACGATATGCATGTTGTTGTTTTTTATGCGGGACTCCGTATTAAACTAAACCCTAATTAAAACTGGTCCAAGGGACAAATCAAAATGATAGGAGGCATACTTGGATCACTATTCAGCCAGAATTGACCAGGCATTCTTTCTTTACAGTGGTAATGCAGTAACCTGTATTACGATACAATGGCTATTTTATCAAATGATGACCAGACACTGAATCAACTGTAACCATCAAAACACACAGGCTGCTAAACCTGAGACGAGGACCAGTGTAACCGAGGCTCTCATACAGTGGTCCCGAACACGACCCCGTCTAATTCCTGATCGTCAGAGTCGTCCTCGCTGAGTGAGAAGTCTTTGTGGTTGGAGAGGCGGCTGGGACTGCAGTTGGACTCTCCGTCTGTGAGAGAGCTGTTGGTCGTGGGCTTCCCCAAATCTCTGACAGGCCCCATTCTCTCTGCCTCGGCCATCTGGGACAGCATGCTGTCCAGCAAAGGACGGTTTTTGCAAATGTTGTCCAGCAGCTGACATCGGTGTTGTAACTGTCCAATTAGAGAATCTTTTTCCTTAATCGTTTGGTTGAGTTTATGGATGGACTCCTCTGATTGACAAAGCTTCTCGTGAAGGAAGAAAATCTCTCTACATGAAAAATAAAGATAGCATTTTCAGTCAGCAAATCATCCTATTAATTAAATCTGTTGGACGCAATTTGCATGCAACTAACTGCACCAATCGGAATAACATCAATTTGTAGGACAACAGCTAATTACTCTCAATTGTTCATTTTTTTTTTTCTTGTTCACATCACAGTGAAAATGCAAATAGAAAATATTAAAGTGTACTGTGTTTTAAAAATACAAGTTGCTATGTAGGACTACAACGCTTGTCCAATTCGTCAGTCACTTCATAATGATAACTCTGTCATCATTTACTCACCCTCAAGTTGTTTCAAACCTGTATGAATTTCTTTCTCCTGCTGAACACAAAAGTATATTTTGAAGAATGTTGGTAACCAAACAGTTGATGGACCCCACTGACTTCCATAGTATTTGTTTTCCTACTATGGAAGTCAATGGGGTCCATCAACTGTCTGGTTACCAACATTCTTCAAAATATCTTCAGGAAATTCATACAGGTTTGAAACAACTCGAGGGTGAGGCCTAATGGGCCTGAGCTAACATGAACAAACCCTTGTATTTTTTAACTAACATTAACAAAAAGTTATAACTTCTGAAAACAAATGTAGCTATTGGAATCATTCCCGCGTTACAATCATCAGCCAATCAAGGTGGTCACTTCAGTCAAGCTCGTGCATGAATGACGTCATCCATAGCAACGAAGACTCACTCTTAGTTTAGGAGTTGTCATTTTTCTTTACTAAGAGTAGGTCTGAAATTGTGAAGCGTTGTGAATAACTTTTAAGAGAAAACTCCTAGCTAAAATCTTTTAGTGCAATTTAGGAGTACTCCTAGTGGTAAGATAAGATGCTTTGTGAATACGGCCCCAGTACTTTGTTTAGGCTTGGTTTGTAGGGAATTACAAACCTGCGCACATATATTCAAACGCACATAACTATAGAACCAATTCTAAATGCGTATGTGAACGCCATCAACGTTTCTCACAGGTTTGCGTTTAAAGTCTGTGTAGAGAGAATGGTGTCGTCTTAGCGGCCCCTAATTTAATAACAAATGATCGTTGCGACGGAAGCGAATCAATCAAAACTAACTTTAGCTGGAAAATAACTTTATTAAAGAACCGCTATAAAGCCAAAACAATCTCTTGTTACCTTAAATTATACGTTTATCTCTGTAAAGCTGCTTTGATACAATCTACATTGTTAAAAGCGCTATATGAAGATGACTTGACTGCAACTTATTTAAATATCGTGATAATACCGTATATACCGTGATAAACGCTTCAGCAATTATCGAAACACTTACAATTTGATACCGTCACATGCCTAGCTGCTACATACGAAAACAAAATACGCTTAAAGCAGCTTTAATGGAGCTTTTTGATTTAGCACAAATTGATTTTTACAAATGCATGGTTTTCGTGTCAAAAAATAAATAAGTAAAAACTATTCTGCGTCTACAAAACAACACGCTTGTGTAGTTGAGGATGTCGATTATTTCCCCTACTTGTCCTTGGCCTCCGTGATTTGTTGCGTGGCCGCTCTCAGTTGCTCGTCTTTGCGGATGAGACTCTCCGCCTGCTCCCGCACGGTGTTCTCCGCCTCCTCCAGCCTGTGCTCCAGCTCGGAGACCCGCCTGTGCAGCGCGGCCAGGTGCGCGTTCGCCTCTCGGATTTGCACCGGCGACGGGGACGACATGTCCCTGGACGTGCTGCTGCTGCTGCTCGGGATGCGGAAGACAAAAGCACCGGTCCAGTCTCCTCTCTCATCCACGAGAACGCCACGCTGCCGGGCTGATCATCTTCTGCGGGTCTCGGACGGGTCCAGATCCAGACTGAATGAAGCTGAACTATCTCTCAATCTCAGCATGCGTGATGCATAAGCAGCGCCGCGCCGTGCGTGTCTTCAGGAAAGCTTCGCGTCTATAACACAGTAGCGATCGGCAATGCGCAGTTAAATGCAGCGCAGAGATTTATAACATTGTCCTATATAAGCAGGCATTGCAGTTTGTGTTTTTGTTTTTCCAGGCAGCTGACGTGTCATCTCCACCAACTTCATAGCAACCTGTAGCTGCTGACCCGGAAATGATTTTACAGCCTCTAGGCAATCAGAGTAGCAGAAAAGAACAGACAACAATGATCACAAACTGCACTTTCCCTGCGAGGAACTAAATAAACGGACTAGTTATCGTTTGGGACTGTGCATTTATTACAATATTATGTCAAGACTGACACTTTGTTTTCTTTTTAAATTATTTTTGTAATGTGCTCATAAGCTCAAACATTTAAATGTTTTAAAATATGCCTAGGCTAATTAGGTAAAAATTCAATTTATTAGATATTTAAATGATTGTATCAGTGATTAAAATACGTAAATAATTACTATCAGTGATTTCCCGCCAACACTTACCTCATCAAATAAAGCAGCAAGTCTCTGACATGAGTTGTTAGTCTTGGATTTATGAGTAAAATACAGTTTGTGGTTCCGATGTTTACATAAATTACGTAGAGTTATACCCCAATTGTGACTTTAAAGTTACATGTAAACAAAAATAATAATAATTAAAATCAGCCCAACAAGATGCTTTGATTTATTTAATTAGTTTTTCAAGATTTAATGGGGTAGATGGCAATGCGATATCGTTCATTTTTATCACATCTAGATCTGAGATATAAAACTATATTTATGCAGATTATAGTGTATATTTGAGTTTGTTTTAGTTGTTTTTGGAGGGTGACAAATACATTTACAAGTTGTTACAACTGAATCGCAAAATAAAGCCAGTAAATTGAACTTGATTCTCTGGTACTGTCTGTGGTTTTTATGCATTTAACATGCTTTCCGTCAAGTAAATAAATAAACCAGCAAAGGTGTTGCAGTTCCACACCACGCCGACGAGGGGAAGCAAAGAAACACTTCTTGAACTAGACCACATCGTAACAGCGCTCGAAGAAGAGGCTGAGCAGAAACTCTCGCGATATCTCAGTGTGTCCTTGATGCAGAGACAGAAATGGGCTACTGGGATCTAGAAGAGGGCAAAGACTGCGTTTCCAAAACATGGATCACCACGAAAGTAGCCACAGCCATGGGTTAGTCTGATGGACGTCTGCTCTGTAGGGTTCCTAAAGGAGCGTAGTTTTAAACCTGTGCATTGGTAATGCGCCATAAAGGCTAAGCTGTTAGCATGTACACTCGTTAGTCCAGTAGTGAATACAACAAGCGCACTATTTTCTCAAATTCATATTTTTCTGACAGTTATTTATTTGTTTCATACAAAGGTTTTTTTATTTTATTTTTTTATGGCAATGTATCTCAAAATGACTAGTAAAGTGGATATCGAGATGGTCACTATGGCCTGCTTTATAACACAAAACCTAACGTCCTTTAAAACTGCTGTTGTTCTGCAGGGCTGGTGGGTTCTGCCTACCACATTGTGGCTTATCAGCCTGAAACAGCTGTCGAGGCTTTGACCAGAGCAACATCAGCCACTGCCACCATGGGTAAGAGACACTTAATAAACTGTGCTCCGATTCATGCACCCTGTGTGCCGAGCAGAAGTGTTAACAACAGAGACATTTCCCTGAATTATATCGAAATTATTCAAATGAGTGCAGTGGGGTTCATAGGAGTTACCTGGGATTCATAAATTTTGGGGCATCTCGCCCGGGGGGCGGGGTTACGTTCTGCGTCACTTCTCTCATGCGGGTTCTCGTCGACCAGGGTCAGCGCGCACACAGGCAGGCACAGAACTAGCTAGCGAACCTAAGTCATAAATCTAATAAGTTATGTTTTTTACAACACGTTTTTTGATGGAAAAGTGATGTTTAATTTCCATAGTCTTTGTTTAGTGAACGAAAGCGAAATCAGGAATTGCGGTCTTTCAGTTTGTTTATCGTTACCTAGCTACCAAGGGTTTAAGTTGTACAAGATGTGCTGTAGCCTTAATTATTTACAATGGCCAAGTCGCGTTTCATATTAACAGATGAATAGGCTTCGCTCAGTTTATTAAATACATCCAACCTGAAAATCACGGTAGGACTGTGCAAACAAAGTAGACTATCTGTCTAGCATTGCCATGTCAGTGTATTGATTCATTGTCCCATCATAGTTTGTAAGAGACATTTCAGGTTGGATGTATTTAAACTGAGCGAAGCCTATTCATCTGTTAATATGAAACGCGACTTGGCCACTGTAATTAAGGCTACAGCACATCTTGTACAACCGAAATGGTTAGCGCTTTTACCAAATATCACTTTTCATAAGGTATGGACATTGCCAAACAAATTTTTGTTTCATAATAAAATAGAAGAAATCCATTTTAAAAATATTCACCGTTATTACCCTTGTAATAAATATCTAAGTAAATTTTACAGTAATATTTCCCCACTATGCTCTTTTTGCCAAGAGGAGGAAGAATCTATTTTACACTTATTTTACTTATGTTCTTATACTAAACAATTTTGGCTTCAAATTTCAGCTTCCATATTTCTTGCATTTCATCAGTTATGTAATATTTCTGTCAGTACGGTTATTTTTCACTCTGATGTCTCTGAAAATAAAAAGCTAGATGATATATTAAACTTGTTCTGTATGATGGGAAAATACCACATCCACAAAGCAAGATACCTTAAATTCAAACCTAGTTGCAAAATTTTTGCTTATGATTTAGTTATTATTGTCTTCACTTCAAAAAATCCCCTCCAATAAAAAAGCTTTGAAAACATCCTGTATTATAGAACAAGTTTTATGTAAATTGTAATTGTATTTTATTTACTGTTATTATTTACTTTCATTTTCTCTGTATCCCCACATGTTCATGTTCATTGTTTTGTGTTATTTCCATTGCATTGATTTATATTGTAATGCAATAAAAAAAAAACATCTTGTACAACCCTTGGTAGCTAGGCAACGATAAACAAACTGAAAGACCGCGATTCCTGATTTCGCTTTCGTTCAAAACAAAGACTATGGAAATTAAACATCACTTTTCCATCAAAAACGTGTTGTAAAAAACATAACTTATTAGATTTAAGAGTAGGTTCGCTAGCTAGTTCTGTGCCTGCCTGTGTGCGCGCTGACCCTGGTCGACGAGAACCCGCATTAGAGATGTGACGCAGGACGTAACCCCGCCCCCCGGGCGAGATGCCCCAAAATTTATGAGTCCCGGAGTTACCTACCTACCTACCTCCCCATTCTCATTAGGCCTACTTAAATGCAGATATATTTATACAGTACCGGTCAAAAGTTTGGAAACATTACTATTTTTAATGCTTTTAAATAAGTCTCTTATCTTCATCAAGCCTGCATTTATTTGATAAAGAAAAAAAAAAAAAACAGAAAAAAACTAATATTGTGAAATATTATTATAATTTCAAATATTGATAATCTATTTGAATATACTCTATAACACACATGTAGTCATTACTCCAGTCTTCAGAATCACATGATCCTTCAGAAATCATTCTAAGATGCTGATTTATTATCATCAATGTTGGAAACAGTTGTGCTGCTTCATTTTTCTTTTTCCAGGATTCTTTGATGAATAAAAAGTAAAAAAAAAATAGAAGAGAATAGAAATTTATTTAAAATAGAAGTATTCTGTAATAATATACACTACCGTTCAAAAGTTTGGGGTCAGCACATTTTGTTTATAAAGAAATTAAAGCTTTTATTCAGCAATAATGTGTTAAATTGATAAAAAGTGTTAGTAAAGATATGTTGTTAGAAAAGATTTCTGTTTTGAATAAATGCTGTTCTTGTGAACTTTTTATCCATCAATGAATAGTTACATATACAATTTTACGCTGTCAGAACAGTAGATACATTAATAGAATGTTTTCAGTTTAGACTGGGTGTATCAGATGACACACATATACACTTGCTGTAATAATTAATTTCCTGTTTGCTACCCTTTCAGCTGCCATGGGTGCCATCTTTGGAATGGCCACTTGTCTAAGTGCACAGGCCAGAGATGCACCTGAGGACCCGACTAACTATTTCATTGGTGGATGTGCTTCGGGCATTTTCCTCGGGGCACGGAGTAAGTACAGGATTCACATGCTTTTTTAATATTTTCCTTTTTTGAGACGAATCTAACGAGGTTTTGCTGGTGTTTTTAATGTTTAGCACACAGTGCTGTCACAGGTACGGCAGCGTGTTTTGGTCTGGGAACTGTGGCTATGCTCACCAAGGTTGGAAAAACAGAAGGCTGGAGAATAACAGGACCCCCAAAGCTGTGACCTGATATGTCCCCTAGTATTTGATGTGTTCATATTGTATATTGCTCTCATAAATGTATTAAGATTAAAAATTAAACAATCTCTGGATGTACTCCTAATGTGTTTGACACAGAGTATTTTCTGCTTTGACTGACTGCATTTATTACAATGTGTCTTAGGCCTGGTTTCACAGACAGGTCTTAGATAAAGCCAGGATTAGGCTTTAGTTCAAGTAGTTTTTACAAACATGCCTTTACTGGTGTGCATCTACAAGACAAAACAATGACACTGACATATTTTAAGAAATGTCCTAGTTGCTTTCAGTTAAAAAAGCTCAAACAAGCATTTTAGTATGAGAATAGTCTTAAGCCTTGTCTGTGAAATCGACCATTAATGTTTCAAAGTTGCCACATGAAACATTAATACATTGCAAAACAGCCAGACCAACACACAGCAGCCTGCTGGTTTATAGGATAAATCGTGTAGTGATTATTCTCACCAACAGGAGGCGCTGCGAGCTACGCTGACTCTACGAGAGTAGAGCTAACGTTACGCTATCGTCAAATATCAAAACAAACATCCTTATCGCTTTCAAGGTAGTAACATACTGACTATGTTAAAGTAATACTGTCTGTATGTGCTCTATAACAGCGCCTCAACAGGGTGCGGGATTGTTTTGCAATAAACGTCCCCAAAAGTTCACAAAGTAAACGGTTACTAAACTAAACAATTAGGCTACACTAGCAACAAATACATTTGCAGAATACACACAGGCTACTTTCTGCTTAAAATAAACCTAAAAAGGAAAATAGCAAGCCCAATTAATGGTAGTAGCCTGAAGGGGGTCACACACCGGACGCGCAGCTCAGCGTCGCGCCACGTCTAGGACAACTGTCACCTGAAAATCCGATAATAACATCAGCAATTTTCTGATTTCTGTAAATAAATATAAAACTAAATGTATATTGCAGCACAGGGTTAAGTCCATATATACATTAACTACGATTTGAGACACATAAATGTAAATTTAATATAAAACTATTTAAATGGGGCAGGATTTTGAACACGGTCCTGAGCCGTAGCTGGGCGCCGCGGACAGACGCCGAAAGGCGCCGCCGGTGTGTGTACTCTCATAGAGAATAATGTGTTCGAATTTAAAAAACGTGGCGCTGAGCTGCGCGTTCGGTGTGCGACCCCCTTAAGAGTAATTTTCAAGCACAAACGAAACGCATCATTTGAAGTTAAAAACAAAGTTGCTGTATGAAGTAGGTTCTACTTTTCATCATCTCGTTTCGAGATCCACCTATGGGAAGGGCATCCGTACCTGACCTCTGCAGAAGCATCCAATTGCACCAAGTCTGGCTAGACAGACAGAAGCGCGCAGCCAATGCCCGGTAAGGCCACACCCCCTTACCGAGGCATATAACTTCTCCACGCACTGCTATTCCTCAGTTGACATTCGCTTCTCGCGATCTCTGCTCTGACACAGTTCGGTTGGATTAACGTTACGCTGCTCACTTTCGAGTCTTCAGGAGGACATATCGCCAGATCAGCCAGACGTGAGTGACAGTCGTTTCTTCAGCCTATCCGCTGTGTTTTTTGCATCCGGAGCCGCCCGCGCTCTCGCTGTCCTTCACCTGCTCCTCCTTACATGGCTGCCCGCCACGTTTTTTTCCGAGTTCTTCACCGCTGGCCCACCCATGGCTATGTGACCGTCTAAACCGCCGCTTCTCCGGGGAACTATCACGACGAGCCTGCCCGGCCGCGTGTGGTGCTCTCATCGCCGCTAAGGACCCTCTCGTTCTGCGCGGTCTGCTTGGGCTTTACACGCTCAAGAAGCTTAGGAGAACCCGGAGAATTGCGGTCATTGTAATTGCTGTAACGTTAGCTTTTACTAAGCCGGCTTTTAGTTGCACGATCCCGAACGCCGTGCTAGGCCTTTCTGACTCGGATGGAGGACACGGTGATGATGACGCGCTACCGGGGGACTCCCGGAGCGCCACCTCTCTAAAATATTTGAGCTGACATCAGCCCAATCCGCATTCCCTGAAGAGGACATCTTCGCGGGAAAACCTCACTCTCGTTGACGAACCGGCCGGTTCCGATGACGAAGCTCGTAGCGTCCCGCTAGACTGTTAACACGGTCTCACGGGCCTCATGTGTTACGATCACGTGTTGAGGTTTTCAATTTACGCCTTCCTAGGAAGGCGGCCCCGAACGCAAGCGGCCTGCCTGTTGTTCGACCGTTGGGAGTATCGAGCCCGCCTTCACGGGCCACGAGCCCTCCGGATTCTCTCCCGGTCCCGGTCCCGGAACCCCTGTCCAAAAGACATAGGGTCTCCCGCGGACGGTCGGTTAATCCCGTCTCGTGGCTGCCCAGCCCGTGTGTTTAGTGATGCTGTCGTGAGGAAAGTACATAAGCAGTGTAACCACACCGCAAGCACTTGGTTCCCCTATAAAGTTATAAAGGCTTCGGCCCCAGTGTTTTCCCAACACAAAACACACACATCACTAAACAACACATTTAACAAACGAATCAGATGAATTTGTGCAGATTTATATATCTGCCAACATAGAGAGCAAATCTCTCTATCCCATGCATGTTGCCCTGAGTCTGTCCACAAGAGGGCGCCATTGCCTCACAAATCAACCAGCTGGGCTCACACAGCTCAGTTGCGGCTGCCCAGCCCGTGTTTTTAGTGGACGTTGTGTGTGGAAGGCTTCGGCCCCCTGTGTTCCCCAACACAAAACACATACATCACTAAACAACACATTTAACAAACGAATCAGATGAATTCGTGCAGATTTATATATCTGCCAACATAGAGAGCAAATCTCTCTGATCCCATGCATGTCGCCCTGAGTCTGTCCACAAGAGGGCGCCATTGCCTCACAAATCAACCAGCTGGGCTTACACAGCTCAGTTGCGGCTGCCCAGCCCGTGTTTTTAGTGGTGTGTGTGTGGAAGGCTTCGGCCCCTGTGTTCCCCAGCACAAAACACACACATAACTAAATAACACTTTAAAACAAACAAATTAAATAAATCCATTACTTTTCTGCCTGCACTTGAGACTGCCCAGTTCATGTGTTCAGGAGATGTGTGTGTCCCCCCCCCCCCACACTTACAAATCAGGGGGTACTTTGTGAGGGAAAGTTTAGCACAGTGGACACCACACTATGTTCCCCTCACTCTGTCAATAAAGGCTTTCGGCCCCAGTGTTTGCCCAACACAATACGCACAAAGTTACGAATCAAATGAGAAAACTTCTTACTGCAGAGAGAGGAAATCCCTCCGAACCCCTGCATGTCGCCTCTAGTGTGCCCACTAGATGGCGCATTTGCAAATGAACCAGCTGGGCCCATACCGCCCCGCTCCGGCACGAGCGGGGGCGCTCGCGAGTCACGAAGCGGCTTGGCAAGCCGTTTCAGCGCCCGAGTGGGTTTTGCGTACCGTAACCCAGGGTTACAGGCTGCAGTTTGCAATAAAACCTCCAGGTGTTCTCTCTTCTCACACAGAAGAAAACGCCGCACACATTCTGAAAGAGGAAATTTCCTCCCTCCTAAACAAGGGAGCGATTCAGATGGTGCCACTCAATCTGATAAACCATGGTTTTTATTCCTGGTACTTTAATTATCCAAAAGGCGTGGCGCCCACCCGCTATATATTGGACCTTTGAGTGTTGAACAAACATTTAAGGAAATACAATTTCAGAATGTGACACAAGGCTCTCTCGCCCGTGCCATAAAGCAGAACGACTGGTTCACATCAGTCGATCTGAAAGATGCTTTCTTTCACATAAGCATCTACCCTCCACACAGGAAATATCTTCGTTTCGCCTACCAAGGCATTTGTTACGAATTCACAGTTCTTCCGTTCGGGTGCAATTTGAGTCCCCGAACTTTCTGTGTGCGGAGGCGGGCGTGGCGCCCCTGAGACTATCAGGGCTGAGAATTCGTACTTTCATAGACGATTGGCTCATCATAGCCAAATCAAAGGAGAAGGTGTCGCTGGTCACCGGCCGGGTACTTGCGCACATCACATCCCTCTGGTTCAAGGTGAATGCGAGCAAAAGCAATCTGACTCCCAGTCAGAATGTTATTTTCCTGGGCTTGGAATTGAACTCAGTCTCCATGCAACGCGTCTCTCTCAAGAGTGCGTTCGCTCGCTGATGGACTGTCTGTCCCAGTTCAGAGAAGGGGCGAGAGTACAATATCGCAATGCCTCAGGCTGCAGGGTCTCATGGCTTCATCTATCCAAGTTGTGCCGTTGGGTCTCCTGAGAATGAGAGCGTTCACAAAATGGGTTTTGTACACTACATTTCAGCCCGGTTCGTGATCTCTGCCGCTCGGTAACGGTGACGTGCGCCTGCTCGGCGGCCCTGCGCCATTGGGAGAGCGAGAACTTTTACGCACGGGGAACCCCCCTCGGGACGGTTACGATGCGGAAAGTTGTGACGACAGATGCGTCCTTAACAGGCTGGGGAACCACCCAGGATGGCAGAATGCTGAACGGTCTGTGGCTGAGCAGACCACGTTCAGCGCACATTAACTATTTAGAGCTTTTACCATTTGGAAAGCTCTGAATCATTTTCTACCTCGCCTGCAGGGACATCCCGTTCTAGTACGGTACGATAATACCACGGCAGTGGCTTATATCAACCGTCAGGGCGGCATGTGCTCGTCGAAACTCCACGCTCTAGCTTACAGGCTTTTGATGTGGAGCAGACGGGTTTTTCTGTCATAACGCGTGACTCATGTTCTGGGCATTCTGAACAGAGCCGCCGGATCTGCTATCGAGGGGAAACCCAATCTACGGAGATTGCCGTCTTCACCCGCAGATAGTGGAGATGTTATGGATGAGATTTGGACAGGCAGTTGTAGATCTTTTCGCCTCGCGCGAAAACCACCATTGTCCTATGTTCTTCTCGCTAAAGGACATGGAACGCGCCCCTCGGGGCAGACGAACTGGCCCACCCATGGCCCAGAGAGTGCTGCTGTATGCTTTTCCTCCCCTGTGCCTGATGATTTCACACTGGCCAGGGTGAGAGAGCACGGCCTGTCTCTCATCCTGAAAGCACCCAGGTGGCCCAAAGCCCCGTGGCTGGCAGAGATAATCCCTCTCTCAATTCTTTTTAATAAAAAGAGATGAACATGGTAATAACACTAACATTCAAACCTTTTACATTTTCAATACTGATACGCTGCAATATGGTTTCGTTTAAAAATATTATATATATACATACATACATACACATATTTTTACACATATGCATATTTTGCATTCATTATAAGAGTAAAAAAAAAAATAAAAAAAAATAAAAGTGGGGTTTGAGACACTGCAGGGTTTTTTTTTTTAGTTGAAAACTTAAAATTACATGTAAAATTAAAATAAATAATTTTACACAAAATAGATAAAAAATAAAGCACTTTCGAAAAATGCACGTTATATGTTCATCTGCATGTCCAATAACTGACATTAGAGAGCCATGAACATGCAAATGTGTTGATAAATGATTAAAATATTAACTGAAAATTCTCAGTGGCTACTTCAAATAAATGTCATATCAAAGGCCTCCCCCCTCGCACGGACATACTGTCCCAAGCCAACAGGGAGATTTACCACCCCCATCCGGACAGGGTGGCTCTCTGGGCCTGGCCCGTGAGAGGACGAACCTAAATGCACTCGGGCTCCCGCCGCGTGTAATCGCCACTACTCAGAATGCCAGGGCCGTTTCCACACGATCCCTATATGGCTGTAAGTGGCAAGTGTTCGAAGGGTGGTGTGATGGGCGTGGTCTCACATCTTATCAGTGCTCTGTGTCTGATATTTTGTGTTTCATGCAAGACCTCATGGAAAGAGGCAGGTCCTTTTCCACCATTAAGGTCTACCTGGCTGCGATTTCAGCCTGTCATGTGGGTTTTGAGGGCTCCACCGTCACACCCTCTAACCCGCAGTTTTATGAAGGGTGCACGCCGCTCTTTGCCGGTCATCAGGGGATCTGTTCCAGAGTGGGACCTCTCCATGGTGCTGGAAGTGCGGCCTCTGTATCTTTTGAGCCTCTGGGGAGTATTTCCCTTAAGCTGCTGTCCCTCAAGACAGCTTTGCTCTCGGCCTTGGCATCTGCTAAACGGGTCAGTGAGCTACATGCACTCTCGGTTAACCCCTCGTGCGCCAAATTCTCCCTATGTGGAGATAGGGTTTCCCTTAAGCCTAACCCGGCCTTCATGCCGAAACGCTTCCCTGCGTTCACTTTGGAGGTTTT
This sequence comes from Scardinius erythrophthalmus, assembly GCF_964197995.2. NCBI lineage: Eukaryota > Metazoa > Chordata > Actinopteri > Cypriniformes > Leuciscidae > Scardinius > Scardinius erythrophthalmus. Next base: position 7,820,821 of record NC_138245.1, on the reverse strand, counting down.
GGAGCTATCCGCTTTTCACCCTCCACCTTTTCGCCTCCCCGGAGGATCAGAGGCTGAATGCTCTGTGTCCCGTCCGTGCTCTGCAAGCATATATGACCAGGACCAGTGCTTTCCGCAAGTGCTCTTTGATTCAAGGGCTCCGCACAAGGGGAGTCCCATTCCAAAGTAATGCCTCTCACATTGGCTTGTGGACGCTATACTATGGCTTATGAAGCAAAGGGAGTGCAGCCCCCAGGGGGCATCAGAACTCATTCCACAAGGGGCTTAGCCGCCTCTTGGGCTTTGTTCAGGGGAGTGCCACTGCAGGACATCTGCTCCGCTGCCAGCTGGGCCTCTCCTCATACCTTTGAGCGTTCTACCGGTTGGATGTCACCAGAACCTCGGTGGCACTCTCGGTCCTAGGGGTAGGGTCCTCTTAGCCCTTTCCCACAGCCCCGTTGGGTTAACCAACGAGGAGTGAATAGGCCGGCCGGCCATGTTCATTCCTGTCACCAAGCATTTGCATTCCTTCTTGGGTTTAGCTATGTGCATTGGTGGTGCGGGGGCCATTATCATGTATGTGTCTCATGCATGTTTCATGCCCTGCTTGTCCACAGCAGTTTAGCGTGGCGTCATCCTTGCAGGGTCATGTTTGTGGGACGTGTCAGGCACCGCCTCTCTGAGGTGACCGTCCTTCTCTGGCCTTCAGAACCTCACTGTGAGTGTATTGGGCAATCGGGGAGCTGTCCATGTCTCTCCCATAGGTGGATCTCGAAACGAGATGATGAAAGAGAACAATAGGTTACTGTCGTAACCCCGGTTCTCTGAAACATTGAGTGGAGAGATCCACCAGCGTTGCCCCGCTTGCCACACGAGAAGCGAATATACTTACTGAGGAATAGCAGCGCGCGGAGAAGTTATATGCCTCGGTAAGGGGGTGTGGCCTTCCCGGGCATTGGCTGCGCGCTTCTGTCTGTCTAGCCAGACTTGGTGCAATTGGATGCTTCTGCAGAGGTCAGGTACGGATGCCCTTCCCATAGGTGGATCTCGAAACGAGATGTTTCAGAGAACCGGGGTTACGACAGTAACCTATTGTTATCTTGTGAAAATGAAAATATTAAATACAAGTGTAAAATGTTAAAATAATTGTTAAATAGTTGTATTTATAAAATAGTTTTGAACTGCTTTTTATTTGCAATGGTTGAGCGGAGATGTTTTTTTTTTTTTTTTTTTTTCATAATTCAACACTTGCACCTTGGAACCTGTTTCAAGGTTTGCGTTCTCGAGCCACCAGGCACTGCTGTTGTGCGGTAAGACAGTTATATGTTCTTTGCAGCGGAAGTGAATCGATCAAAACTAACTTTAGCTGGACAATAACTTTATTCCAGAGCTGCTAAAGCCAAAACAATCTATTGAGTATTCACCCAGACCATGGTCTATACGTTACTTTAATATCCTATTATCTCTGTAAAGCTGCTTTGAAATTATCAGTGGAGTTTATCAACAAATAAATAATGACAAATAAGCCTATTTGTTGGCCAAGACAGTGATATTTTAATGACATATTTTATACATTTGCTTGCTGTTTTAAGTATTGTTCTGTTTCGAAATAGTTTTGAATGATTTAATTTAAGTGAAAACCCTGTTACAGGCTTTTTAAAGTTAAGACAGCTTTGGCTACAACATGTTCAGTACACTAGATCAATATGGTAGCTACATCGCAAACAATTAAAATCATTTAGCAATTATCAAAGTATATTCTGGATGTACTGAAGGGTATTGGAAGCTTTAGTGCTATATAGTGTACACGTTGTGGTGAGTTCTTATTGCAGCCACAAGATGGCGGCGTTAAACCACTGCTCTATTTTTGGAGGGAAAATAAGCCCAATATAATTCAAATGACTCACGTCAAATGATTATGATTACATGAATCATTCACCATTTCAAATGCCAAAATATATTCGTATTTTGGAAATCATTTAAAAAGTATATTCCTGTAAAGCTTAATACTGGGCCCCCAAGTTTAATTTGTTAAAATAGTTGAGTTGATATTAGGGGTCTGGGCCTCATATAGATTTGTTTGAGCAGTTTCCATTTGTTCTATTCAGGGAGAATATGTAATTACAGGTATCTGGGGTGGTCTTGTCTGGCACAAAGTAGAGGTGTGTGTGTGGCAAACTCAGAGCTGGAAATCAAACAGTAGTGCCTGAGAGTCTCCTCATGTATGTGTGTGTTAAAACCAGCACAGCTCTATTATCACCAGAATGAAGACTGTGCCAAGGTGTTGCAGTTTTATTAGAGACCCGTTGAGTTCACTGGACCGTATTTACAGGTGATTAGCACAGCGGTTACTGGGAGGCTTTTAAATCATTAATGAGATGTGAGAAACAGCTGTTTGCAGTTTATTTGGTCTCGGCAGCTGGAACAAGCAGGGAAAACACAAGAATCCGGGAGATTGATGTGTTTGCTTTGGCATTTACTCTGTTGACAACCACAGAAACAAAAAAAGTGTCAATTATATCCATGAGGCTAAAAGCCAAACTGTAATTAGCAGACACGTCCTCATCTGGACCTTCTCAATCTGCTAATAATTTGATCATGATATTGAAGTTGCAAAACAACTTCTTCTGTAAAGATAAGCTACCCTGTACAGGTTTTTGTATATTTCATCCAATAATAATGCCCATTTGGAAACACTTAACACATTTCCTGAATTTTAAATGTGGGCGTTCTTAGTAATTTCCTATTCTGAAATATGGTGACAATAAATGAAAGCATGAAATTAAAGAAAAAAACACAAAAGAAAATGTTGAGAAGCCTGTCAAACCAGCCTCTCTCTGTTAATGTCTCCACTCGTGGGATTAATTATGGTTGTTATGTGAAATTTGGCTCATGGTGGCATCATGTGATTGTAATAATGAGCTGGAAACTATTGAGTTCCAATTTTTTATTTAACGGATTACAGCTCCAACAGCACTGGCAGTGCCTTACAGAATTCATTGAAGTGGATTGCAAGAGTAGAAATCCGGATTTTAAAGGTGAAGTGCTTAATGTTTTACATTAAAATACTTTCTCCCCAAATGCTTTTGAAGCTAGATGGTGTAGCTACATCTACCAGCAGGGGTTTAAACTTTTTAATGTCAAGTAAAATCAAAAAATTATGATGATGATGATGATCCCCAAATATGATGATCCCCTGTGAGCAACACCTTTTCAACACACACTCATTGCAGTTCATAACTACATTTTAGCAAGTTGCAAATACGTATGAATTCATATTATTTTATTCGTACGTTTTCATAGACTATGCTTATGCTCTAGTGATGTTTATGTTTAGGTGTGAGATTATGCTTCTTCTTTTTATTTAATTTTTTTTATCTTAAGTTTTCGTACGAATCAAATCTTACTAAAACCAGACTTCATTCACCCCAATGGAAAGCATATTTACACTGTCTGAATCGTTCCTTATGCCCTAGAATGAACTAATAGTAAATGTGTGAACAAGTGTATGTTACATGAACAAGTGTACAATAATGTTTATACAATAAAATTATAATCGCAATTAATCATCATTATTTCCAACCAGTCTTCAGAACGCAGAATTAATATAAAATTTGGTAAATATGTTAAAACATGTTGTGTTAAGCTTAAGTTTTGTAACATTTAGTTACATTTTATTTTGATGAAGTCTCCTTTAGAAAATGTAACTATATGTAATTTTACAATATGTCAACTAACTCTCATTAGAGTATTAGTAGACTGTTAGGGGTCAGTAGAATAAGTTGACATTTACTTGAAAAGTTACTTATAGTCAGTAGAATGACTGTTGGGGGATTATCACAATAAAGTTAAAATAAAATTTGTGGGATTTTTTCTTACATTTTCCAATAGCCCTAGCATCTCCTTGCGGAACTCAGCCGAGGGTTCCTGGACCTCAGTTAGAAATAACAGAGTTAGTTGACATGTAAGTGCAACATTACTTATAATCAACAGAATGTCTAAAGGGGACCATCAGAATAAAGTTTTGATGACACTTTACAATACGGGTGCACTAATAATCATTAAAGCACAGATAATCATGAGTTAATGTATGGTTCATGGAGAACTAAACCATTCATTAATGATAACTGCATCAGCAACTAATAAAGAGTCTGATTAATGTAATATATGAATTGCTATTAATTAAATGTCATCATGATGTATTATTCCTTAACAACAGTAAATTAATGTGTTAATTAGCTGTGGAATCCAACTTCCGGTTGTCTGCTTTAATCAATGATTAGCTAATGATTTGCAAATATATTTACTTTGGGGAATGTGTTGTATTGCATCACGCCACACACAGTGTAGACAGCATCACTGATTATAACTGGTACTTTTGAATCCTGGACCTCAAGCTTCAGCCAGACATATTCCTGTGCCGTGAACAAGAAGACACTGGATGTGCCATACAGTGGAATCCCGGTTGTAAATTGAAATCCATGCTTAGTGTGCATGGCAAAACCAAAATTGCATATTAATTAATAATGAGTTAATAGTCATGTGCCTCAACAAGTAAAGTCATGATATAATGATATCTTTGCAAATCATTAGCTAATGATTAATTAAAGCAGACAACTGGAAGTTGAATTCCACAGCTTTGACCCTTTGTGGTAATCAACACATTAATTTACACTATTAGTTACGTTATACTGTTAAGGAATTAATACATGACACATGATTCTGATTGGTCAATCGTGCCATCCAGTGGTGTGTTATTCCTCGATAACAACCGCTGAAAACAGACAACACTGGCTCATCCGGGTTACTGAAGTCAGCAGCGCTGTACGCTTGTTAGGAACGTTTTTTTCTTCATAGAAGTTTTGCTTTTGCTGAGCTAATAAAATATTAAAACTCAGTCGAATCAGTATTTTGTGAACAGTTATTTAATTATGCCATCCAGTATCATGGCCTCGCTCTCTCTCGTTTCACACAAACGCAGCTGCTGCCATTTTGTGACTATTGTTTTGTACACTGTTGGATTATAAGATACAAACAGATACGATTTTAAAACAGTTTCATCTCAGATCAATGTCTCTTATCCCCATAATGATTTATGTGAGGAAATTCTGTGTAATAAGTGGTATGACTGTATACCGTATCTCTTAAATGTCCGTCTAGTTTGAACTTGCCGCGCTAGCAACTGCACTCTCACGAAAGCTTTATTAGCTCTTTAAAGAGCTAATAAAATATTTCAACTCAGATCAATATTTTGTGTCTAATTATTTACTTATGTGGCAAGTAGCCGTGTAATAAGCTGGATAATGTACATCCAGCCGGCTGTTATCTCAGAATAAACCCCCGACAGGGTGATGAGGACCCTGACGCGAAGCGGACAACAACTGGCTGGATGTACATCATCCCTTGCTTATTAGTGCACTGCACACGTATTGTAGAGTGTTTCCAAATAAAGTGGTACCTAACATTTGGTAAAAATTGCTCAAATTTTCCATAAGCATCCCATTGCGGGCCTCAATGAGGGTTCCTGGACCCCAGTTGGAAAACTCTTGTGCTGACCAGGCAAACCCTGATCCCTTGTCCCACTAAAGTTATAGAAGTATTTTGTTAGATCTTTAAACAAGAAAAAATCAGTTATCAGCACAATAATGATCAGTTTACCTCTAAAACAAGCGGAGGATTGTAATATGAAGTTCTGCAGTTTCTTGTGGCCTCTTTCTTTCTAATGAGTTTGCTGGGAAAAGAAGCTGACATGAGCTTTCTTTTGCCACTCTGCTTTTATTGATTAACTCGCTGGCTCGATTTCCTTACGATTGAACGCATAAGTTGGAATACAGGTTCATCTTTGTCAGAAGTGCTGAATTTCAAATCAAAATGCAACTTGGTTTGGCAGATTAAAGACAAAAACTATTTCTAAAAATGGTATCCATATCCTGGTGTGTTCACTGCATTAGGAGATTTGAGAGAGCAGCTCGCTCAGCGTTTTAAATGTAGAAATGCCTCAGTCTCAGCGGAAGCCCAAAAACAGTTAGCATCGACCCAGAGCTCTTGTGCGTCAGGGGCATCATTCTTCTGTGTCAAGAGTCCGATTCTGCAGTTCCTGATGCAACAAACTACTCTGTGATAAATGCACAGATCAGAAGGGAGAGAGTGGCTCTCGTGGAGCTGTTTTCTTCATAAACCAGCTGACAATCTCTTCAACTCTGACCTGAGATATATGCAGCCGGCTTTAATGGATGTGATCTTTTAGAAACGTTTCTGATATCAGAGCATGTTAAAAGCCTCTCTCCATTATAGCTGGCAGTTTGATAAGCCGCTCAAGGGCCTGTAGGACAGCACATCCTTAGTTATAATGAAAGCGACTGTGGGACTTTTATTCGGCTGGTTCTCCAAAGTCCAAGATGTGACATTAATGAAATCTGTGTTGATAAATAATGAAGATTTATAGATGCTTATATCTGCTGGTGATGGTTCAGAGTGGGTGTGTGATGGACAGCGCTATTGACGTCCTCTATCCACTTAACCTAATGGACATTACTAGATGCCCAATGAAATGATGTCCAGAGTGTACATTTACTGAAACCATGAACTAATCATTTTCATTTGTTCTGACTTGGGGAGTCCAGGTAGTGAATCTCAAGGGGGGATGGAGTTCCAGTTCAAAATGTAGAGGATTTCCTTCTGTAATCCACATAATAATCTCTAAACGCTTTGGAAATTTGCAACCCCATCTCACAGCAATTTGTACGAATTTTAAGAGGTGACTAATTCATACGTATTCATTTGACCTCACTTGTACGAATTTGTAAAATTTTTGCTAAATTGTACATATTTTAATATGAATTTGTACGAATTACCTAACCCTGACCCCACTCCTAAACCTACCCATCACTGGGGTTTAGACAAATTAGATGAATTGGCCACCTTTTACTCACTCGTATGAATTCGTACGAATTGGTCGTGACTCGTGAGATAGCTTTGGAAATTTCATAAATAAACATGCGCGTAATTTGCACGGGGGTTACGGGGGTTATGACCCCCCCAAAAATCTGATCCAGCTAATATAACCCCCCCCCCCCCCCCCCCATATTAAAATAAATATGAAATATTCCGAATGAATACTTTTGTTCGTTTTCTTTATTTCATTTGCCAGCAAGAAAGATAGTATCATATTTTAAATAATCTGTAATGTACTTCCCGCCCACCGCACCGCCGACTACTTGGTATTACCCAACCCGCTTTCTCTACCAAGTTTGTTCACTATATTGCGCAGTCGCTGGGATGAATGGTTGGAGAAAGCTGACGGTGCATGCTAACGGATGGAAAGATGAAAAAGGACACTGAAAGGCAGCCAGACAACGATTTTTCATTGTTGGTCGACACCATTTTTTACAGTCTATGGTCGACACCAGCCAAAAAGAGGAAAAATCCTGACCAAACGGAGGTGCGTTTCTCAAAGTGTGAGGCGCGGGCGCGTGCGCGGCCCACTGCTGGGGGGGAATAGAGACATGACAAATGGGGCGCGACAAACAGGTTTTGTGCCCATCTTTTTAATTCCTTTATTTATTGACCATACACTCAAAACAAAACAAAGACACATTTAAATGTAAGCCTTGCTGAACCTTTTTACACGTAAGTTTAAAAGTAGTAGCTAGGCTATCACTTTATGGTTCCCATGGAGACGCGTCATTCATTGCTTGTCACACCGCAGCCACAATAGCGCTGAATGAATGACTGATGATCTGCTTTTATTTCTTTTTATTCAAAATTTCACAAATTTGTTAGCTATAGCAGGATATATCTGATATTCCGATTGTCAAATATGTGCAAGTGGATGTGTTTTGTTGTTTAAACACCTTTATAACGATCGCGTTAGTTGTATGCGCAACGTATTTTAGGTAAGTTATCTTAAAATACCTAAAAACAAAAATACGTAAATTATTAGGAATTTACCACCTCCGGCTCAATTTGAGATTATTATCATTATTTTTATTTTTTTATAATTTTTTTGTTCTTTTTGCAGTTTGCAAAGTGACAAAATGAATCAAAGCACAACTAGTCCACACTTTCCCAGTTTCTGAATTTGATGTTATCAGAGGCTAAATGCAAACACAATTTTTTTTTATCTACTTTTGAGTCTTATTTCATGCAAAGTGATAATATAATTGCACTTTCATTTTCTCTCTTTGAAAGTTTTTAATGCTGTTATTTGATGTTAAGTTTTTAAAATGTGATGTTAATAAAATACATTTTAACAGATAAACTTAAAGATTTTGTTAGTGGATGGTGAGTTTTGGTGATGCCCACCAATATGTGAAATCTGTTCAGAATAAAGGTGCAAGCTGCACTCCAGTGTGCCACCCTATATTGTAATATTGAGAGTTGAATTGTGCATAATACATTTGCTGCATGTAGGTGCCAATACAGTGATGCAATTGATTAATCTTTAAGTTTTTTTTTTTTTTTAGTTTTTTTTTTATAAGATATTGAACACACAAAAAATCAATTAATTGGAAGCTGCCACTGCTGGCTAGTGCTTAAACACTGTGTCATTATGGCATAAATAGTCAAGTGAACAACTGCATTTACGTTAAGTAGCCTAAATCAGTAAAAGTATCACAATGTATTTCTAAAACAGGAACGGCAAATTACCTTTTACACAAGAAAATTATTCAATAAATAAATTAATAAATATGCAGCGAGTTTAACCCCCCCAATGGTAGACCCAAAGTTACGCCCTTGTAAATAAATATAGTGGGCTTTTCTGCATCTATGTTCTAAAAAATATAAAATACGGTATGGTCCTTAATAGGGTCGCTCCAGGGAATATCAGCCATTTCCACCACTGCTTATAACTACAATTTTGAAGTCTTGTATATGAATGTTTTTTTGGGGGGGACAGAATAACGTGTCGCTTAGACTTCCATTGTAAGTGCATTACTGTAACATTTTGTTTGTTTTTACAAAGTAACAAAAAAATATGTTTTGTGGTAATTAACAGCAAGCTGCCCATAGAGTTTAAGGGTGTGTTCACAGTTGTAGTTCAGTTCTCTTGGTTCTTTTGGTCAGGACCATAAAAGAAAATGATACATTTAGTCCTGGTTCACGCTAAGCATTCACACTGTCATTTTAAACACCAAACACAGAACTTGTCGAACATCCAAAACAATACTGTGTTCTGAACTAAATGTGATGGAGCTGACAACTTGTGAAGAGCTTATTAAATGTGTAAAGGAGTTAAAACAGGGACAGGAATCCCTCCATCACACACACTGACACACAAACTATGATCTGCTGCGAGGAGTCGCGTTTCTAATGCCTATACAGAACTGTTATGGGCAACCTCTCGACTATGACAAGAAAAAACAGGTATGCTGTAACGCATCTTGTGACATCATGTCCTGTTTTTGATTTGTTTACATGTCTTTGGTCCATGCTGTGTTAATATTTAATTCAGGTTGTAAAATGTCATGTGGTGCAACTTTACAACAAGTATATATTTATGAGTTGATAATCCAGGATAATTGGGGGAAAAAAAAATTTCCTTAATTGAAAATATTTTTACAGTTGTTTTTGAAAAATAAAATGAATATGTGTACACTCACATATATTTGTCAGGGTTATGTCTAAGTTTGTATAGTTTCATTGTGTTTTGGTTTAATTTTCCCTGTCTTTCCTGTGTTCCTGGTCATTATTAGTTTCCATAGTTCCTCACCGGTTCTTAGTTGATTACTCTGTCTGTCTATTTAAACCCTTAGTTTTCTCTGGTCATTGTTCCAAGTCATCTTATTTAAATGTGGTTGTGTTATTCTGTTTTCCTGCTTGTATCCACTTGTAGTTATTATTAAAAGACTGTTTGTTTGTAATCCTTCGTCATTGTGCGCTCATTACAGCCACACAGCATGACAGAACACGGAACCTATAAGATTTTAAAAATGGACTTACCAGAAGGCCGATTGCTCTGCTTAGAGCAGGAGCAGCGTAACCTCGAGAACAACACCAAGGACCTTTTTTTGATCTGGCGTGCCTCACCCACTACCCAGATCACTTGCTTTGCGTCTTCTATTACACCAGCCTCAATGAGCAATCCAAGGCACTCCTACCCGTTGATGGACCTAGGGGGAATTTTACACCGTTCGTGGAGTGGGTGCTGGTGAACAACGGATCTCCCTTCACCATCTACCCTGCTGAGAAGGACATCACCAGCCCCACTCCAGACCCAGAGCCAACAACATCGGTCCCAGTGAATGTGTTTGTGGATTTCGAGGGAATGGAATGGAGCCCCCCCCCCACACTCCCGCCACTGAGACAGAGCAGCATATGGCCTCTGGGAAATGTAATGAGGATCTGGTAAAGGATAATCCCCATGGTCTCCCGTCTCCGCAGGGACCGCACAGCTCCAAGTCTCCTGCGTCTCCAATGGTCGCACCCAGCCTCCCTCTCTCACCTCCTCTACCAAAGACAGCCAGTCCTTCAGCCCCACCTCCGCTGCCTCCCTTCAGTCCTTCAGCTTCCCCTCTGTTGACTCCACTCTGCTGCATGGATCTGCTTCGGGTCTTCCGGTCTTCGGTTCCGCCTTGGCTAGAGGATCCCCTGGCTCTGCCTCCAGCCGCAGAGCCCATTACTCCACCTCAGCTCACCGACCAGGCGGCTCCACCTTGGCTCCTCAGTTCCTCAGCTCCAACTGAGGCCGCCATCCTTACGGCTCAACCGGTCTTCCTGATACCTCCAGCTCCTTGGTTAGTCGCCACTCTGCCTGCGCCACGGACTTCCGGGCCTTGAGCTGTGCTCTGGCTCTCAACCTGGCTGTTCCTGCTCTCGTCTCCTCCCTAGCTCCTCCCATCGTCATCACCGCCCTGGCTTCTCCCGCCGACATCTCACCTGTTCCTCACCTGTTCTTAGTTCTGTTGATTATTCTGTGTCTGTGTGTTTAAACCAGACGTTTCCTCTGTTCATTTTAGTTAAATGTGGTTGTGTTGTTCTGTTCTCCTGCTTGTATCCTCTTGGAATTATTATTAAAGACTGTGTGTTTTTAACCCTTTATCATCGTGCGCTCATTACAGACACACAGCATGACCGGTTTCAAGGTGTAAGGCAATTTTTTAAATTTTTTTGATATACAGTATGTATATATGCTTTTTGTTCGATTTTCAGAACCATATGAAACCAACATAAATAAAAAGATTTGGTTTCTAAGAATGTGGCACATTTAAACTAATATTCATTTATTTATTATTTTCAGAATCGTGAACACTGTTGTGCCATTGACCCATATTCCTTGTAAGATTTAATTCTGACAATCACTGAGGTGTTTTGAATGACTCAATGGGCAGCACTGTGAGCAAGCTAAGATAAGAAAAGAAAGCTCTGTTAAGAAATGACCATTCTTTAAATTTAGATTGTGCTGTTGACTTTAAAACAACCTCGGTTAGAAACCCAGTGATTCTGTTTGATGGAATTTCAGCCATTCGTGCCCAGAGTTTTCAAACTGTAGTAAACATTAGCATACTTGTGCATTTGTGGATTTAGTACAGCCTGTGTTGTCTTGTTTTACTTAGTTTTGGGTTTTAGTGTTATGCTACCATTGATTTATTATGCTTTTAATTACACTATCTGTCTAAAGAACCAAAATCATCCTCATCTCAGTATAAAAGATGAGTTTGTTTAGTGTGAGATAAACTCAGAGTGACAAATATATGAAGTTGGTCTTTAGCTAATAAAAGTCTAAACCAAGCCAGTCCCACAGCTGAATAATTTACTGTGTGCTGAGTGGAGGGAATCCAATACACTGAAACCAAACTTCTCAAATTTGACCACTCGCAATCCCCACCCTCCTGAACACACATATCCTCACACACAAACATCTGGGATGCAACGTCTGCAGAAAATGATGAGGCATAAGTCCCCACGGGTGAGATTACGGGTTCTTTTCCTGACCAAAAACATGGGACATTTTGCAGATATTGAGTCCGGAAAGCTTCTTCTCCAAAACCTCTCATATCAGTTTGTAATCCCTGGAGAGTCACGCTATTTGTACTTTAACCTTTCTGCAAATTCATTTAAGCGAGCAAAATGCTTATTTAGATATTCAATGCAGGGAACTCACCTATTCAGTCTGTAGGGTGGTTTTCTAGGCCAGTTTGATATAATTGGACTCTCTTTTGGCTGCTTGGCAGCATAAACTTGTGTTTACTTTGAAAATGCCAAGAGGAGCTTTTCTGTGTATGTAAATATTACTGTGAATTGAGAAACAAAGTATAAATCTCAGAATATTTGTCAATTAACAGGAGCGGGAATATGGTACAAAAAAAGCAGAAAGCAGAACAGATGTTCGATTTGAATTATTCTTTATCCTCGCTACATTGGTGTCCAAAAATGGTTTAAAAGATTCATTCGGCCTGAAGAAATGTCTTAATAAAACGGCTTGCGTTAAGATAATTATAAATCTGTCATCATATTCTCATGTGATAAAGCGATTCCACAATGATAGCAAAAACATCTGTTTCATGCTGTTCATAATAGGACTAACACAGACCATTTGACCCTTTGTGCAACACAATATCACTATCAATCTGACTTTATCTCTGAAGACGCCTCACGTCTGTTGAAGATAAATAGCTAAAGAACATCTTTAGATATAATCAGGATTTCCCTCGAAAGTTCTCATGGTTTTGTATGATAAAGCACCAAGTGGTATATCATGTCCCACTTATTTGTTTTGGATATGTTTATGTTATATGCATATTATATATATATATATATATATATATATATATATATATATATATATATATATATATATAAGCGCTTTTTACAATAGGCTTACAGACTGTTTCAAAGCAGCTTTACAGAGATAACAGGAAAATAATGCAACAAAGTTTGTTTCCAGGAGAAAAAAGCGTCACAGTCCAGCTTAATTAAGTTCAGTGATGTTTCATTTTTGTTGTAAAAAAGTTATTTATTTAGTTCATTTATATATATAGCCGCTCTGGAGAAAACCGTGATGTCATCGTCCAGCTCAGTTCAGTTCTCATATAATGGTGTCAATGCAGGCAGATCAATATTATTATTGACTATTTTATAATATTAAAGTTTCAATTAAAATGAAAATATATATACATTTCACTTTTCATGAATTAAAACACGATATAATTTCAACTTTATATCACACAACGTGATTTTATTTTTCATCATTTTTGGCTTTATTTCTCATTGTTGGGACTTTATATCTCACAATGTGACTTTATTTCTTATTGTAATCTAATAAAAAATACCTTTTTAGTTTTTACTTTACTCTTAAAAATAAAGGTTCTTTATTGACATTTATATGGTTCCATGAAGAATGTTTAACATCCATGGAAACATTCCACTGCACAAAAGGTTCTTGGAAAAAGAAGGTTCTTTAGAATATTAAAATGTTCTCCTCATGAAGAAATAGAGATTCTTTTAAGAAGTGATCTCTGAAAGGTTCTCCGTGGAACCATTCTTCTTTTGGAACCTTCATTTCTAAAAGTGTTGGAGGCTTTCATATGTTCTATGTGTCTCTTTGTGTGTGTGATATTTTATTCATACATTCTTATTTTATGCTCTTTTTTTGTCATCATGACATGACGTTCAGAAACCACCATAATTTCACACAGAGATCATATTTGCTTATTGTACAATGATTTTTGTTTTAACTAAACCAAGAACAATGCGACCACTGAGCTCAGTGAACGTTTATGGAGACATTTAAATAGGCAGGAAAATAACCTCCCACCAACAAATGACACTTTAAGCAGAACATTGCGGTTGTAAAGTAAATGAAAATGAGGGCTAATTAACTGGAAATTGTAAAACACGCTCTTTTCCTTGTTATATAGAATTTTCTCACCCTTTTTAAATAAAGACATAAAATTAAGTAAATGGATGTTTTGTTGACACAGTGATCCGACAACTTTTGTTGTGTTTCCAGCTAATGCTGGACAGAAGTCTGCATTACAGGCCCATGCTTCTCCTGTACACACATCTTCCAAACATTCTGATGGTAACGGTTATATCATTAGAAGGCTATTCGCACTCACGGCTCCTCCAACTAGTGTTCCGTTTTTCTGAGCGCAGATGTTAGCGCTTGCACAGCTGTGAAGCCGCTCTCATGGTTTACTGTAGTGTTTACACCACTGCGACCCTCTTCATTGCCTCACCTGCTCCCTGTCCTCTGGCCAGCGCTCAATCTGACCTCCCATTAGAGAAAGGGAGGTCCGTCTCTTCATCTTAATAACGGATGATAAACTGACGGCGGTGATTAAGAGTGTTGGAATGCAAAATCGCTCAGTTCTGCTCAGGCCTCCAGCTACAGTGGCTATTTTATGGCTTTTGCTTTTCAAAGAACAGAACAAAAGTTTGGCCTCTTGCATGTTTTGTTTTTCGAATCACTACATTTCCTAGAAACCCAAACACAGTGTGAGATGTATTTGGTGTCGCAGACCCATAGAAGTCAATAGGGTCAATACGAATGCCTTGGCTTGTTTGTTTTAGAGATTTTTAAAGTCAATTTTGGTCCAATTTTAAACGTTCTACCAGTAAAAGAAATATGTGCGTCTCAAACTAAATAAATACATTTTGAAATATTTTGGGAGTCTGTTTAGAAAGGTAACAGGGTTGACCGTTTTACAATTTAATTTGACATTACAAGCCTTGTGCTTAAGATCATAAAAGTTCAAAGTGCTTCTTGAAAAGAGAACGTAATACTAATATTTCAAAGAACTATTCAATATTGTGAATATCCAGTCTTCAGTGTCACATGATCCTCGAGAAGCACTTCTAATATGCTGATTGGCACATGACATTCAGGGAAAAATACGGTTTAAGAATTAAGAATTTGTTCCCACGGCTTAATATGTCAGAACGTTTTACTAATCCGTTCAATCAGGCGCACTACATAATAATTTGTTCCCTCGTTTCACTAAATTGTGGCTACGTTGTAAAAATTAGTTCCCTTGGTTTGACTGTGTTTTTATTGAAACCACGATTTACTAAAATTACAGAACAAATTAATAAGTCATGGGAACGAATTCTAAACACATGCCACGATTTAACTAAAAACTAAAACAAGTGAACAAGCTCTTAATCCATTGACAAGATATATGATATAGTTATATGTGGGGCTCCATAGATTTATATGTTGGTTGCAAACATGATTTTTACCATAAAAGTATCTGACAGGCATTTCATTTTTTTTTTTTTTTTTTTTTTTTATTCATTGTTATTTTTAATTAAAACATACTTTATCATTCGAAAATAATCTGTTAAACATGAACGTATTATGCAATCATTTCAGACATTTCTCCTTGTATAGAACCTTTTCGGCATAAAGGGTTCTTTAAAATTTAATCAAAAACCCTATGATTTGAAACCCCGCTGAACCTAGTTTTCTTAGATGCGCATGAACTAGCAAGGGCTAACTGCTAACATGCTAACCAGCCAAACGTTGGCTTCTTGAGTAGACCACACAAAAGTTGTCCTTTGATTCAAAGTGAGATTTACTTTACCTAAATAATCCATATCTCTTTTATGCTACATTCCTAGTCCTGTTCTGAGACACAGGCTTAAATTTAAATGGTTATTTCCTGAAAAACTCACACGCTTGCATGTACATTCAGATGGCACACCAGGTTTGACGTCAGTGATCCGTGACCATCGCTGATTTCAAAACTGGTGCAACACGTCTTAACACGTGTAAATTTCCATCTGCTCCTCAACACAAAGCTATCATGAGGCTTCCGAAGATTAGGAATATCGTCAAATCTCTATGGAGCCTGACAGCCACCCTAAGAAAATTAGATGGGTTTTACGCAATACAAGGGTGAGTAAATGATGGCAGAAGTTTTATTAAGGGGTGGAATGTTCCTTTAATCCAGAAACTAAACAAAATTACATTTACCTAAAGAGGTAAAAAATGAAACATCTGTGGATTCTGGTGTGTGCGACTCACATTGTGCTTTCAACTCTGATATCCATGAACAGGTCAGTGATGTTCCTGCACACACAGCACTCCCAGTACCACAACCATCCCATGACTTTAAAAGCATTTATGAATGGACAATCCTCACAATGGCCTGTGTCTACTGAAATGGTTTAACGCCACTCCCCAGAGATCAGTCATCAGGCTAAATTAGTTTCTATGGGAACTGTAATAAACAGCCATCGCTTTCTGTATAGATTGTATCCGATAAATAATGACCTAAACATGTTGAATCAAGACTCGTCTGGGAGAGACAGTTGATTTAATCCGGCTATACACCTCGTCTATAGTGTCTTATAGCATAGCTCTTAAGCATTTTAGGGCTTTGACTTTCCCTCTGTGTCAAGGTTAAAGGCTGTCATTCACTTTGACATCATGAGGTTTTCTTGTCGTCCTGCAGAACATTTGTGGCTTCAGGAAGCTTAGAGCATATCCACAGAATTGCAACGCCCCTAATTTAGCCGTAGACATCCATAACTCCTTTGTGTGCTTGCTTGTTAAATCATTTTTTGTCATCATGTTTTTGTCTACTCTAATATAGTCGCTGTATTTAACACATTTTTATCCCATGAGCACGGAAAAAATGTGGGGAAAAGTATGCAGATTTATCTCATGCCATTAATGCTTATATTAAAGATTATTATTTTTCTGAAAAATAGTACAGTTATGTCACAAATTTGCTTTTTTTAAGTATTGATAATTTGATACTGCAAATCTTAAAGTCCCCTGCTTGTACCCCTTAAAACTCATCTTTGATCACCAAAATAACATATTTAAACATTTTTTCCTGTGAATTTTTTGCTCTTCATGCCTTAAAATAGCTTGAATGCATATGGCAAGCCGTTTTAACATTTAATCCTTAAAACCTACTAGTCTCTATTTACATGCTAGTACTTATTTTTTAGATACTAGTATCTTTTCCATTAGCTACAGTGCTTATTCTTTAGATACTAGTACCTTTTTAAAAGATATTAGTTATTCATTAGATTCTAGTGCCTATTAAATTGGTACTAGTACGTATTTATTATATACTAGTACTTATTCATTAGTTACTAGTACTTATTTCAATAGTGACTTGTAACTATTCTTTTGTTACTAGTAACAAATTAATTTTTTTGCCATTGACTTCTCTGGGGATCTGTCATTCACATATCAACTATTCAGTTCTGACTAGTATGTATTCCAATTGTGACTATTACATATATATTAGATACTAGTAGTTATTCATTAGGTACTAGTACTTATTTTTTTAGATACTAGTACCTATTAATTAGATACTATCACTTATTAATTAGATACTAGTACTTATACAATATATACTAGTACCAAATTTATATATACTTATGCATACTAGTATGCAAATTTAGTATATGCGGATCTATGAATATGCTAATTAGCCCCGCCTCCACTCATTCACGCCAGCTGCTGCTGTTCACACTGCACAATGGTTCGACAACCAAACACACTCGAGAAGTGATAAGGAAATAATGCAAGATCACACGTGCGAGAGACTGAAATTGTTATTAAAAATGATAACCTGCAAGCGAAAAGGAGAAAAAAAAAAGAGATTATGCAGGAGGAAATGGTTGGGTTGACGAGGGGAGCAAAGATTGAGAGTTATGCAAAGAGAGTTGGGGGTAAATAATTTTGCAATGTGCTGCTGGTCAAGCAAATGTTTGTGTTTTGTTTCTGTTTGATATAATTGTAAATATATCTATTAAAATACTGATATTCTGGTCTATAACTCCTCCCCGAACATCCCGTTGCCCTGTATTGCTCTCTCGTTGATGTAGTTTTCAGTCAGAACACATTCACACAGCAGGATGTGAAATACCAACTGGTCCAGATATTTAGCATGCCAAATATCTCACGTCGTCAGTGACTCATCGGCGATTCTCTCAGATCGCAACTTTGATAATTCACACTGCGTGATTGTCACTCACGTGAACAAGAACCGATTTGCCTATGATTTTGGGCATTTGTCGGTGATCTCACAAAACCTGTCAGCGAGCAAAAATCGGGCCTAAAATCGTTCAGTGTGAACTCGGCATGAGAAATTCACTCGGCCAACTTACTGAGGTAAACGCTGCTCAATAGCCTATTGCTCTCTACAACGTCAGACACATAATGGTAATTAATATGATTAACCTTTTGCTTGACTATGTTATAAAAAAACTAATAATGTGTTGCTAATGTTACACAAACCATGTTCCTGTTCGCCATCTCAGAGTCAGGAAGCTGCCTTCTAGCAATCATCAGAAACACTTTGAACATGGTTTGTCTTAAAGCACATTAAAAACACCACATAGACATATAAAAAATTTTTTTGAAATTCACCCCTGGGTGACTTTAAATCTGTGTAGACTATTTAAAATCTTCTGTATTAAAGTTGAAATTTTATTTTGGACCCTGTCATATTTACCTTATTTTTAACGTAAAAGTAGTTGAGAACGATTTTCACTTGAATGTGCAAGGCTTCCACTTCCAGTTATTTTACCTGTACAAAAACAGCAGGCGTTATGCTGCTTGATGTTACACATTGGTATTTGTTATAGTATTATTTTAATTTAGTATCCTAAACATAAACACACTGGTTTGTAGCGCAAATAGTTTTACCTTTTACTGCACTTGGTTATTCTTAGTAGCAGCCAATGAATCAGAACTCTTGCACATTCTCCTGAAATTTCTTCTGTGTTGAAAAATAAGGTGGATACACAAGATGAAATATTATTCTCACATGATCAATGAATTTAAACACTCATTTCACGATAATGTATTGGAATGTATATCAAATGAGAAGTCGCTTTGGATAAAAAAATATTTGTTAATGAATAAGTGTGATCGTAAATGAGATGAATTGAAAAGATCTTTAAATACTGCTGAAAGAAATCATGTTTTAAACCTTGGTTAAAGCATGTAATATGAAATGAAATGAGTCATTCATTGAGATTACATTTAAATGTGTAGCAAAAATACACACATTGTGTGAATCACACATTGCTCTTATAAAACCCTGTTCATTTTTTGGTTTCATGCTATTCATGCTATTTCATGCTTGTAATCCAACAAGTCTCCATAACATTACCGTAAATATCTAATTCCAATATGATACCTAATAATAAAATAATAGTAAAATTGTAGTTTCATTTATTGAAGCTGTGTCACTTTGGAAGTGAACGGTGTTGAAATAAAATGCAATAATTTTTAAATTCTCAATATAATAATACAAAGTTTAAATAAAGTGTAAACCTGTACTCTTTACAGTTTGCATGCTTGATATAACAGTCATTGTGCCCTATCATACACCCGGTGCAACGCAGCGCCAGGCGTGAAGTGTTTTTTGCTAGTTTCAGCCCGACGCAATTATCATTTTCACGTCCTGCGCCACTTTGTTTAAATAGTAAATGCATCTGAGCCCATTTGTGCGCCCATGGGTGGGCTAGTCTGAAAACAAGGTGTGTTCTTTTTTGTTTGTCTTGATTGTTGGCGAAATAGACTGAACCAAATATATATTTTTTTGTTATTTAAAGAGCGCGTTAGTAATGTGCGCCTATAGGCGGTTCCGCAACACATGTACACTTTGTCCCGTAGATGGTCTGCTTGCACGCTTTAACCTTGCGCACGAGCAGAGCCGTTTCCTCGCTAGAAGCGTTCAGTTTTTCCGCTAGCAAATTCCGTCATGTAAATAGCGAATCCACCATGGCGCGAGCACAACTGGCTTTTAAAGGGAATGGGAGATGAGACTCTGACTGGTTTATTACACGTTACGCCCAAAACACACCCATTACTCATTAAGAGAATAGGGACAACCCTTTTGGACCATGCACTGTGCGCACCGACCACTTTTCCCGTCGTTAAAAGTGGATTCGGACACGCCGTAAGTGCACTTGCGCCGTGCACTTCAGATCTTTCGCTTAGAGCGTTAAAATAGGGCCCTTAAACATTAAAAATTGCATTTGCTTTCAAAGAGAGAGTTCATTTTGACAGACCAAGACCAAAGAAGATCAACTGCAATTGCCAATAAGAGAACTTTAATCTTATATGTCTAAAAACGTCATATAAATGTTTTCCAAAAAATAGTGTCCCAATGTAAATTTTGCAAGTACAGAGTTTGACTATACGGATGTTAAATACTTATGGTTAGGGTTTAGAACAAACTCTAACCACAGTGTTTAAGGAATATCAACAGTGCGCCGCATTGCAGGCACTCTAATTAAGAAATAAACTAAATAGTACAATTTTGGCTGGACTTTGTTTACATCTGTAGTACTTTAACCAAGCTAAAGTAAATGTCCACAGTGGACAGGGGGTGGAGCTCGTGTGTGGATATAAGGAGGGGGAGGTAACTCATGCCATCCGCCCTCACAATACCTCCACCAAACACCCTCCCTCTCCTCTAGTCACCCACCCCTTTCTCCAGCTCTCCAGCAGTTCACCAATCTCATCTCTAATGCCACAGTGCTGCTCTCACTGTCATCATCTCACGGTGGAGTGGAAATAAACACTGTGTCTGTTTAATTCAGTTGAGTTGTCAGGGCTGCTTCATTACGTGGCGCAGCAGGTAGCAGCTGCCAAAGGCTTCTAATCCTCTGGTGTGGAAAGGATCAGGGAGAAGGTGGCGTGTCCTCTCAGCGAGAGCACAGGACACGTTGGACAGGTACCTGACTCTGGGATCCTAATCTCCATCTGTAATGAGGCGTAGGGCCGATGTCAAGTATTTGAAAACTCAGCTTCGGGTGACAGCAGCAAAAGTAATGGAATACAGATTTGGACATGTTCACGCAGAAGGACAGATCTGGCTTCATGGCAACATGAATGCGCCTCTCTCAGAGAGAGCGTGATGGGATTTTGGCTACTGTAGGGACTTGCAGTCAGCGACTCGCAGCAACACAGCTTTTCCTCGCATTTATGAATCATTACAGAGGAATCTGTTGGATAAACATCTGTTTGAAGCTGTTTTTCGAAGTGATTACTTCTTTCGGAGTTGTGTATATGAAGGATGTAAGACAAGAACCTGCACAGTAAACATTTAAAGAACCGCCCATGAACAGCTGCTTTTGTAAACAGGTGAACGAGCGCTTCCAAATTCTTCAAATATATATATATATATTTGTGTATTTTTTATGGGTACTAGTTTGCAGGTGTTTTGAGTGACAGATGGTTGGCATATCCTTGAATTACTGGTTTTTGTGTGGAAGTGTAATGTTGGCTTGGAGAGCAGCTAATGGGTTTCTATTTGCAGCGCTCATTATTTGAGGCTGGTTACTCATCACAGTACAGATTGGGAGGACATTCTTCCATATTTACTTTTTTTTTTTCCTCCCAATTTATGCAAATAAGAAAGTCGAAAATAACAACTCATAACTAAAAAAAAAGTGATTTTTACAGGACATTGGCTTACATATTGACCAAAACACCGTTCATGACTTGCACTCTTGTTTAAGGCTGGTTACACCACAGACTGTGCGGACATTTTCTTCCTTTTTCCCATTTTGGCAAAAAGGTTTAATAGCTTAAAGCAGCATAAGGATATTCAGATGTTTTTTACACTCTCGGCATCCCTGGATTTCTAGAGGATCCTGTAACTGAGGAATGCAGTGCGTATCCTGGACGAGCTCACAAATTTTCATAAACACTGCGCAGGATTCATCCATGTTACATAAAGAGAGAAACTAAAACACTCTTCTAAAGAGCTGGAATATTGATCAATGCCATTTTTACACAGAGGTCAGCTGAACAGGCACGCTGTGGAGTCTGGATAAGCCGGGCAGACGGTAAGAACTCATCCTGTTCAGCTTAACTACAGCTTAAGAACTGAGGTTTTCTCAAACACTCAAATTATGGACAAGCAACTTAAATGCAATGAAAAATGACAACACGTATTAGTCTGAGGTGTGTGCGACAATTTGATTAGTACAATTAATTATTTGGAAAAACATAACACACGAAACCATAATCGCTGTGAGTAGACAGCACACAATACAATCCCACTTTATATCAGGTTTCTTAATGCACTTACATAAAAAAATAAGTACAGTGTACAAACTGTGTTCATTTTGTGTTGCAAAAACATTTAGCACTTTATTTTACAGTCCTATTATATGTACTTATTATTAAAACTACAATAACTGGGTAATAACTAGGTTCTAACCCTGAACCTACCCATAAACCTAACTGTAACCAATGTAGTTACCTTTTATTACCCAACACTTTCTTATAAGTTCACTGTAAGTACATGTACTGTAAAATAAAGTGCAACCAAAATCCCTTGTGCTTCTATTGAGGTGGATACGGGTAAGGTTAGTGACAGGTTTGGTGGTATGGGTAGGTTTAAAGGGTAAAGAAGGATCAATGGTGTAATTATAGATGTAATTACAGAAATGAATTCCAGATGTAATTGCATCCTGGTATTTTTTTATGTACACCATTGGTGCATTGTATCAAATGATTGATTTAAATGTTAGTGAATAGTAGTTAAAGACACCTAATATAAAGTGGGATGCAAAATACATATGGATTTGGATGGAGTGCAATTTGATAGAATTGAACCCAGGGGTCTCAAAACAGTTTTCAAAAGTTAATTTTTTTATAAGTGTAAGTGTTCATGGTGTGAGAAACTGAAAATAAAAGATGCAATTGCAAAATAAATCACTTTGGACTGTACATCAGTGATAAGCTTATGTTTAATGATATAAAGACAAACATATTGACTTATATATTGATTATATATTATTAAATGATCATTTTCGTAAAGCATTTTCAGTAACACTTTACAATAAGGTCTCATTAGTTAACATTAGTTAATGCATTAACTAACATGAACTAAAAACGAGCAATATAAATATTAACCTTTGCTAATGTTAGTTAATAAAAATGTTCATGTTACTTCACCATGCATTAACTACATAAAAACAACTTTTGATCTTAAAAATGTATCAGTAAATGTTGAGATTAACATTAACTAAGATTAATAAATGCTGTAGAAGTATTGTTCATTATTAGTCCATGTCAACAAATGTAGTTAACTAGTGTTAACAATGCTTTACTCATCTGACACAATGATGCCTTTGAAGTATCTCTATAAATGTTTCAAATTTATCAGGCTCTATTGTGCCTCTTATATCAGAGAAGTGAGGTTTACCAGCACAGCTTTCACTAGCTGGCTTTCATTACATCAGCACTATAATCAGAATGGAAAAATATGAAGCAGAAGCAGCTCATCTGACCCATCTCTCAGATGCAATTTACACTTGGCATTAAGATTTGTCTCAAGGGATTATATCAGTGCCATATTTCTCCCAAATGTACTATAATTTTAATCTCAATCTCACAACAGTCATTTTAGGCAAGTGTTCCTGCTTGTACTGCACGTTGAAATCAGGCATACTGTAGAAGTATTGTGTGCATATGTATGTGTTTTTACAAATGTTTCGATCAGACTGTAATTCATTTGTAAAGTCCAGTTTTTTACAGTCTATGGTTTAAACCCGGCAAAGCTTAAACCTGTGTTTTAGGTAACTGGTTGATACACCTGTCCTTAGCGTAGTTTGAAAGCATTCAGACACATAAGCATTCACACCACAACTGAAAGGGGTTTCAGACACCTCCAGATGGGGTTGAGGTGGACAAATTTGAAATCTGCCGATCCCGCATTGAGCAGCTAGTTCCCTTTTTAAAGAGCTTGAGGAAAGATTTCCAGTCTACCAGCTGCTGCTAATTGGCTGTGAACTTTTTATGTGCTTTGTTAAGATCTGATGTCTCAATTTCATTGTAACCATAGTGGTTACAGCTCTCTGGTTCTGTTCAGTTGACGTTCAAGTTGTATTTTTCAATCTCCAACCACACAATTCCTTGTATTCTGCCATTTTCATAACCCAAGAGAAGCTGGCATAACATTTGTAAATATTAGCAAAGAATAACTTAAGTTGTGCATGCCTCATTTTGGTCACAGTGACAAAACAGGTTTTTTTTTATCCTATAACAACATTCCTTTCCAAAAATGTTGTCTTGACCCCAAACCTATCCCTACCCGTAACTTATGGAGGGAAATGATCGATGAATAACACTGATGTAAGCAAGTTGTAAACCTAAACTTGACATAAACTGTAAACTTGTCCCTCAAATCTGGGGTGCGTTTCCCGAAAGCATCGTTAGCCAAGTATGGTCGCAAGTTCCGTCGTTATCAGCATAGTTCAATGAGAAGGTGTTTCCCGAAACCATCGTTCCAACGAACGTTCTCAAACAGCATCGCAAACTTGTGTGGTTGGAACGACAGCTCTTGAGCTCTTGCATAGTTTCTAGTTTACATGAGATGTAGACTGAATAAATCCTTATGTTTAGCAAAATAAGCAAGCTGACATTCAGTACAACCCGTGTTATTTATTTAGAATACATACAAATATAATTTACGTCTTTTAGTTTGTCAAGAGATTTAAAGCACCGTTTTTGAAGACTGCGCATGTGCGAACGTGCTCTACTACATAAGAACGAGCCAAATATTGAGTCTGGTAATAAAGCAAAATAACTGAGAAAAATTAGAAATGGTCTTCAGATGCCATGTCTGTAACTTATATGACAAAATCTAGCGTTAATTCGATCTCAAACAGATTAATTAAAATAAGTTATTAGTCCACCACGTGCGAGATGTCATAAACCAACGTGGTTGAACGATACTTTGCGACATACGGTTTTGGGAAACAGTCGTGACTAGCTAGTTGATTTCTCCAACGATGCATCGTACTATGGTAGTTAAGCAGCGAGCTATATAGTTGTACGGGAAACGCACCCCTGATTGGTTGATTAGTATGTTGCTCCAGATGTTGATCCGGGAGCATGTAGTACTTGGTGAAATCACGTTCACCGCCTCATATCATATGTGTAAACTTGCCAAACTTGCACTCAAAAATCGGTTGTGACTCCTGAAAATGATATATTTTTTATAGAATGCAATTGTCACTCTCGAAACTAACCGAACTGTGTATATATATATATATATATATATATATATATATATATATATAAAAATGACTGGCAATGGAATTGCGAACATAACCTTATAGTTTGCATAGATTTTTTTAGCGAACCATGTAATGTGTGTGGGCTCCTGTGGTTTGAATTCAGGACCCATTCCATTAATAGTTCACAGAAAAGCCCAATTGAGTCATTCAGTACCTCACCACATCTTATCCATAACTACCGTTATCACTATCTGGATAAAACAACATCTGCCCAGAGATGAAACTGTACAGTGTTCTGCATTGACGTCCCCTTAGGACAGACACTTCTTCGGAGTTAATCTTCAAACTCAGATTCCATGTCTTTTGTGTGTAACAGTGTGCTTTTACATGCAATTCCAATACTTCACTAACTTCAGTTCAATGGCAAATGTCCATTTCTACAATCGATGAGAGTGAATTTAATGGTCATATGATCAATGAGAATCAGAATTAATCCTGAATCAGAGTGATGGTGTTTTGATATAAGGCACATAGGCAGCCTGACATTAGCACAACCTATTAGATAAATGGGTATTTTTTTCTAATCAAATATCAGTTGTTTGTTATTTTGAAATTTTATAATAAAATACTACATTATATCACTCAAGTTCAAATGAATGAAAAATATATATATTTACATTTTAAATAAAATTTTAAATGAAATTCAATGATTTTAATATGTATTGATATTCTTTTATATTAAACCCAAATAATTTATAGTACCCACTTACAGGGAAGTCTGCTTTTAATCAGTTGATTGATGTGGACAGGGTGTGTTAAGGTCCGTCAACAGTTTTTAGAGTCTCCACGTCTTCAGGATGTTTAAAAGCCTCTTAAACTCCCCTTGGGAGCTTCCGAGATTCATTGTGTTAAAGAGTGCAGTATGAAACATCTTATTCATGCATGTCTCATGCATGTTTCATGCATTTGCAATTCATAAACACAAAGCTCTTATGTTACACTCCCATCCCTAACTGCAAAAATAAGCAATGTCCTGAAATCAAGCCATTCATAATATAGCTGATAAACATCAGGGTGGTTATGTTTAATTTAAGAGGCGTTTGTTCATTTTCTATGAGTTTTATTCTGCTGTTTAGTGTGTAGTGAACACGGCCACTAAACACAAGCCCAGAGCTGTGAGGTAACCTGAAACAGTTCTGCCCGTCAGAAGTAACAGAAGAAGAAGACAAGCCAAGAGCAGCAGAGTGATTGATTTTGTCCTGCTTTTAGCACCTCAACTTCCTCTGACTCTGCAGATAAAGAGAAACGTCCACTCTTATACAGTCATTTGAGTTGGATCTCACTGCATGATCACCTTGCATTGCTTGGGATGGAGGCAGAGCTTTATCAGTCAGAATAGCAGATTTCTCAAACATTGCACTAGAGAACACATTCATCTAAATAGAAGAAAGTATTTCCAATGAAACCAAAATCCGAGTGTTGTGGCTTTAAAGGGGTGGTTGATTATTATTGCACTTTTTTAACTTGAGTTAGTGTGTAATGTTGCTGTTTGAGCATAAACAACATCTGCAAAGTAACGACGCTCAAAGTTCAAAGCAAAGGGAGATATTTTCTCTTACAGAAATCGCTTTTCAAAGACTACAACAAACGGCTGGTAATGAATGAGCTTCTTCACAGTTAGTGACACCACTAACCCTAACATTTACATAAACCCCGCTCCCGGGAACGCGATTATCATGACAGAATATGCTAATCAGTGACTTGAAGATAGTTAACTCCACTTCGTCAACTAACCATTCAGAAATGTCCTGTTGCATTCTACATGTTGTCACTTCTTCTTGAGTCTCTCCATCTTCGTCCGACTTTGGTTTAAACATAAAAGGCTAAACGTTGTTGAAATTGTCAGTGCGTGTCTGTGTGAGGTAATCGAAGATGCTAACACTGGAGCACTTGAAGCTCCGCCCTCTGTGCCGGGAGCAGCAGCAGGTTATTTGCATTTAAAGGGACACACACAAAAACAGAGCGTTTTTTGCTCACCCTCAAAAAGTGACCATTTTAACATGCAATAAAAAAGGATCTGTGGGGTATTTTGATATCAGAGGCTTATTTTACATCTTGTGAAAAGAGCATTATAGGACCCCTTTAAGTCCATGTATATTCACTTTGAAGTCATCTATATTTTTAGTGCACTCCTAAAAGCTAAACCTTAAAGGACAAGTTCGGTATTTTACACTTAAAGCCCTGTTTACAGATCGTTTCTGATGAAATAGAACGGTTAAGATTAAAATTTGGACACATGCTGCTGTCCCTAGAATTTTAGGTTTATTTCACTCCCCCCTTCGTCCTTCGGGAATTGATTGGATCGTTGGAGGTTGGGCGTTTCAAACAAATGGAGGACGATTTGAATGCCAGTTTACATTCAGTTGTGGAGGATTTCTCTCCACCGGACTCCCCACCGTTACCCTCCTATGAAGGATTTTTTATTTTATTTTATTATTCCCGCGAACCAAGATGAGTCAAGTCAAGTTATCAGCCTTATTAGACATTCTCTGTATCAGTCAAGTTCACCCTCGAGAGCATCTCGATAGCCGCACCCTCATCGGCTCTGGCCGCACCCTTTCGCCATGGCACGTGACCGAAAGAGAAGAGAGGTCGTTTCGAGGGGGGAGGGAAGGGTAATGTTCTTGATTAAAGATTATAAGGGTACATGAATTTTAAAAAAAATAATGAAGTGCACAGATAAATCATTTATAATAAACACTACAATATTACATACAAAAAGAAGATTTGTCAAATTTGATTTTATGCCGACTTTAACCGTTCTATTTCATCAGAAACGATCTGTAAACAGGGCTTTAAGTGTAAAATACCGAACTTGTCCTTTAAGAAAGGTTGCGTAAAAACGACAATCTTTGACCTCTAAAAAAACTGATCAAAAATATTGATGACTCATGCTGCACTACTCAGATTTCTGTCCAATCAAATCCTCAAATGAGAATCTCTTGCCGCATAATACTGCCTGCAACCACCTAGTAAGTAGCTCACGGCTATGATGTAACTAAACCCTATTGGCTAATTAAAAACAAGGGGACTGGACATTCAATATCCCACCCATTTCCTATTGAAACCTCCAACCTAGGTTCATGGGACTCATATCGCTCTGCTCCGCATCGCAAGTGCAATGCTGTACCGGGTGAGCTACTAAGCAAGTTTACTGTCACAAAGCCATGGCTTTTGATTATGTGACGCAAACGTGAAAAATTACAAATCATGTGAAGTTTACAGATTATGTGCTATGACAAATATTTTGAAATCATAGCATAATTTTGTGCAAGGAATCGTGTGAAAATAAGTTCTCATTAATTAATCGATAACTTGCTCCTATCATCATAATTTGTATGAAAAGGAATAAAAGTTGTTGGTGTAGCAACATGATGACATATTATATCACTCTTCCCAAGGTTGCTGTAGGGGGACTGTGTTTAAAAATAGTGTACTGTAAGTTACTTTAGATAGAAAGCATCTTTGGGCGCTGTGGTTTAAAGTAATGCTGAGGTTCATGCCCTCTGCTTATGGGTAAAGTAGTAAATGTAGTTCACATCTCTGCTGCTGCTCGACTGGGAGGTATTAGCATTAATACCTCCCTGAGCTGATTCAACTTGTTTTGTTTTTATAAAACTTGCTTTAAAATATTTCCTAAGCTTAAACAGAAGGAGTGTGCTGCAACTATTCAGTACAAGAGTATTTTTTTTTTCTGTTTTGATCTTTAAGTTTCTCACATGTCTGAATTAGGATGTAAATCTTTGATTTTAATGGTTTGTTATTGAAATCCATGTATGAACAGTTCAAATAAAAATAAATAATAAAAAAAAAAAACGGTAATAACTATAGAATCAGTTTATTTTCTAGCTTATAGGTAAACCATAATCAGTGTTGTGACAGTAGCTACAACTAAAAGTATTAACAGTTCATTCAAATAAAGCTGAAATTTAAGCATTTAAGGTAGTACCACAGTTATGTCAGTTTCATGGCAGTTGCGCATCATAGAAAAACAGTTGCTTTAAAGGTGCATAAAGTTTTTTGGTTTGTATTTTGCTGGCTCAAGGTTTGGCCTGTTAGAATTAGCAGTTAGCCCCCGGAGGCGCTATAAATACCCCCTTATAAAAATATTTCTCAATTGAAAAGTAGCCATCTATTCTGGAAAAAAAAAAACATTTTGCTAATATTTCATTACAGTATATGTTTTCCAATGTCCGAATGAGGGCCAACACACCCAAGCAGATACAAATAATCTCTCTCTCTCTCTATATATATATATATAATTTATTTCATTGTGTTTCATTGAAGACATTGACGCTCGAGGAACACACAGTATAGAAGATCTGAGTGTTGACTGTCTATAGATGACAGACAGAGTCAGAATATCAAAACACGTGATATTCGATTTACTTTATTTCTATTTTCTCTGAAGCCTGAGAAACTTATTTTTGGAAAGGTTGCTCTTGGGATGCTATTGTAGCCATCTTGTCATTTTTGAGTGCCCACTTGACTAGACAATTTACTTTTTGAATGTTCCGTAAACACAGATCTGCTCAAGTCCACTTCCCTTGAAAAGAATACACATTTAGAACAATCGTCTGTTTCCTAATAAGGAGACAGTGTGCTTAATAGTGTGATTTGTGTAGGGTGTATCCTGGCTGGAGACTATGTCTGATGTCTGAGAAGAAAACAAAGAGGCAGTTTTTCTAAATTTCATTTGAGAGTTATTGTTATGTTTTGTTTACACAAGACTGAAAGAATACTCTGTCTTTCATTTAGTCAATGAGTGTTTCTCTGTCCCTGCTGTGAGCAGCCTCATGAACCAGCATCCATTGAAGAATAATCGAAATGAATCTCTGCGATTTACTTAAACAGTAAAAGAGTCCTGGGTTACACTTCATTTAAAGGTGATCTTGTTGGAATGCAATTATGCATTTACGTTACAGAGTCATTTTAATTAACTTCATGTACTTACTATAGGGTTAGGGGTTGGTTTAGGGTTAGTTGCATGTAAATATGCATAATGTATAGTTATTACCATAGAAACTACATGTAACGTGTAACAAGGACACTGTAAAATAAAGTGTTACCCAGTCCTTTACGCGTTTACATACTATGTAATTACTGTAGTAATTGCAATAACTGGGCAATAATAGGTACTCTGAAGCTACTCTTAAACCAAATCTTAACCCATGTTACATGTACTTTCTTGGATAAGTACACTGTAAGGCCATTGAAAGTGCACATACTGTAAATGTCACAGTCATGTTTAGTTTCTGTCTTGTTTAGTTTAGTTGACTTAGGCTCGAAATTGTTCGAAATTGCCCCTATGCCCTCGTTAACTATTCTCTACATTAGTCCACTAAAAGAGTGAATGAAAACAAGTGAGTGAATTCTGACACTGAGTTCGCTGGAAGGGCTGCCGCTAGTTTGTGCTTGCTGTTTAATAATCATTAGAAACTTAGCAAACTGACAGCTCCAGTAGTAATGAAAAGATTTATCTTCAACTCTGTCATGGAAACTATGCATAAACCTTAATTAAACAGTTTAATAATCAATTAAAACATCGGACAAACGGCCAAATTAATTTGGCGTGCGTCTTTCAGTGCACTATGGGTATTCTCTAGCAGTTGAGCATACATTGATCGTACACTCATTATTGCGGTGCATTGTGGGAATGAATGAGTTATTGAGTTATGTGCACTCAATAACTCACAATAACACTCACTATGGTTTTGGACACCACTACAAATGGCTGTTCTCTCAAATAGTGCTTTATTTAAGAGTATGGGGGCAATTTTGGACACAGCCTTAGTTTTCATTGTCACCATTTGCTAGTTAAAGTCATTCATTCGTTGTCATGGTTTCGAATTAGTCCACACCTGTTCCCTGTTCTGTTGATTATCTTCCTCTGTGTATTTAAGCCTTCTGTTTTCCTCTGTTCTTTGTCAACATTACATTGGTTGTATGTTAGTTTTGTTCTCAGTGTTTATTTAAAGTCTTGGTTAATATAATTCATTTTGAGTCAGGCATCTCTCTTCTTGGATTATCTACACAAAACCATGACATGACAGACCAAAAATGGAGATACAAGGTTTTCTACCTGACAGCCATGATATAATACCACTTAAAAGTTTGGGGTCAATAAGATGGATGGATTTTTTTGGAAAGAAATTAATAGTACTTTTATTCAGCAAGAATGTATTACATTTCTCAAAAGTGACCGTAAATATTGGTATTTTGTTACAAAAGATTTATATTTCTATTTCTGTTCTTTTGAACTTTGTATTCATCAAATAATCCTTAAAAAATAATGTATCATGGTTTCCACAAAAATATTAAGCTGCACAACTGTTTCCAACATTGATACTAAAAATGTTTACTTGAGCATCAAATCATCATATTAGAATGATTTCTGAAGGATCATGAGACACTGAAGACTGGAATAATGATGCTGAAAATTCAGCTTTAATCACAGGAATAAATTACATTTTAAAATATATTCAAATAGAAAACATTTTATTTAATTATAATAATATTTCTCTAAATTACAGTTTTTACTAAATTTTTTAGACAGCTTTCAAAAACATAAAAAAATCTCACGACCCCTAATGACGTGATTGAAAGTGTACTCCAGACAGGAGAGCTGATGTCAAAGCTGAGATGAACAGAGGTTATGAATCATCATTACTCACATTCAAATTCATCTTTACACACGCAAACACAAACTAGTAGCCTATACTTTTTTTATGAAGACCTCCCATTAACTTCAATTGTTCTTAAATTAAGTTAATTATAATCACTATAGACTACTATCTTTATATGGCAGAAATAGTAAGAGTATATGTTATTAAGCTATTTTGTTTGTTGACTTTTTTATTCTGACATCAGCATCTGTAGACCAATGGGAATTAAAGAGAGGCCGTCCCCTGTACTTTTGGAAATCCAGTAGACTGTTTGATATTAGACTGACAGCTCAAAACAACAG
This sequence comes from Scardinius erythrophthalmus, assembly GCF_964197995.2. Classification (NCBI taxonomy): domain Eukaryota; kingdom Metazoa; phylum Chordata; class Actinopteri; order Cypriniformes; family Leuciscidae; genus Scardinius; species Scardinius erythrophthalmus. The sequence goes on along the minus strand of NC_138245.1, from coordinate 7,788,858 downwards.
TTAAAAGTGTTTGCATTCATACTAGACGTTTTTTGTACCTGCATTCACCAAATTGTTTGTGAATCCCTGTATTTTAGAGTATACTAGACCTTATTTAGTCCCATTTTCTGGACATTTTTCACACATAAGGATTGAAACAAGTACACATTTACCTACACACAAATGACTGGAATTCAAACAGGCTCTTTATTTACGTTCTGGCATGTTTGCTGTTACAACCATACATGATATTTTCACGTATAGACAGTAAAGCTTTGGCAGGAAAATCATGGCACATCCACACAAAACCTTGTCATGTACCGCTCCATATCTTTCTCTTTCCATGTTCTTCTGGACCAGAACCAGAGTCTAGTATTGCCCAGTGCACTCTAATAACGTCTGGTGAAGTGTTTGAGAGCGTGTGGTCTGGTTTAGCTCTTAGTCTCTGGAAGACAAGCCGAGACATTTCCTGATTTCCAGAGGTGGGTAGAGTACCCAAAAACTGTACTCAAGTAAAAGTACAAGTACTTATAGAAATATTTACTCAAAGTAAAAGTAAAAGTAATAATCTTAATAGTTACTTGAGTAAGAGTAAAAAAGTATCCAATGAAAAAACTACTCAAGTAGTGAGTAACTAGTTACTTCGGATCATATAGGCCTATATATATATATATATATATATATATATATATATATATATATATATATATATATATATATATGAAGACTTCATGATGCAAAAGCCTCTGAGTGCCATCTGAAATTTTCTTCTAAAACAATTATTTGTATCAAGCTCGTATATTTAAGGTTAGTAATTTCACTTTAATGACAATTAATAGGTAGGCTACTTTTCATTGCCATTTAAGTGTGAACATAAACATACAAGCTTGATAAAAATGCTCTTTTAGAAGAAATTTTCAGATGGTACTTAGAGGCTTTTGCCTCTGAAGTCGTAGGCTATATATAAAATGATATATTTAGATTTTGTTTATTTAAATGACTATTATTATCAGCTATCTTTGCAACAAAAACAGAGGAGAGACATAGCCTAAGCATTATTTCTGCCATCTGTATAGCTCGAAAATCATTGCCTGTCCTCTGGTTTGTAGAATATTAACTTATACAACTACATTTGGATTATTATAAAATTTCGAAATAAAATGAATCTGCAGTGTTGCATTCAAAGGTATTTACAGAGAAGAGTTAAAAACTCTTCACATGTGCTCGCGCTCATGACTGCTACTGAACATCTGAACACACACACACACACACACACACACACACACACACACACACACACAAAAAAAAAGTACATCGACGGTTCTTCTTCTGACTGTTCTCCAAAATATAATCAAATGTATATTTCTGCAAGCATGTGGTTTAAACTGGTTAACTGTCAACGGCAGGCAAAGGCATTCGTTTTCAAGTCGAGTTCGCACGCCACTGCGCAACAATACACACAAACTACCGCGGGATGGCGGGTGTTCATTAACTGTGAACAATGGTAACTTTATTTAATGTAAATTAATTTATATGTCCAAAAAACGGGTAATGTCATACTTTCTAGTATCGTGGCGTAGTAATCTGTTTGGTTGTAAAATGTATTACCTGAGTGAAATGAAATCGAATAGCCTATATCGTCCTGTGGAATCATTCATTCACAGACAGCTTACGAAGATGTTCAACTAATAAAGATCTTCATCGCTGGCAAAAAGTTGATGCATTTGAAGATTTGCTCTCACTTGACTGTAGCTAGTAGCTACTGTAGGTCCACTGCCACTTCATCTAACGCTCTTGATGTGCTTAAATCTTCCTGTTACGAATCCGAGTCGAGTGTGAATTGAAAGGGCTTCAGATGATTCAGTGCGTGCAGGAACTGAACAGATCATTCAAACTGATTCGCGAACCGATTTATACAGATCTGCCAACTTGTTTGACGAAGTCTTTGAACAGAATCGACTCAAAAGAGTCATTCATTTGTGAATTGAGCATCGCTCAAGTCCAGAAAAAAGATACAGCGCGCTTGGAATAAACTACGCATTTAACAACACATATTGCATTAAAATAAAGTAACGAGAGGAACGTCGCCCAATGTAACGAAGTAAAAGTACAGTTTTTTCATTAGAAATGTACTCGAGTAAAAGTAATAAGTACCCACATTCAAATCTACTCTTAAAAGTACAATTTTTCTAAAAAAGTACTCAAGTAAATGTAACGAAGTAAATGTACTTCGTTACTACCCACCTCTGCTGATTTCAGCTGCTGAATTGTTTGGTACCCCCTAGCTGCTTTTTTTCAGTCTTACAGAATCTTACGGGAATGGGATCAATAACTATAATTCCTATAAGAATTTGGTGTTTTAAAGGCAAGCAAAGGCACATCCATTGGCACAAACTCTTACAAGCATATGGAATTAATATTCTGTGTCTTGTTATGTGACAAGCAAAAGAAACATCTGTATATTTATGGTTTGACACATTTATAACAGAAAGAAAGACATTTCAACATCTCTATTTAATAAGAAGAAAACAAATTAAATAGTGTACCTACACATTTCTTTGTGTTAATGGAATCGGGCTAATATTTTAAGTAGGTGAATAACACTATCAAAAAAGTACTAAAAAGGACCAAACTACCTTGGTTTTTGTGGACATGAACTATGGCAAAACCATGTTGTTGTTGTTGTTTACAGAGAGCTTACCATCATATTTGATGACACTAAAATAAGGTTATAAAAAATATGTGTGTGTGTGTGTGTGTGTGTGTGTGTGTGTGTGTGTGTGTGTGTGTGTGTGTGTGTGTGTGTGTGTGTGTGTGTGTGTGTGTGTGTGTGTGTGTGTGTGTGTGTGTGTGTGTGTGTGTGTGTGTGTGTGTGTGTGTGTGTGTACAGTATTGTTCATACAATATCATAAATTATTCAAACCCCATTGCAAATCAGGTTTAGTGGCACAATTTACAGACTTACATCTGTCTGCAATGAACAAATCAAACAAAAGTTATTGAAATAGCTCAACACAACAAATGTTTCAAGTGGTTTGGCTAGGTTTGTTGAGTGTCACGTTTGACTGCACGTTAGAAATATGGCTAAGACAAAAGAATGGTCCAAAAAGTTAAGAGAAGATATCATCACCCTTCACAAACAAGGAACGGGTTACAAAAAGTTAGTGAAGGCACTAAATGTAGAGACACCATTGGAAACATAGTTCGCAAGTTCAAAGTTTAAGGAACAGTGGTGGTTACACTACCTAGATGTGGCAAAAAAAGGAAAACAAAGAAAGCTATCAACAGCTACAACCAAGAACACTCTGCCTACAGTTAATCATGGTGGTGCTCGGTGATGCTCTGGGGCTGCTTTACATCCTCTGGCACTGGAAACCTGCAGCGTGTGGAAGGAAAGATGGATTCATTGAAGTATCAGTAAATCATAGGAGAAAACGTCATGTCATCAGTGAGGAAGCTGAAGCTGGGGTGTCATTGGACCTTCCAACAAGGCTTGGTTGCAGAAGAAGTGCACCTGACTTAAACCCCATAGAAAATCTCTGGTGGGATTTGAAGAAGACGGTTGCAGCATGCAAACCCAAGAATATTACTGAAGTGGAGGCCATTGCTCATGAGGAATGGGCTAAGTACAAAAGATGCTTGCCATGAAGGGGTTGAATAATTTTGAGACTGCAGAAGTCATTAAAAGTTGAATTTTCAGTTGAATTTGGGGAAACCACTTAAGACGTTTGATGTGTTCAGCCATTTCAATTACTTTTGTTTGATTTGTTCATTGCAAACAGCTGAAAGTCTGTCAATAAACCAGATTTGCAATGGTGGTTGAATAATTTGGATTACAACTATATACAGTTGTGGTCAGAATTATTGGCACCACTGGTAAATATGATCAAAGATGGCTGTATAAATAAATCTTCATTGTTTATCCATTTGATCTTTCATTAAAAAAATTAGCAAAAATCTAACCTTTCATTGAAGTAAAAGAATTCCAAAACACGTTATATATATAATTTGAGGTAATAATTCGAATAATTAAAGGTGAACTAAGTAACTTTTTTACCTTAACCGAACAGCTTCGGAGTCATTGGAATAGTTATATGACTTTTTTCGGGTTGAATGGTGGTCGTCTCGCACCCCCCAAGCGCCTGTGAGCCGAAAAACCATCTTTGCAACTTTGGGCCGGCGGGACGCGTGATATCAGGTCTCGCGATGTAACGAATTGCTTTACGGCAAAAAAATCTGCTAAAATTCTGTCATTATTGCACTCCCTCACGCTGTTCGAACCCGAATGATGAAGATGTTTTAAAGAATGTCCCATCTGCTTTGATGTCGTTGATCTATAGCCTCTTGTATCTGAGAGTCGCCAACGAGTTTTTCGACAGTGTTGTCAAATATCTATTCCGAAGCTGTGGGAGGAGCTCTAGAGAGAAACCTGCGAGCAAAAAGCGAGAATACAGCGAAGAAATTCCCGAAACTGCATAGCCCTGCTTTAAGTATTTTTAACTTTAGTCACCATAATGTAAGTAAACTTGGTTGAACTTTTTATTTTATTGCCGAGGCAAATAATTTTCAAAGAGTTGGAGCAAGCAATTTTTTCTCTCTTTTTTCCCAATAGAACAGACAAAATATTTTTGTGATGTCATCATTTGAAATTATTCTGTACACTCAAAAAATTGTTTGTACAATGAACTTAACTTAAGGGCAACTATTTTACGCCTGTACAATAAGACTAAAACGAGTTAATTTAAACAAATAATGTTTTGTTGAACCCACTTAATAGATTTAAGTTACTTAACGAAAAGCTTGTTAGCATGCTAAAAACAATCATGTTTATCATAATTATTATTATTATTATTATTATTATTATTATTATATGTAGCATGTGATAGCAAGTAAGAATAAACTAGTCTCATACTGGCATAAGCTTAGTAATTGCTAATTGTGTGAAGCAAGCAATACAGATCTTGGTTGTCATGTAGCCTCCCACACACACGCCTGGGTGTTGGGTGGACTGTATAAACATGATGGTTATTGTAGTTTTAAACTATAAATATTTTTATATAAATATATATAAATATGAGCATGCATTTGTTCAGCTCACTTGCACAAAAACAGATTCGGTATTCCTCCAAATGAATAAAAACAGCCAAATGCAATCTTAGAATACTACACAAACCTGCAATAATTGAATATATTAAATAGCACAAATATACTTTATGTATTTAATCTCACTTTATTAACCAATGTCTTTGCTGCTGACCTTCGATGATTCAATTCAACCATAGCAATAAGCCAAAATGACTAGATAAACATCACACTTTTTTCCTATTCTTCAGTAATCCAGAACAGCTGTACATCTGAAAGGTTTGTCTGAGCTGTGCCCTCTACTGTACATGAATGAATTTGCTTTTCCTTTTGCATTTGCACTTTTGGTTTGAAACGGCCTTTACATTTGCCAAAAATACAACTTTTTTTGTTATTAAAAAAAAAGAAACAAGCAAGCCCAGCCCAGATGAGAAAAAGTAACTCAAAAGTTACTAATATATTATTTATGATAAAAAGTAACTAAGTGACATGAGTAGTTACTTTTTAGACAGTAACACAATATTGTAACGCATTACTTCTAAAAGTAACTTTCCCCAACACTGGGTATTACCGTCTGATACTGATCACCATATCTTGGTATCGCCACTTATTCTAGTCCTGCAACAATAAGCCCTCTGATCCTAAAAACATCTCACTCAGAAATAAACATACCAGACAGATATGTGTCTAACAGAGCAAAAATGGAAAATAAATATTTATGTGGATGTAGGGAAATCACTGAAGAAAACCTACTGATGTACTTCTCTTGTGTTTGTTGTGATGTTGCCAAAGGAGAAGCTTGTGATCAGAGTAACACCACGGCCCAGGAGTAAACGCAATCTGTTTTGCTTGGAACTCACCATTTTATCCCCATCTGATAAATTGAAAAAGTAAAACAATACACAAGAGCGCATCGGCAGCATGTGGCAGTTTTTGTGTGTTCTGGATACAGACGATTTGGGCCACATGAAAACGATGGACAATCCACACCTGTGTGCGCTCCGAGACCTGCGACCGGAATGAGATCAACAGAGGAGCAGAAAAGTTACGGATGGCAAAACCACTTGTGCAAACATCTGTGAATGAAATCTTTGGAATAACAACTTGGTTTGCACGAGGCTGCTCATATGTAGCTGAAAGATTTAGAATACACAACCTAAGATGTTTTAATTTGGTTTGGCGTTTGTTAGTGCAGCAGTTCTGTAATTGTTGGACTGCTGTCCTTGAACCATTTTTTGGATAACAATAGTGTCAAACATCAATGTCAATCATCAGTGCAGCCAAAAAAAGATGAATATGTGATTGTTAATGTGGTTATTTGAACAATAAATGGAATTTAAGAAACATCCACCCAAGTATGAGAATTAAGCTTCATTGTTTTCCCCAAATGTGTCAACACATTGTATTTTCAGTGTTGCCACAAGGGGCGCCATAGGGGGCAGTTAGCACATTATGGTCCCTATTTTAACGATCTAAGCGCATGGTGCAAGTGCACTTTGGACATGTCCAAATCCACTTTTGCTAGTTTAACGACGGGAAAAAATGGTCGGCGTGCATGGCGCATGGTCTAAAAGGGTTGTCCTTATTCTCTTAATGAGTAATGGGTGTGTTTGGGGCGTAACGTGCAATAAACCAATCAGAGTGTAATTTCCCATTCCCTTTAAAAGCTTTTCCAATTCCCTTCTTTGCGCTCGCGCCATGGCGGATTCAATATACATGGCGGAATTTGCAATCGGAAAGACTGAACGCTTCTCTAGCGAGGAAACGGATCTGCCATCTACGGGACAAGCCGGATTCCACCACGGATTCCGGATTCCACCGGATTTGCCCCCAATAGCACCCCTGTGTGTGTGATAAACATAGTGTACGTGCATTGTGAACCCGCCTATAGCGCATATGACTAACACGCTCTTTAAATAACAAAAAAATAAATACTGCGCCATTGACTTTAGACCAGGTTTGTGTTGGTCAATGGTGCAGTCTATTTCAGTTGCCTCAAAATAGCAACGCGACAACACACCTCGTTTTCAGACCAACACGCCCATAGGCAAACAGAGGGGCGCAAATGCATTTGCTATTTAACCTTGTGGCGCAGGACGTGAAAATGATAACTGCGTCGGGCTGAAACTAGCAAAAAAAGCCCCAAACTCATGCTTGTCACACTCTCTGTGGTAAGCAAATACACAGGAAGACGAATATTCTTTGAAAACACGCAGGAGATCGTTGGAGATTAACAGGAATAATAAATAAGCAAAAGCCGCATACTAAACCAGGTTAAGGACCGACAAGAAACAACTGAAATACATAGCTATATACACAAGAGGAGAGCATAGGCAACTTAACTAGACACAGGTGGCACTAATCAATAACTAAGGCAACTAACAAGGGTATATCAAGCGTTAGACAGAAAGCAAAAACAAGCAACAGAAACACAAGAATGAAATGATAACTGATACGTTTACACAACAACAATGTACTAAAAATGTAAAAGATTTTCCTTTGCGTTTTTCACGTACACATGACAACGTTGTCAAAACAATCCCCATCCACTTGGATCCGCGAAAATGATTAAAAACACTGTAGCTATTATGCTGCCAGGCCAGTAATTGGCAACGTCACTTTTGTAAAGAAACACTTTTGAAGTAATTACTTCAAGACTGCTAAAAAAGTATGTTCTGTATGGTATGAATGTGTGTGGTATGAATGTAATCTGGACATACTACATTTGCCATATTGTCATTATCATGTGACCTACTGTACCAGTGTCAGTTACTTTGCTTCACTGCCATTCATAAATCCTTCTATCCCATTCATGGCCTCATGGGATAGTAAAGTGTCCATCGTATGCACACTTCAGAATCTCACCGGAAGAAGTAGGTCATCCGGGTACTTTTTGCCTACACTTTTATGAGTACTGTGAATTATGAGTACTTTCTCCAATGATGACCATTCAGTAGTAGCGTATAATCTGACAAAATGAAAATTATGTCTAATGTTTCTGATTTCTGTTTCTGTTTTCCATTTTGAGTGATGGATGTTTGGTTGTTTTGCAGGGGCCCAATGCTTCTCCTCATTCTAAGATGAAGTTATGGAAGTTTGCTGCCATCGGCCTGATTCTCTGTGGTGCTGCACTCCCTCTGCTTGTCATTAAAACCACTTCCTCTTCCAGAGCCCCGCCCCCTCCTCCCCACCGCAGAGCTTCATCCTCATCGTTTTCACCACCATCATCTTCATTACACACCAGCAATCCGTCACCTTCCATTGGGGTTGGTGGCCGGCAACGGAGGGTCAGATCAGCTGACGGAGGAAACTCTTTCGTCTCAGAATGTAAGATCATATGCCTTTATGTTCTCATATTATAGCGCAACTTATATCTTTGTTTAAATCAGATTGCATTTAGCATGCAGGCCACCCATAAATCTTTATAGCATATAAGACTCACTTCACACAAGGTGGTAAAATAATCACGATAAGCAGAATTTCATGTGAATTTAACCATCAATCTGATAACCAGAATATTCCCTGCAGCTCAAAATCACTGTGGTCACCAAACAAAATACAAACAAACAAAAAACGGTTTCTCAACATGATCTCATGAGTTATTATCTGTATTTCAGATACAGTACAATGTGGTTCTACTATGCATTCTTTTACTTAGATTTACACAGACACTAAAATGTAAATATATTATTGACATCATCTAAAAGATAAATATTATGTATGAACAACTTTACAGACATACAAATGTTCACGAATCTATGACTATTTAATTGGTTGATTCTATTGTATTTATGAGCAATGCGATTGTTTTCAGCCAAATGTATTTTGTTTATTTTAATTTGAAATTATATCATTTCATTCTGCAGCCAGCACATTTCAAAAAGATGAAATCATGTTAAACAAGACCACAATTCCAAATTCCAAAATGAATACAATTTCTGTAATCGTTAACCATTACATATGTAATATTTATTTTATCTGCCATAGGCAGTTTTCAGAAAATGCTCTAAATGAAAAAATGACCATGTGTACTAATATTTTGGGAAAAGGGCTGGATTTAGAAATAGGAAATAAATGAAGTATATAAGTGTATATTGTAACAAATTATTGTCACGGTACATTTTTCTGCTTGTTTTTTTTTTTATATATATATTTTTTATAAGATTTTAGATTTGTTTAGATTTTCGATTTGGGAAAGGGATCTAAAATATATCTATAACTTGGTAAAATCAATAGAAAATCAGCAAGATTCGTTTGTTGTTTCTGAACTGTAAAAAGTCTTTACATGTTTGTAGAAATTGTAATTAAAATGTGTAAACTCATAATTTTCTGAGAGCTACGACTTGTACCACAGGGGCGCTGTACCCACTGCAGATTTAAGGTGTGTTTGACTTGAAGTGGCGCTGTGCAGACTGATCAGTGTATGACATCAAAGTAACTCGAGTACGATTTGAAAGCATACAGAGTTTTAAATACGGTAATTACAACATGGTGTAAACACAGCATAAAGTAGATAATGCCACCAATGGTCTCTAAAATCAACTTAGTTCACAGTGATTTTGGGAAACACAGCCCAGATTGTTTTAGTTAATCAGCCTATTGTCTTATAATTGGCACTGAAAGTGATACACTTGATGTTTAATCTGTCTGAAACTCCAAAGAGTTAGTCACATACAATTTTACATTAGCCAGGGATCACATTTTCTCTTTAATGGAAGGAATGACAATTGATGTAAATATCCACCCCAATACATCTAAGGCTCTGTTTACACCTGGTATTAAGATGCGTTTTGGTCGATCGGATCACAATTAGATGAGGGAGACACATTCCCGTTTACACCTGGTGTTTTAGTCCACTTAGTCCACTTTTTTAGTCCATTCTTTTGTCCACTTTCAACCACTTCTGTACCGATTTCTTCGACGGTGGGTGGGAAAATGTGTGTGTTTTTTCAGATCTTTCAATCTAATGGATGAAAAAAGCTTGTGCCATTTAGATATGAACATGCCCGGAGACTACGGAAAAAGCAGCAGCTTTCATTTCTGCTCTGACAGCCTCAAGACCACGCCGAAAGCGGTGAGTGTGTGTCGGGAATGGTGAGAGAACAAACCCATTTGTTTTTCATCTTCAAACCAGACTTGGGTCTTCAGCCAACAATGTTTAAATCCCATCTGGCAAGCGCACTTCCCATAATGTTTACGCGTTCGTCAGTAGGCGGAGAACAGACGGCCTTTTGTGGCTGTTCAAACACACATGAGCTCCTACACTACGAAAGTAATACGGTCAGATGCGTTTTCGACTACCTCTGGGACTAGTTTACTCATTTCCAGGAGATGGCACAACACCCTCCTAACATTCACGTAAGCCACCTAACATGGGTTCGAATTCATTCAATAGTATTTGTGCACAGAAAGTGAAAGTGATGTAGTTGAGTGCGATGAAAAAAGGGGGGAGGGGGTCTCCAAAAAATCCGAATGCGAGTGGTCACAGAAGATGCATTTGAAACACGTGATAACACCAGGTGTAACGGTAATGCATCTCAATACCAGGTGGAAACAGACTTTCTCTCTCGCTAGCTCGATTCTCACGGACCTTCCGGGAGAGGTGGGATGTCTGACACATTCAAGGGGTTGAAAAACAAAATATGTTCAGCTTGCATTTGTTAATTACGATTTCAGCTGTTAAGCTTACATTAAAGCTTATGTCAATGTCTTGCCTCATAGACTTCCATTGAATACTGCATAATATAATTGAAACAATGCTAATGTTTTTATTATGCTAAATGCTAAAAATAAATGAACCCTTTTTTTCTCAGTCATGGAGATGTTCCAGAGCTTTACAGAGGGCGAGCTGAAGCAGGTCATTGGGACACTGGTGGAAAGGAAAGCCCGTAGAGATGCCCAGCAGAGCAAAAGGACTAAACGGGCTAAAAAGCGAGCGAAACCCTGCTCTCTGCGGGAGGTGGAGGTGACGGTCAGTCAGCTGGGGTTAGGCTACGTCAGTGACGAGACTATAGTCTTCCATTACTGCAGCGGGAAGTGCACCACTAGCCGCAAAAACTATGACCTGACGCTGGCGTTCATGAAGCGCTCGCGGCTGCTCACAAAGGACCAGAAGGACAAGGCTCGTCACAGCCCCTGCTGTCGGCCCACCGCGTACGAGGAGGACATCTCCTTCCTCGATAACTTCAATCGATACCACACAATCCGAGAGTTTTCGGCCCAAGCATGTGGATGCGTCTGACTTTGAGGGTCAAAACTCATCCTCAAAGTCCTCAAAACATTTAGGAACCATCAAATGTTTTAATCAATCAAGACAAATTTAAATGAAAAATATAGACCTCTAATTCTGAGAAGAACATCTTGGTCTTGGGCTAAAAGCATACAAGAGCATAAGTCTTGCATTGCCTTTACGGAAAATACTTGGGTGACAGATTCTCCTCAGAAACTTCTGCCAGTCCTGATGAGGAGAAACAGAAAACGTATCATGCAAACAGTAATTATTCCCATGTTAAGTCATTGCTAATGAGATGCTGCTGTATGTCTTGTTTATATTGCCTTCGTGGGTCTATTTGAAATAGCTTGAAATGATGGGTGAAGGTTGAGCTCAGAGTTGAAATGCAGAACACCTCTAGAAAATGAATTCAGGGCTTCGGTAAACAAAGCAAAATACACAAAGGCACACCCAATGCTGAACATAACTTCCTCATTGTGCTGAAAAAGGAAAGGACCTGACATGTAAATGATCGCAGCGATTCTGAAAGGTTTCAGTTCTGAGTCTCTAGTATTTCAAAGTCAAAACATTCCCAACATCAACTTCAAACTAACATATTAATTATACTAAACATCTACCTCAGCTTTGATACAGTCAACATGGCTCTGTAAAAGAAAATTGGGAATCATGCACTTAACAACTGAGGAACGTACGCTATACCAGACTTTCAAATCCTTCCAACACTACAAACTCAAGGAGACAATATCCCTGCATATGCCTAATTCCCTAATATATAACAAGTTAAAAACAGTATGAGCAGTATGTCCAGTGTTCCCAGATCGGGTAGACGATTTCCAACCCAAAAGCTCTCAAAAACCCGCCCAAAACAGAGTTAGATATATTTATAAAGAGCCTTCGAGTCATCAAGTGTAATCCACGTTTTGAGAGTCGGGTCATTCTCCCGCTCTTTACTACAGATACAACTTACTGTACATTTATGCCACTTTGGCATAGCGATCCCTTAAATATACAGCTACAAGTTATTGCACTGAATACCCGTCACTCATGAATGATCACGTCTCCCTGCTAATCGCTGATTGGCCAAAAGTGCGTACTCGTCGGCGACGTCAACGCCAACGGCAGCCGACTCTGCAGTGGGTAACGTCATGACTGATTTTATGGAGTACATGCACACTTGAGCTTTGTTTATTAACCAATTAGATTACAAAATTTTGAAAACCTCAAAATTTACCCCACACCAGCCCAAATTTTGTCTACACAGCTCTCATTGCTTCCAGCCATTTCAGGAATCCCTCCAGAAACAGTTGCAGATACCAAAGGTTCCTCTCATTGTCAAAGGGTTTTTATTCCTTCGGATTCGTGTAAGTGTATTGGAGTCAAAGGTAACCTCACAGCAGTGTGTTCTCAGAGCGCTGACAGGAAATCTGCACCTGAGGTCTTCCCTTAGTTAACCTGACCAAATCCACTTAGTTTGTGTAAATCCTATAACACATGAGTCTAATCCACTTAGCTCCTGTCAAGCCTTGGCCAAAAATACTGAGAACTAAAGTGGGAAGAACAATACCTGCAAAAGCATCAAATGAGCCTATAAAAGCGTGTCATGATTTTAGCCCTGAACTCCACCGAAATAATCTCCTGTAATCAGGCATTAAAGCACAGATATTAGTTAAACCAACTCCTCGTTGCGACTTTCCTAAGTCAATCATGTTTGCATTGGCATAAAAATAATACTATACTTAGTGGATTACAGCTGCAATAAGACACTTATGTACACATGATGTCAACAGATTGCAGATGTGATAATCGCACGCAACAGTCACCGTAACATTTTTTCGGAGACAAGGAAAAGAATTGGCGTATAAATGAAGTCGCTCACATTTACGATGAATCTAAATGAGAGCTGAAGTGGTTGTCTTGTGCTCAGGAAGCAAATGAGTGTCCCTTTAAGCCACATGTAAGTCTGATGAGTTCATTAGAGCACTGATATAATTACAGGAGAGGACTTAAGCCCTAGCGCGCGCCCGGCCTTAAAACTCAACCAACCATGTGCTTGCAGAGGTCTACAGACTTTGTGCTGCTGTAACAAACATTAATAGAAATTGTTTTTTATTTTGTATATATTTTGTTTTTATATATGAACAGATATATATATAAAACCAAATTGAAGATTTATGCAATACACTTGTGTAATAATGTGCATGTATATGGTTGTAAGAATCTTTTAGCATGCGGAAATAGAACAAAATTGTTATGAAACCGAATCTGATTTCACCTCAGAATATCCTGTATTCCACGTTCATAATCAAATACCCTATGCATTCGGAAACTTTTATTTAATGTTTAAGCAATATCATGCAAGAGTGCTATATTGAATATTAACATGGTTTCTAGTATGATATTGCTTTTATGCAATAAAGAGATAGTTCACCCAAAAATGAAACCAATAATGTATTCACTCATATGTTGTTCCAAACATGTATTACCTTTTTTCTTCTTCTGTGGAACACATGAGAAGATATTTTGAAGCATGTTGGTAGCCAAACAGTTTTGGTGACCATTGACTTTCATTGTCTATCCAAAAAAATATATAATAATAATAAAAATAATGATGATTTCTATCTTCAAAATGTGATGACAAAATGGTCCTTTTGAGTGAACTATCCCTTTAACTGATATTTCATGCAAGCTATTTTGTTTACACTATAAAAAATGAATCTGAATTAGTAACTGATTTTATTCATGTTAAAAACAAATAATTTGGCTGATTCAACTTGGCTACATTGTTACACACACACACAAATAAGGTCTGGTCAAGTAAGAATAACATATTAAATGCACAGTTTCACTTTTTTAAATGTACAAAATAATTCCAATAATGATCAAGCTGAGAAATAACAAAATATCAGCACAATATCAAAATGTTGTTGTATAATCCATTTATATCTTAATCTGTCACTGCGGTTAATCGTATTGGTTCTTTTACTTTCTTTGGAGTAACTGCAAACAGAGTTTATCTGTCCATCCATATGGCCTCAGTCTTGTTCCACCTGCTGCAGTGGGACGTCCTGTTAACCCAGTGTGCGCACTGACACACACACACACACACACACACACAGCCTTTCAGCTCGAGCATTGTTGGACCCTGTTGACCAACTGCAATAAACATTGATGCAATGCATCTATATAACAAATTATGTATATTTATTAAAGAGTAAGTTATGTTATGTTTATTTATTTAGATGTAGAATCACTGACTTAACGAGAACATATTATTTATTCATTTTTTTGGTGCCAAAAAGATCTCATATGTATTTCATTCGATATATAACATGTTTAATAAACTGTATCAGCTTTAAAACCAACCCTTTGTGATTTATTATACTGTCATGCTTTTACTTTTTTTTTTTTTGAGATTGTTACTATTAAATTAATAAATATCAATGCACTTTGTACAGTAGCAGAAACATTATGAGCTTTTATATCTCAGCCTCTGACAAAAAATTTAAAACCTGTCAAATAGTTACAAAAGCTGTACATTTTCCTGTTTTGTCTATTGTTTTGTTTTGTTTTCAGAAGAGCAATTTTGTGTGGTTATATTGTAACAGATGGACAAGAGTTTGAATGCTTGTGTGCTACACTTGTCTAATCAATGTTATTAACTGCACAAATGTGAAAATAAGAACATCAGTCATTGTCATTTATATCGAAAGCTGTAAAAACAAGCGTTCCAGCAGGAAACACAACTTTACACCATGACAAGAAAAAAAAATGTCATTCCGTCTGCTGCAAGTCTCTGAATGTTGTATATTTTAAAGTGAGGTTTCACGAACTTCATTTCCATCCTCCTCTCGGTCTCACTGCTGGATGATAAATGTAAGTTGAGAAAAATGAATCCCTTCAGGACAACACATTACCCATAATCCCCCGAGTCTCAGTTCATAGTGAATGGCCATTCCTGACACAGATGCATTACCGTCACCAGCTCTTGGTGTACGTGAATAAATGCCAGTGTAAATATACATAACACACACTTGCAAACTCTGAGACTTTGAGACTCAAAAGACTGTGAGAGAAACTGCTCCTTTAAAAATGACATGCATTTACAGTACATTACAGCATTTAAATTACACAGCTGCGGGATCATTCTTAGGAAACTATCATTTGCCATTGTGTCTTCAGTGGGAGAATTCTACTGTCTAAAGCGGTTTATCCAACTTTATATCTTTGTGTTGACTTTAACAACTAATCTGTTGACTCTCTTCAAATAAGTTCATATGGAAAAATAAGCTGGAACACATCACTAGAAAATCTTTGATAAAGCCATACTCAGAGGGAGGACTGAATGATTTAGACGTCAACAATGAATTGGCTAAAAATTAAACTGAGCAGGAGTTTTGGATTTGAATGCCTAATTTGATATTTAAGAAGGAAATTAAAGGGATAGTTTTACCCCATAATGAAAATTCTGTCATCATTTACTCACCCTCAAGTTGTTCCAAACCTGTATGAGTTTCTTTCTTCTGCCGAACACAAAAGAAGATATTTTGAAGAATGTCGGTAACCAGACAGTTGACGGCACCCATTGACTTTTATAGTATTTTACAGTATATTAGTCAATGGGGTATATCAACTTTTTGGTTAGCCAACCCATATGCTTCAAAATCTCTTTTTTTTTTTTTTTGTGCCCAGCAGAAGAAAGAAATTCATACAGGTTTGGAACAACTTGAGAATGAGTAAATCATGACATAATTTTCATTTTTAGGTGAACTAATCCTTTAAGAAGGAAGCATTCAAACTGGCTTTCCAATAAGCAAGCCTGAGTCATGGAAGCTGATCTTTAAACTTTTCACCTCATTGAATTTGAAAGAATCCATATACTGTATATTACCAGCTCATAAATCCACTTTTTAAAAATAAGTGCACTGTCTTCAAGCAAGCAACTGTGGGAAATTTTACAGAACAATATGGGGTAAATGCATCTAAACAGAACTTTATAACAAATATTATACATTATAATCTGTTCTTAATTAATTCTTACACATTTTATATTTGGAATATCTGTCAACCATTTATACAAGGTGTAGCATTTTGGATATAAGATATATAGAAATCAGTTTATGAGAAATTGTATTACTGGTAATAATAACTCAATTACTAAAGCTTATTAGAAGTCTGTTTATAAATGAATCATTACTACCATTGTAATAAAAGTTTAAGTTCCAACCAAAACATTTCGCCACTGTCTTCCTTTTGCCAAGAAGTGTAAGAATCTCTCTCTAACATCTATTTTATTTTTGTTCATACACTACACATCTTTGTCTTCAAATATCAGCAACTTATTTCTTATGTTTTATCAGACTATCAACATTTTTGTCAAGGTTTTTTTCCCCACTGTTTCCACAGTTTGTATGATGGGGAAATACCACATTCACAAAGCAAGACATCTTAAAAGTTAAACCTAACTGTAAAGTAATTGCTTTAGATTTACATTTACTATTAATATCAATTAAAGGTACACTATGTAACTTTTGGCCCTCTAGCGGTTAAAAACAAAACTGCATGCATTTTGCAGAACAACATTGTTTTGGTTGTGCTTCAGCTCCGCGTGACAGCGGGTGAATATGACCCTTCACAATAGATCATGCTTTACAATGAACTCTGTTAGAGAGCTAGTTGTGGTCAGAATTATTTTACGAATTTTTTGAATGATGAACAATGGAGATTTTATTTTTACAACCAGGGGTGCCAATAATTATGACCACAACTGTACCTATGGCAATTCATCTGTTCAATAAAATACCTTACTCACTTGTTGAGTAATAAAAACACCATCACTGCGTCGCTTTTACAACTTTTCAAATCCCTCGGTTCTCGTCTTCTCCGAAAACCAAGCCGATGTTGATTCTTGTTTTATTACGAGCTCTGTCACGTTTTTTTTTTTTTTTTAACGGGTGATTCCCCGGAGGTTCGAGATTTAGCTGCTCCATGTCAACCTTTCTCACTCATTGTGACATCTAACCTCTGCCACTCCCACACCATACATGCGTCAAAGTAGCCGGAGCAACTTTTCTCTATTTACAAATATGACAAGACACGGACAGGCGAGTGACGCATGTACACAATTTCCCACGATCCATCCAGAAGGGTCTAAAATATAAACACTTATAACAGGCTTACCATAGTGAATCAGGGTAAGACAAAAACACGTTTTGGAAGAATGATTGAGATGTATTGACTCATTTGAATTGTGTTAATTTTGAACAAAAGAAAATTGCATAGTGTTTCTTTAAAAAAAGCTCTAACAAGTTTTTAAAACATGCACATTATTGACCTACTTTTAAACACTATTTTTTTTTTATTCCCCACTTGTTCTAATTCTGCATAATGTTGTATTATTATTGAAATAACTCTTGTCATTTAAAAAAAAAAATTAAAAAGTATATAACAATATTGAAGTCACAGTAGTTGATAGATTTATCTTGGTTATGCATGTAATGCAAACCAAATTTTAAAATAATTTTACATTTATTCTACCTAAAATGAGCTTTTATTTAAATGATTTTACTGGTTTTAAGAGGTGGATTCCTAACGTCTATGAATGTTGATGGCCAAGTTACTTTGGGTCTGATGTGGGAAAATAAGTTTTCTTGACAGATTCGCAGTACCTTTTCAAATGAAACTCTAAAAAAGGTTTTGCCCTGAAAGGTTCAGGCACAAACGGTGCCGTTTCCTGACAAATGCTTCAATAGGCAGAGAAGGCAGTTGTGATTTAACATTAAAGCCTGTAAGAGCCTTTCGAGACTCATTTATGACTTTTCTATTTTTATATTGCTTATCTAACCGTAAGATTAGATTTCTCTTTCCCCTTATGTGGTTCTTGCTGTGAGCTAAAAGAGTCTAATGCAGTGTAGCCTGTAATCTATAATATAAATTAAACAATCCAGGCTTTATTTCCAAACATTTCAAACACAAGTTGAAATAGCCTACATGGTGATGCTGTAATTGGCCATGTGCTGAGCGCCCTCTGCTGTCCATTGCCAGAGAGAAGCACGTAGTAATAGACGGCCACAGGCTCGTTTGACTTTGAAATGAGAATGCATGTAGACGAGAGATTCTGGCGAGCCTGCAGGGTGATCACACTAAGCAAACACTGCTCTGCTTTGAGGAATCGATCACTGTAATTTGGATGGTAAACTCCTTTGAGCCGTGAGAGTGTTACGTTATCTCCTCAACACAAACATCATCTATCACTGCCAGGCCCTTCTGTTTGCCTGTCATTATACAGTGTCTGAATCTCACTGGCCATCTGAGTGGATCACTCGGGTGAACCCAGACAGACTAAACATGTCGTGAGTCATTATTTCCGGTGACGAAGCTGGTCTCGATTACCTGAAATCAAGGCTTTGGGCTCAGTTTTCATGTTAAAGTGGTCACTGATTTGGCTGTCAGTGCACGAGAAGGTTTTCAACCAGAACAGTCTCATTACGAGCTCTGATTGTCTAATTTTGTATCAAGAGGACTTCAGCGTGAAACCTAACACTACTCAGAAAAGTATCGTTACCAGTATTATTTTTTAAAGTCACCATAAAATCAAAATTGAGAATTCTTGTTTTTAATGGAATATTGCAGTATTTTATTTATCCATGCACATATTTTTTTAATTCATGTGCACTCGTAATCTTTAGTGATTATAACTTCCCCTCCCTCTTGCAGTGACATCTCTTCTCTTCTCTGATGATGTGTTCACTGGCGTGAGGGCGGGACATCCTGTCAATCACATGAGATCACAGCCAATGCAAACCACAACCATCCGATCAATTCCCGAAGGACAAAATCAAGTCCCGCCCAACTTTTTTTGTTTGTTCCAGAAGCCGTTTCACTCGGATATACATCCCAATAGGGATGAAAATACTATCGCCAGTTCTGTTTCATGCTGACTTCAAGCAGGCAGTTTGTCTATTACAGAGCCCTAAAATACATCTACTACAGAGTCCCTAAGAGGACAAGCGACAGGAAAAAAAATTGAGAAGGGAAGAAAAGTTATATTTTAATGCTTCTCCATTCTCCCGCAAAAGTATTGCGTTCCCCCAAGAAACTTTGCGTTCACTCGCAAAACATTTTGCTTTCTCTCGCAAAAGTATTTTAAACCCCCCTTAGAAACTTTGCGTTCTCTCACAAAAGCACTGAAATATATTCGGATTACTAGTCAGACTCTCTAACCATTAGGCCACGACTAACAAAGTTCACATTTGCAAAACCTTTGCGAGTAAACGCAAAAGCATTTATACAATTTTTAATCCCATCCCAGTCCGCAGGATACTGGCACTGCAGGACTGGAGTTGCAGAGCCCTGCTCTTTGGGGACATGATGATGGAAAATATGAGATGGGAGGAAAAATTATATTTCAATGCTTTTGCTTTGCTGCGCTCCCTTGAGACACTGCAAAAAAAAAAAACGCAAAAACTGTCCAAATGTCCATTTTATACTTTCAAAACGAGAATCAGGATCTGGTACAACTCTACAGAGCCCCTAAAGGGACATGGTTTGGGAAGTAAAATTATCTTCCAACGCTTTTGTGTTTCCACAAGAAACTTTGCATTCAGTTTTGTGTTCTTTGCAGTTTGTCAGGGAAGCGGAGCAATTTTTCTTAAAGGGATAGTTCACCCAAAAATGAAAAATCTGTCATCAATTACTCTCCCTCAAGTTGTTCCAAACCTGTATGAGTTTCTTTCTTCTGTTGAACACAAAAGAAGATATTTTAAAGAATGTTGGAATTGACTTAGGCTACTATAGAAGTCAATGGCCGCCGTCGACTGTCTGGTTACCAACATTCTTCAAAACATCATCTTTTGAGTTCAACAGAAGAAAGAAATGTATACAGGTTTGGAACAACATGAGGGTGAGTAAATTATGACAGAATTTTCATTTTTGGGCAAACCATCCCTTTAATTCTGGTTGTATTCAATTAGACAGTCAATTAGACTGACAAATTCCAATGTATGCGGCGAGATACATTTTTTGTTTAGTTAGACTATAGTCACTTTTGCTAGCACGTCCACATTGGTTGTGATTGTAATGAGGCAAACTTGTGTAAATTCAAAATGAGTGAGACTTGTGTTTTTCACAAGGGTAGTCTCCAAATCTGAACACATTCGTCGCACACAAGAGAACTGATTGTGTGGAAACGTGTCATACTCTGGACTTTTAAAGAGGACCGTTGACTGGCTAACATCTAATTGTTTGAGAAGTGATTTTAATCATATTTAATCAGATGCCTCAGAATTTAGTTTGGATCAAACTCATACAAATAGATTTGATTCGTATCCTATTTTCTTTCAGCTTATGTGAACACAGAGTGATTCATCAATGTTACTCATTCCACAATTGAAGCGGATATTTTGCAGAAAGCATTGAGAACATAGACACATATTCAGGCACAGATTTGCCCTTGTCTGCTAATAATTAGCTGATTAAAATGACTCTTTAGAATGTAATCAAAGATTAAATGATGGCTCAATGTGAGCAGTACAATTCCAAACGCTTTAACCAAATGAGCCAAATCTCATAAAACAAAGACCTGAGAAAAAGAGTGAGATTAGAGATATATTTAAAATGTAGATTAAGCTGACTTTAATACAGAAAAATAGATTTAAGTTACATGATTCAGTAGAGAACAGTCGACATAATATGAATCCAAAATGAATAAATAATATGTCAAAATTGAACGGATTCCACAGCTCCACCGCGAGCATGCTAATGGAGAGGGTAATTATCATCATCTCTGTCGGTGATTCATCCAGGGAACATTTTCTGTGGTTGACCACATTTGTTTTGAAAGGGAACAGTGAGGAAACCCACAATCAGCGCTGAGAGACGCCGCACACGTACTCATTACACTCACGAGTATGACTACGTCCATGTATACAAACGTGCGTTTCAAACATCTGCATCCATAAACATTCGGACAGAAGCGAGATGTGGCACTGAGGCTTCCACCACCTTATTGTGTCTGGAAGAACGAAAAATAATGTGCTAAAATTTCAGACTTGAAATCCTGCAACGTCATTTGTTGCTGCACAAAAAAGAGGAATATTATAAAGGGTCATTTTTGTCAGTGGCACAGTAAAATAAATTAAAAAAATAACATGAAATTAAAAAATTAGCTAGCCTTGAACTTAAAAAAGAGAGAAAAGTGTCCACATGAATCATCCACATCAAGAGACATGACTGTATATTTATGAAGACTTTTCTAGAACTTGTGTTTATTGTCCTAAAGCTGTTAGCATGAGACACTTTGACTTCCTCTGAAAGGTTTAGGGGAAAGTGTTCCTCACAGTTCATCTGAAATGCTGCATTCACGGCCTCACGCATGCAAACTCTTTCTCGACAGATCTCACCAAAGCTGACATATCACACCCTCACTGTTAAAATAAACTGAACTGAAGCTGTCCAGAATGAGTGACGAGTTTCAGAGCTATGGAAAATTACAGAAATGCCCTAGTGGAGTCAAAGCACAAAGATATTTTCACATATCAAACCAAGCATTGAGGATAATTGCTCTTTGTGTACTTTCTTCTACTGTACATGTTTTCAGTCACTACATTGTTATGGTCACTGTGATTTTGCCAAGTGCAACATGTTCCTGGATCGATATATTCAGTTGTAAGCCTAAACTCTACATAAACTGTAAACTTGTCCCTCAAATCTGATTGGTTGATTGGAATGTTGCATTTGGTGAAATCACATTCAACACATTGATATAGTAAATACTTCTTTATCCTGATAAAAACTAAAAAAAAGTTACATTGGATAACAAAATATCAAACCAAGCTTGATCAAATCAAAGACTTGGGGTTCAGGAGTTTATTTTAGTAAATGTTTGAAGTCAGTTTCACTCAAGTTCACTCAACCACAGGTGTAGTTCATTAAGTTCAATACAAGCACAATCACCAGCATTTGTTGCATATAATGTTGATTACCAATGTTGTCAAATAGTATTACAATTTAAAACAGCTGTTTTCTGTGAATATATAGTAAAATGTCATTTATTCTCAAAGCTGAATTTTCAGCATCGTTACTCCAGTCTTCAGTGTCACATGATCCTTCAGAAATCATTCTAATATGCTGATTTACTGCTCAAGAAATCCATGTTGAAAACAGTTGTGCTGCTTAAATGTTTTGTGGAAATGGAGATACTTTTTTATTTCAGGATTCTTTAAATAGAAAGCATTTGTAACAAACACTACCATTCAAAAGTTTGGGGTCAGTAGGTATTTTTTGTTGGGGGAGAAATAAAAGAAATCAATCCTTTTATTCATCAAGGATGAATTAAATTGATCAAAAGTTACAGTAAAGGTATTTATATTGTTACAAAAGATTATATTTCAAATAAATGCTGTTCTTTTGAACTTTCTATTCGTCAAAGAATCCTGAAAAAAAATTGCACACAGCTGTTTTCAACATTGATAATATATATATATATATATATGTTTTTTGAGCATCAAATCATCATATTAGAATGATTTCTGAAGGATCATGTGACACTGAAGACTGGAGTAATGATGCTGAAAATTCAGCTTTGATCCCAGGAATAAATTACATTTAAAAAATAAATTAAAATAGAAAACAGTTTTATTTTAAATTGTCATAATATTTAACAATATGACTTTATTTTTTATTTTTTATCAAATAAATGCAGAAGAGCAGAAGAGACTTCTTTTAAAAACATAAAAAAATCATACCGATCCAAAACTTTTGAACGGCAGCAGCAAAAGTGGACCATTGAAATAAAGAGTAAACTGACATGTTCCATGTTCTGTTTGTCAAATGTCAGTTACAGTTGCTGCTGCTTTGCCTTCATCACAGAATTAAACTGATCTTTGTTTCAGTTCTGCGTTTAGTGCTTCAAATTGATTGTAATCAAGGAGTTTAACAGCAGAGGATTTAAAACGACCAGAAGTAACGTTACCTTAAAGTCAGCATGAAAGTGTAATCTTTTCTTTTCTATTGTGACATATAGCAGTGAAACGGCTTATCGTAACAGGTTACTGGAGAAGAACAGTTGAAACTCGTCAGGCTATTAGATAACCCAGCCCTCGTGCCATAAAAATAAGAATTGTCCATTTTGTATGTGACTCTATCAGTAAGTGGCAGACTGTAAGAAAATTACCATCGTTTGGCACATAAATAAATGACGGAGAGTTACGCATGTATAATTTCCAACATTTTATCATGTAAGATTTATGGTACACCTCAAACAAGGGAATTTATAGTAATTTATAGTGTTAATATTAAAGTCCACGAATGGCTTGGGTATGCAGAGCATTCACACCTTATATGGACCGCACGCCACTGATATATAATTATCTAAAAAAATAGAAAATATTTGGACATTAAAGCCACTTAAAAATTTATTTGTAGTAATCATCAATTGAGAGCATTTAAGACAGCACAAAAACACTTTTTAAAAAAATATTTCACAAATTCAATAGATTACAATAGATTATGGGCCTCCATATGAACTATAGGAACAATAAAGCAAATAGCAGTGGACATGAACATTGAAATCTCTTCACTTAACCTGTAGTTTGTCAAAATAACATAATGCAGCCAATATCTGTTTTTATTCTGTGGCTATTTGTACAACAAAGCCAACCGTCAAAGTTTTGCTGGTGTTTCTAGTATGCAGTTCTAGTATAAATGAAGCTATAATTAGTTTACAAAAAAAAAAGGTTCCAAACATCCATTAACAAAAATAACTTGCTCAAAATGGCCTTGACCTTTAAACCGTTTAAGCGCGAGAGAATGGAAGAAAACATTGGATCTCTTAAAGTACACAGACCTCCACTGTGACCTCTGCTTAACCACGGCTCTGTCATACTAAAATCAAGTTAAAAATGGAGTTTGTGGCTTTTAGTCTATGCTTGAGTAACTAAGGTCATCTATATGGTAGTGAACTTATAAAGCTGACAAAAGTAATAATAATTTTCAACAGATGTACACATTTATTACATGGCTCTCTGGAATACCCCCATTATACTTTTTCAGATATGACCTTTTATGTAGTGTGTAACATAGCGTCCATTTCATGCTAAACCTCAAGATCAATATCATTGCAGAGGAATATTGTTTTGGTGACATTGGTCCAGGTTTTCAGGGATGAATATGATGTTCTGAGGCATACACAAATATTTGGCGAATCCTATATTTCAGTTTGCTTAAATAATTTGCCATAAAATAAACCTGCCATTGAAATTGTCAACTATGAGTTTAACGTTAAGTCAAGTTGAATTTTTTATTTCCATGCACTTTCGGTTTGTATGTTCCTGTTTTTCCTTGGTTTTAGTTCCTGATTCCAGTGTTCCCAATTCTAATTTGTTTCCATTGTAACTTCTTATGTTCACCTGTTTCTAGTTTAATTTCTTTTAGCTCCCGTATGTAGGAACTTGGTTTGATTCTGCCCTTTGTCCTGTATCGTCTTTGTGTGAGTTGCATAGTGACCTACGATTTTGCTCCGTGTTGGATTGCCTTTGTTGCTGCAGCCGCTATTCAGACTGTCAGTCCAAATTCAATTGAAATCCGATCATATTTAACAAGTGTGAACTGTAAAAACATCACATGAAATGCAATTTTTACAAATCCTTTTTGCGCTACATTCATATGTGGTTTTAAATCCAATTTAAATCACATTTCTGAAAATCTATTTTAGTCCGACTGCTCTAATCAGATTTTGCGTGGATTTTACACAACATGTTGTAAATAAGACAACATCTGTATTGCAAACCCCTCCACGTTGCTGTTGTTGTGGGGTTTGCCTAACAACGCAAAGTTACTGGCATAGAAACCATTCTGGAAAACGAAAGAGACGAAAGGACACACAAATCGGATCTGAACAGTTACGTTAGATTGACTTTTTATAATAAATTATTTTCTGTGTTTTTGGAGACAGAGTGTAAGTGTGCATGAGCTAACAATGTGTGCGATAGTTAATGTGGCCAGTCAACTATATTACTTGTGGGGGATCATATGGACACTTTCTGTAAAGCTGCTTTGAAATGATGTGTATTGAGAAAAGCGCTAAACAAATAAATGTCAATTGAATTGAATTATGAGTCTTTCCCAACTGGGAAATGGACAAAACATTAATGGCTTACCAACATTTCTGACCAATCAAATTTCTCTTGAACAAGAAAGCCTCCAGCCTCTGAATAGCAATGGCAAGCAAGCTGGCGCTGAGGTGTCATTATAGACACTTTACAGAAAACTGCAACCAGCTAAGAAAAATGTAACATATTTAAGAAAAAAATCAGACAGCGTAGAGATTGCAGACAAAGAAAAAGACTTTATGGAACAAAGGCGGTACAGGTTTCCAAGTGGCAGAATAATGTGACTTAGAAGCAGCATCATATTTCACATGTAAAATCAGCAGATGTGTGTATGTGGAAAAGTGAAATGGTCTGAATTATTCGTAATTGCAAACATGAATACAATATAATCCATTAAAAAAGAAATATGATTGAGATGCTGGATGCATAATGGAGAAATAAAAAAGGAAGAGGAAAAAAAAGACAAGATCATTTGCATATTCTAGGTTTGGGTTTTTATAATGGTGCAACTTGTCACATGGTTAATGGAAAACAGAAATGTCTATAACCGACCAAATATATGCCCACATTATTACATGTTTCAAATTCGTGGTTAACAAAAAGACAAACTTATTCCAGTGAAGCCAACAGATGTTTATTCCAATAGCAGCCTAGCCCTTCTAAATGATCTCTAAACGCTTCCACCAGAGTGAAATTGTATATTTAAACCACGAGACCAGTGCAGTTGAGTTGTTCTGGACCAGAAATAGCACCGGCATGTTCACAGTCTCTCTAAGGTCTATACAAACAACCCAAAAAAAGACCAAAAAAAAAAAAAAAAAAAAAAAAAAGTGTGTCCTATACATCTGCTGCCTCTAACACACCGAATGTAAACATTTACAGACATTTACAGCAATCAAATCGCACTGAGCAAACATCTGTTTTGTAAACCTTTAGCCCTGCTAGTTTACGTGCTTTCATATTAATGGGAAAAAATCTAACTGTATAGAAACACATTCATTCTGAAGGAGAACAACAGAATGTAATGCTAAAAGCAAAGCAAGTACAACACAAAATAAAACAGTTAAGTGCTGTAGTTGGTATAAACACTAAAACCTCTGCAAACAGGACAAAAATATTATTTAACTTTTAAACTGGATAAATTTATAACAAAGGCCTATTTAGCATTTTGAACAATGTATCTACATATCTCTCGTTTTATTTTTTAACAATATTTTAATTAAAGCGTGTTTGAAGAGTATCCTACTATAAAACTACAAAATGTAACTTGTTCTCATCTGAACACATTTAGGTGAAAAACAGAATGAAGGATGATTATTTCAACTCTTTCTTTAGTCTTCTTATCATATGCTACACACCCTGCTCTTCCTCTATGTGAATGGCAGGATGGAGCAATGGATCCTCTGCTTCCGACACATTACAGCATGTGTGTTGACAGAAACAGTCAGACAGTGTACCATACATTATTGTCTATTGTAACATTTTGTGAATATGCTAAAAATGAGTACAGATCGCTGGCAGTGTATTAAGGATATTCAGCAGCAGAGTGGGAAAAGCCCTTCTTTGACTACATTGTGTGAGGCTTCTGTATGTTGTTTGGTAGTACTGCGCCTTTGAGTGATGTCTGAGCCACACTAGCTGACACACCTGCCTTCTAGCACTTAAGATCAGGTTGTGCTTCTTCAAAAAGAACTCTTACAACTTTATAAAAGGGCCAAGCTTGCAAAAAACATCTAGGTCACATTCACCCTAAAATCAAAACAAAACAACAACAAAATTATTATTACTTATTAAAATTATTGTTATACAAATGTATGTATAACTGTAATATAATATAATATAATATAATATATCAATGAAGCCTAATTAAAGGCCATTCATGTGTTTTGTATTATGGCATTATTTTGATCATTTTTTGACAAATAAGCACACTAGAGTTTTAAATACACAAATTAAAGGCAGTATAACAAATACCACCTTGATGTACATTTAAAAAATATTGATTTGCATTACAATAATGAGAATGCATTTTCTTTCAGAATAAAGTAGACTGCTAAAAATTGAGGTTGGATGAATGTTATCTACAAAAATAAGATCTTAACAAATGATTGGATTTTAGTGTGAATTACGACCCAGATATGTTCCTGTGAGAGTCAACCCAACAGGCTCCGCAATCACAAAAAAGTGATTCCACTCTTTAAAAATAAAATAAAAATAGTCCAAATGTCAAACTAATCACTATTTTTTAACAAAATTCCTGTTAAATGAGACATTCTTTCACTAATTTAATGACAAAAACTCTTCAATAAACAAAATATGTTATATATGAAAAACACTGTAAATAGTATTATTGTAGTAACAGACAATACAGAACCAATTTTATGATAATAATTAATGTCATCATTAATAAGACATTTTGCTATAAAACTTGCGATCCTAAACCATGTACAATACTAACTCTTGATATACAGGACATTTTCATAAAAATATACTGTGTGAAAAGGTACTATTGCATTGAAACTGGAGGATAATTTACAGTAAGTATTTGTACAACTCTTCCTTTTGTTTGTTGGCGAGGTCAACCTCGCCGTGACGATTTTTAAAAAGTTGAAACGTTTTACCCAAAAATGAAAACGGTCTTTGTTTTACACACCCTCATGTCATGCCAAACCCATGTTCTGTGAATTTCCAGAACCCTCAAAAACTTTTGCAGCATATAGAGCTTTGAAATGACATGAGACACAACAGCATTTTCATTTATGGGTAAACTTTTCCTTTAAGTAAATAGACTAAACAAATTTGATATAATATGAATAATGTAATAAATGAGGTCCACTTAAAGCTGCATTGTGAATGTTTCTGATTCTGATAAGAGCAGTCTCATGAGTGATCAGCTCTCTTTCAACATTGTACTGTTCTACAGCACTATATGAGCAAACTACCGAGTAAACTAAATGCTGCTTGCGCATCCCATGACTCATCTGAAATCCTTCTGAGATCTAAAGTGAGTGAGGGAAGATTTAAACAGTGCAGCTGAACCTGAAACTGAGATGGTTGGTCTCTGCGTGCACTCTATCCTGTTTCTACTCAGGAGGGGATGGAATAATTAAGTCTCACATAAACGAGTTATGACATTTGAGAAATCTTGATGGTTTACTAAAACACTAAGAGCCTCTCATTTTCATCAATATGATGACATTGAGAGTGTTACGTGTGCAGTCTTTTTTTGCGGTTAAAAATGCAATAAATAAAACCAGCTGAACACATGACTATAGTACACCTGAAGGAGTTTGGAGAAAAACACCTGCATAGTATTTGAGCTGATCAGAGGGCTGCAGTGAGGCATTGTGGGATAGAAAACAGCAGCAGGCTCAGCACTGTGTGTCACCTGTGGATGAACACACACCAGCCTCTGGGGTACCTGAAAATAATAGACAAAACCGGATTAAATTTGCAAAGCACAGATTTCATATTTTATTTCGTTTATATCTCGCAAGTCTGACTTTTGTAAACTCGCATTTGCGAGAAAAAAAAGTACGAATTGTGAGATAAAAAGTCGTAATTACCTTTTTTATTCTGTGGAGGAAAGGGAGAGATAAGTGCTTCACTTAAAAATCTAGTTTAAAGTTTGTGAAAGCAGTCTCAATTCATGAACTTCAAATTTCCATTTAAGGACAGTAAAACGTCTTGTTTTATGGCTTTTTTCCCTGCATATTGGTTAGACCACATGACTTTGATTTGGTGGACAAAAAAAAAATACATTATTATTATTATTATTATTAATAATTGTTATTACCATAGTAAGAAATAAGAATAAAAATATCACATCAAACTACTTACTTTTTTTATTTCATTTAAAATTAGGCTTTTTTTCCTTCATTATGATATCAGTATCAACTGGATGTTTTTGACTGTAAGCCTCCAAAAAACATAAAAATAAATTTAAATTAAAAAATTAAAAACATGCTCATTTAAAAGATGTATTCAAGTCATTTGATGTAAGAACTATTATTTTTTAAGGTTTTAATAAATTAATGTGGGCAAAAAATTATTTAATTTTTGCTGCTTATGGTAATCTATGGATACATTTCATGCTTGATTTTAAGGGCATTTTTGTTTTTTATGATAAAAAAAAAAAAAAATTCATACAAATTTGTGCTGGGTTGTCCTTTGTAAAATCTGGGTCCTGAAGCCAAATCTATTAGGAACATCTTCTTTAAAGTAGTTCCTTATAATACCACGTAAATATAGATTACAGATGGTGGACAACCAGGGGTGCGTTTCCCGAAAGCATCGTTGGCCAACTATGGTCGCAAGTTCCGTCGTTACCAATAGAGTTCAATGGGCATTGCGATGAACTTGCGACCATAGTTGGCCAACGATGCTTTCGGGAAACGCACCCCTGAATGAGACTTTTACCGCCGCCGTTCCCGCGGCGGCAAAATTGGGATGTGTATTTGCTGCCTTTTACCGCTGAGTGGCGCTGTAATCACAGACTTTGAAAAGTGTCAGTTTATTCTCTTTATGCCGTAATCTGCCGCGGCAGTAATCTGAGCTGAGGTCACAGATAAATTCAAGATAAATATTGTGGTTAAACGAATTCAAATTCATTTAATTTAAACAAAGTAGACACACGTTAACATTGTGTGCCCAGTTTTTCTATAATTTAGAAAGGCTATGTCAATAGGTTATTTGTCATTTACTTCGTGTTATTTTAATGTGTTTGTAGATTTATTAACTGACACATAACAGTGAAATAAATTAAAATAATTTACCGTGAAATTAAAACATTTTCAGGACTTGCAGCTCCTAACCGATGTAGTCGGTTTAAGCATTCTTTGTTATATTCAGAACTAAATAGCCTTACATGTTACAAACTTTTAAAACAGAGAAAATAGTAGACGTTGGCTATTCAGACGGTAGCTCTGTGGTCAAAGCATTATCAATAGCCTCTCGGAGCTTCAAACGATCTGAGATCGAATCTCAGTGTAGCCGACAGTGTTTATGTTTTTCCGTTCTTGATGCTTAAATATGTATCTGTTTATTAAAGTCAAACATCTTGTTTAATTATCAATTGTACATTACAACATAAATTTGCTACATTCCCGCTGCAAAGACGACACATCTGATGAAGACTGTCAGCCGATTGCACCAGAAAATGAAGATTAATCTGCTTAATTATTTTTTGTGTGTGTGTGAATCATTCACGAGATTGAGATGACTGACAGTGATACCCGACCATATCAACGGAAGACATTTTTCAAAAAAGATCGAACAAATCAGAAAAATACTTTCAATAGGCCTACAGTAGGCCTATTGCTTTCAATTAAAAAATAAACAATGAAAATGTAAAAGAAAAAGAAAATTAATTAAGTTTGAAAACCCATCGCACATTTTAAGATATGAATAAAGTGTCGGGACAGTTTATTTATTTAAACAGGGTTGCATCGATAGAGTTTATTCCCTTTGTGATGCAAAATAAGAAACACAGAATCTTAGGCCTATTCTTGCAACATTTTAAATTTCTATTGTCAAAGAAATTGCAGCTAAATTAAAAAATTAAAACGGTACAAAACGAAAAAAGTTCAAAGCAACATAAATTAAGAACATGCGTTTTTCTTTGCCTTTCTCGCGCTGGATATTTTTTTAGTAAGTTTTGGTCTCCCTCACTGCGCGCGGCGGGTCTTTCTCGAAATGAAGCATTTCAGCGTAAAAAAAACACCATACAGCTGATGTCATAGGCTATGGACTTTTGGAGATTTTGAGATTAATCCTTAAAAGAATTTTGCCTTTGCCTGCTCATCAGGCTGGCTCCGACACTCTCCATATGAAAGACGGAACATTAACACCTCTGTCCTGCACCCCCACGATAAAGCAACTATTGCCTTCTCCAAACCCCCCACAGGCTAGCTGAGTTTGCAAAACAAAACAAAGAGTTTGCCACTCGTCGTGCCAAACACTTTATTATAAACTTCAATATTTCATTCAAAACAATCTCAAAACGCTTTGAGACATTTTGAAAAGCCGTGGATGCATTACTGCCACTGGAACCATGAACGCAACAGAATACTGGTTCTGATTTCATTGTTTGTCGTTTAAACGTCAT
The DNA here is from genome assembly GCF_964197995.2 of Scardinius erythrophthalmus. Taxonomy (NCBI): domain Eukaryota; kingdom Metazoa; phylum Chordata; class Actinopteri; order Cypriniformes; family Leuciscidae; genus Scardinius; species Scardinius erythrophthalmus. The sequence goes on along the minus strand of NC_138245.1, from coordinate 7,757,354 downwards.
ATATATAAATTATTATAGGCTACAGAAGTAAAGTCATTGTATAATATTTGTTCCTTAGTGTAAAATGGAAATGCATGGCGATTTTATTTTGTAAATAGGCTATAAGCAAAAAACTATGTTTTAGAAGATAAATCTCTCTGCATCAACAATAGACTATAAAATGCATTAATAGGCTAATATAAAAACACCAGTAGTCCAAGTTAGATCGGGATTCGAACCCGTGTCATCTAAATGATCGTAACGTACATTCAACCACGCGGCCACCATTCACTCTTTGCTACATGGCCTATCGTTCCAGTGTGCTCTTCATTCAAATGAACGCGTTTGTCGAACACTAATTCAACATACCAGAATAAAACCTGGCTTTAGAACAATGAATAGCGCCACTCGTCGTGGTGTGCCAAAAAATTACAATAATTTAGTTTAATTTATTTCAGTGTTAATGTTTGAGTTAAAAAAATCCTCTACAAATTAAATTAACCCAAAGTCGGCTATAAGAGTCCTTTAGGCTACGTAAAAAAGCAAAGGACTTACAGTCTTAACATTTAGGCTACTTTGCTTAAATTCGATACATTTATTTTCAGTATAGGCCCAATACATTTGTAGGGCTGTAATTTCAGTATGCTTTACCAATGCTATGTATTCAATTAAAGTTCCAAGAGGTCTGGTCTATATATTTCCTTCCCAGCTGACACTAATATGCAAGTGCACAGCAAAAATCACAACTTGTGCTTGCTGCGAACGCAAGTTATTTAAGGTGTCTCAACTGTACACAGTCTACCATACAGTGTGAATTCGTTACAAGGTTTCATTTAATTACATTAACGTGCAGCAATTTGTACAAATAGAGTCTATAGGCCTACTATACTGTTGTAGACATTAAATAATCTCATTTAGTATCATATTTGTTAAAATATTATAATGTTGTTTTTTCAATCTATGTTGAATATGAAAAGTGAACAGCACGAGTAAGATAGGATGCATTATATCGAGAGATGGATATGGAGTGGGTCAGACATGATTTTGACCACTTCATTAAGTTTTGTTTAGTAGAAAACCTTTTTTTAAAGTGAATTTCGTTTTCTATAAATTGTATCTTAATTTTAATCATTTTTTCATCACCCGATTGTCTGGATTCAATAAGTAAGAGAAGCAAACAGACACTAATCATAGAGGCGCCCGCGAGGTCACTTGCATTGCACGTCAGCTGGAGCGCATCTCATCCTCCTAATTTAACGAAACTCAGCGTATGCCTCACACAGACATGATAAATACATCAAATACACAAAGCTTGAAATGTCTTCAAACGAAATAATTCAAAACGAAAAGAAAAAGGCTACTCTCTGATTATGTCTTTGTGCATTTCTCTCTAGGTGCGTTCACTACAAATATGGCGATCGTCAACTTCATCTTTGCAGTCGACACTGTCAGAAAACACTAGTTTATTGATAAAAACCATATGAAGACAAGGCATATATTAAGTTATTTTAGCCGTTATGAGAAAAATAAATCTAACGAAACCTAAAATCTAAATCTAATAAATAAAAATAAAAAATCTAACGCCAGTTCAACATGCCAGAATAAAACCTGATTTTTGAACAATGCGTAACGCCACTCGGCCTGGTGTGCCAAAACACTACATTTTAAACTTCAATGTTTAATTTAAAACAATCTCAAAACGCGTTGTGAATTTTTTTTAAAGCAGTAGCCTAGCCTATCTACATTGAAAGGCATTGAAACCAGGATCTTAACTAAAACGCGTTCCGCGTAATCTCTCAAAAATTATGCCACACTACTCCATGTAATTTTTTTTTTTTAAGGACTGCTTTTGAAATCACTATAAATTACTATGCAATTGTATCGCTCACGAGAGCTCTTCGTTTATCTAATTCCTCAATAGAATAGTAAAAATATTCAGCGTCATTGCTCCTAATATCGTCTCTATTTTTAACTTTTGATTCTATTTTTTCAGTTCTAAAATTGATTCTATCTTTGGTTCTATTCTGTTGTAGCCTAATAGGCCTATTTATATATATGAAAAATATACCTATTAGGCTTAGGGTTTTATATTTAACCCACTTACATTTTAAAATACGGCAATTGCTGCTGTTTTGCAAAATGTCCCTTTGCGCCACCTGGCGGTCATTTCGGGAACGACTTTGAAATGCGGCTGGTTTATTTTCGCCGCGGTAATTTATTTTCCCCGCGGCGGCTGGCGCGGCGGTAATAGGCATTCTGGTTGTCCACCATCTGTATGTTTTTTTTTTATTCTGCACCTTACCAGTGTAGAGCGTAAACATCTTTAGTGGCAGTTGCCACAACCACAAGCTCATAGAATTTGACATGAAAGATTACCTGGATCAGGCGTAGCCGCTTTGGGGGGCGTGCGGGACTCGTCGTCGTCGCTGAAGCGGATGACCTCTCCGGCGGGGGGATCCGGCTGGCCGTCAGACTCCTGACCCCCAATGCTCCTCAGCGCCAGGATACGATGATGCAGGGCTGCAAAGAGCTGGGCAGCGTCCTTAGAGCTGGACTGAGAGATGAGATGAGACCACATAAGACCAAACACTTAACCCTCACTGTTCACAGCCTCTCATTACGACTATAATCATTCTTACAGATATGAGGAAGACTTTGACGCCATGCTCATCTGTGTCCATGGCTGTTATTCTGAGACTCTTCTCGCTGGCTTTATCCACCTGCATCTGAGGCCAAAGCTTAGTGTTGAGGATCACTCGAAGACTTCCTTGAGTCCGCATGACTGCAAGCCACAAACAAACACCAGGATCAGAGACACTACGCTGTGAATGAACTACACCTATGCTACTTCTAAAACTTGTGTCTGACAAACATGTTTCAAGAGAATTTGTTGCAAATTTGTCAACCAAAAGTTTCACACAGTTATAGGTCGGTCGGTATATAGGAAAGATCAATTAAATGACCAGTATTTGGCCATTCTGAGACTACTGGCATCAGCCACTGACTTGAGCACCCATGGCGTATAAAACACAAGTATTAGCTCCCCCTTGTGACAGTTCCAAAATCTGCAGACAGCTCTGTAATGAACATGAGCTGTTTTTGAATATGTTTAATGCATTTTGCAAAAATATTGTGTAAAAGGAGCATACAATAAATTTAGCTGTTTTGAGCATTTTATCGGCTCACTTTAAATTGTTTTGAAATAATAGTTCAAATGTTTGGGGTCAGTCATTTTTTTTAAATGTAATTAATGCCTTTATTTAGCATGCTCCTTTTAGCATTTGTTTAAGACTAACAAATTGATCAAAGGTTTCTATTCATCAAAGAATCCTGAAATAAAAAAGTATCACTATTTGCACAAAACATTTAAGCAGCACAACTGTTACAACATGGATTTCTTGAGCAGTAAATCAGCATAATAGAATGATTTCTGAAGGATCATGTGACACTGAAGACTGGAGCAATGATGCTGAAAATTCAGCTTTGATCACATGAATAAATTACATTTTAACATTAAAATCGAAAAGAGTTATTTTAAATTATAATAATATATTACATAATATTACAGATTTTACTGTATTTTTGATTAAATAAACGCAGCCTTGGTGAACAAATGACTTTCAAAAACAATTTAAAAAAATATTACAGACAGCAAATGTTTGAACAGTTGTGTATATCATAAGACTTAAAATACAGAACTACATGTATGAAAAAAAAAGATTAGATATTCTGCGTTAGACCTCCTTTTGTGGCTCAAGGAAGCACACATATATTGGAATGAAATGAATACATGACGACAAAACTTTCATTTTTGGGTGAACTATTTCTTTAAACGTCAGTCATTGGCCATTTTACTCTGGCACATGTCCACTATCAAAACACCAGCAAATTCACAGTAAAATGTAAAGAGTGAAGGAGATTCGACCAAGGCCTTTTACAACATCATTACCCAGTCTGGATTGTAAGGTGCCGTCATCCGCTGTCGCTGATGTCATGTCATTAAGCCTGAGCACTCCACATCCTCTCTCCACCCACGACTGAGACGTCATCTCAAACACAAACAACTTACACTGCATCTGAAAACACACAGGACAGTGCAGCATCATCTTCTCATGTGTCTGTATCGCTCAGATGCGAGAGCTGCCCTCACCTGCAGCACGTTGCTCTCAGACTCCTCTCCTGTCCTGACCTCCACCCGCTCTAATAAACACTTCTGGGGCTTGTGTGCTTCGTGTCGCGCCGCCGACTCCTCCAGAGACTCTTTCATGCTGTCACCTACAGAACATTATAGAATCACAGAAATTAACTTTAATGATTTAGCGCAGTGGTTCCTAACAGTGGTGCAAGAAAATGGTAGAAAATGTAACTTAGATTACCATACAAAAGTTTGGGGTCATAAAGATTATTTTATTTTGGGGAAAAAATGTTTTTTGATTCAGCAGGGATGTGTTAAATTGATCAACATCACATTGATCAATGTCACAAAAGATTTATATTTCAAATAAATGCTGTTCTTTTGAATTATGATTATTATTATTGATAATAATAATGGATGTTTCTTAAGTACCAAATCAACATGTTAGTATGATTTCTGAAGGATCATGTGACGTAGATGACTGGAGTAATGATCTGAATATTCAGCTTTGATCACAGGAATACAATTAAAAATGTATTAAAACATAAAACCGTTATTTTAACATTTCTTTTTACTGTATTTTGGATCAAATAAATGCAGCCTTGGTGAGAATAGTATATTAACTAGCATACGTTTACATTTTCATCTATACTTGTTTTTCATTTCTATATTTTTAGTGGCTGAGCTTTAATTAACATGCTCACTGCATGTTGTTACACTATATTTTGAACATCCTGCTACATTTGTTTTGAGGGATTCAAAATCAATAACTTTATATGAATGTCTCAAGGCCCATGTTCGGTTTTATAATTTTGTGCTCCGTTGTTGTTTTACACAAGAACGCATCTTGGTTAACTATATTCTTAGAAACATATCCGCTCACGGCCATGTCAACCTGAAACCAGTCTATCGGTAAAAAACATTTGTCCTGATTTTTTTGGTTTTGTTATTTTAATGTGTTCCTTGAGGTTCACTTGTAATGTTAAAGATTTTTTGCACAAAAAACAAATGATTCTCAAAACCCTAATTCTGACCCTCTGTCTGAAATGATCCGATTTTAAGGGGCGGCTCCTTTAAGCTTGTCAGTAAATGGACAAAGTTACGATTGGCTAACATCATTGCATAGGAAACAGTATCAACTGTTGCACGCCATTAAGTGTTTTAAAAACATTATCCATATAAAACCGTCACTACAGCTGAATGCTTCATCTTTTAAAAAAAGTTTCTTTGCAAACTCTCCATTACACTGTGCCTCACTGACGAAACAAAATGCTCCGAACAAACATAATCCTCCGACGCGATCCGGGACGCCATTAAAATAAACCATTTGTTACTGACGCTGGGATCCTTCTGAAGTCTGTAGACGCAAACGAGCTGTTTAAGCGGGACGCGTCAAAACGAACTTTCTTTCCATTTGTCCTGTTGTCGACAGACTCAAGTGCGTGGAGTACATCATAAATTGAATGTGCACCTGTATACTGTATCGAGGTAAATAGCGTCAGTGATTATAACAGACCTTATTCACAGCAATGCCATCTTTGATTTTTAACGGGATAGACATACATCTCTTCAGTGGGTCGAACTGTTATTAATGTGTTTTTGAATTGTTGACGAAACACTGTAAAAATATTTTTCCAAGAAATTTGAGTTGACAAAAAACTCCAGGAAATATGAGCTGTGGAAAATGACGAGTGATCTAGGAGCTTTTACAGCGGATGCCATTGAAAACACGGTAAGTTTATCCCTTACAGCCTTGCTTTCATACTCGTCATGCTGCCGCTCTGAATTAGGTCTATGGGTTCCATTTGCTTTCGACGCAACACACACATCCAGTGTAGGCAAATGTTAGCCGTTAAGCCATTGAATGACAGAGGGCGGGGCCTATGCTGTGATGATGTGAAACTATTCATCGATGTCTTGCTCTGGAGGCAGGCATATGCAAATGTATAGATTTTGAAAATATGCATTTTCGCACAATCCTAACATGCACTAAAAAAGCAGGTGAGCAATAATTGTTATTTATAAATGAAAAATGCATTTATGAAACATGAAATAGTTGCATATGGTTTTCACATTTAAAAAATGTGATTATGCTTCTGACTTTATGCTTGCTTTTGTTGCAAACACCCGAAAATCTAACTGTATAATAAAAATGAAATTACTGTCACAACATTTTGCTTTCAGTGTGGCCAGAAAAGCTGTTTGACACGGCAGTGTTCTCATTTTGGCCATAGTAACGATGAGCCATTAATCTCAAAACTCAACATGATTTTTGTCAGGTCAGGCTTGTGATGTGGTCTGGAACACATACTCTTCTCCACAGTTTGATCTTGTGAGGATGAAAGCTGGCTGAACAGGCCCATCTCAGACTGAAACTCTCTGCTGCCCCCTGGTAGTTCTGTGCTGAGTTTCGGCAGCGCCTGGAAGTATGCAGTACAAGTGGGATTGAGTGTTTACAAGTCTTGATACTCAGCAACTGTGATCTATGATAACTTGAGCATGTCAAATTCTGACAAAAAGAAAGGAATGCATCGCTTTACCAAGACGCGATCCAACATGTTCTGCCCAAAGACAAACTTCACACTGTTGGCATTGCTGTTGTCAGGTTTCTGTGTGCTAAAAGAAACAATATTGATGCCAAGAAAAGTTACAAGTTCCTTTCTGAGGAGATCTGTAAAATGTCTTAAAAACGAACATGAACATTTGAACTGCAGTACCTAGAAGTGGTGCACTGCAAGAAGTAATTTGTTTCCTCTGAATTTTCTGGCAGAAGACGATCAGTATTCTGAGAGTCCCAGCTGTTACCCACCTGCAGCAAATGCAATACTTCAAACAAAACTCCAAAACCAAGCTTTTTATTTTTTACTTCTAAATTATTGCACAATTGAAAGCTGCAGTCCATAACTTTTGTTGTGCTCAAAGTTGACAAAAAATACTTAATGAGCAAGTACATCATGAATTCATTTCCCAAACTGTGTTTTTGTCTTGTCCTGAATCACTAGGGTACACCTATAATAAGTGTTTGTATTCAGACTAGTCAGACTAGTTTGGGTGGGCACTGCTGTGGAGGAGCCCTGTACCTGCGTGGCTCGTCATAAACAGAGAGAAGTAGCTCCGGCTACAATGTTCTTCCGCAAGACATATGCAGTTCTGTTTATTTACCACTAGAGCGCCAAAAGTTATGGACAGCAGATTAAATAAGGAACATTAAAAGTTCTGATTTGCAGACATTTATTTGGAATTAGGACTGGATGATAATTAGATCAATTATATCTTTACCTTTTCCCTAGATTTAAAATATAGTGAAAGGGATTAAATAATCATAATATCTCATGTATTTTCTCTGAAAACAGTAAAACAGTAACCAATAATAAAAATCAAACTGTATTCAAATCTACTATACTGCAAGTAAAAAAAAAAAAAACTAAAACATTATCAAATCAAATCTAGTATAAAAAACAAAGGCATGTGTTGAAAAGTGTATCTAATGATTTTCATGTAAGTGTGACAATATAACACATATAAGTAATAAACAGCAATATTATCAACATACACTACCGTTTAACAGTTTGGGGTTGGTAAGAATGTTTTGTTTTTTGCCCCGAATCAGTTTGAACTGATTAACTAAATGAATTGAATTTTTTTTCTACTGAAGTTTAATTGAGAGATACTATTAAAACATCAGTTTAAATGCATTTATACTCAAGTCAGGGAAGGAAAGGGAAACGAACTAAATAAAAATAATATTCCAAATGTTGCTTCATTTTTATATTGACAGCAAAACTGTACTGTACTGTAAATATTCAATATATAACCCAGTCCATACATGAATGAGACAAAATCACACAGAGAACATCAGGATCAGATGAATCAAACCTTTGCTCTGTCCCTCATATTCTGTCCAAATACAAAACTGGCCTCAACCGGGGCATCGTGTCCTTCAGGTGTGTCATCTGTTTTTTCCCCCAAAGTACTGTTGTTCTGTACCTTGAAAGAAATAACAAAAAGACATTTTAAGTTTAAAAGTGTGACCAAATGACATATGTTCACTTTGCTGTATTCACGCATCAAAGATTTAACTAAAAATGCTGGGTCAGCCAAAAAAAAAAAAGATGTTTAGCACAAGATGACAAACTATTTTCTGGAAACCAAAACTAAACTTGTCTGGCCTTTGGACCGTAGCCCATGCTGTGTTCAAACATGCTTCTTCTGTAGAATTTGAAAAACACACAGTTTAAACATTTCAGTGTCTCCTAAATATATGTGGACAATTAAAGCCTCACTTCAAAATATATAAATTAATTTGTGTTATATAACGAAATGGGACTTTATATAGCACAAATACACATTTGAAGCAAAAAAAGAAGTCTGGTATGCTTCAAATGATATAAAACAGGTTATTATATGGTTTAAAACTAATACAAAAAGTATTTTGACATGGATTGTCAAATCATTATACTGCCATTAATCTATTCAACTATTTTTGTGACGATTCATTTTAAAGTGCCCCTATTATGCTTTTTCGAAAATTACCTTTCATACAGTGTGTAATATGATTGTTTGTGAATATAAAAGGTCTGCAAAGTTTTAAAAATCAAAGTGAATGATATATAAAGTTATTGTCTTCTAAAAGAAAAAAAAAAATATTTAAAAATTCAGAGTCATCAGCAATTCCAGTCTTATTTCCAGTTACATACCTATGTAACAATGTAACAAATTTGCATAATGCCAGCCTATGGTCTTCATTGGCTGCTCACAAACCATGTCTAATTTGACCCGGCATTAAACACTGTAGTTGTAGCTAAGACTGGAATAGTTTGGTTTGTGTTTGAGACATGTTGAGAAGAGGCTGTTTTCAGGACTCGGACTCCAATTGATACGGTAAAACCGGCGGTTTGAGTCATGTCTTACCAGTGCCACATCATTTTCCTGTGTGCCAGCAGCAGACATCTCTGAGTTACGTTCACATTCTGTTCCTCCATCTGAGAGGTTTTTCACTCCGTTTGAACTGCTGTTGCTCGTGTCTGGTAAAACAACATACAAGTTACATGCTGTAGTTCTCCTTCAGCTGGTCTACTGGAGCTGATACTCATCATGTACTCACTGTTCTGAGGGGGGGTTCGGGCCGGAGGGGGCTGCAGCACTGGAGGTCGCAGAATGCTGCGCTGGGCTTCTTTGGGTTTGGGGCTAGGGACACCTGAAACGAATCAATCAAATAATGATTGCTGTGAACTCATCATCCCTCAAGCTCTCAGGCCCTCTGAGGGTCTCTGGTACTGAAAGTTCAAATGGTGACTATCTGTGGAATCCTGTAAATAAACAATCTTATGAAAGCACCACAAATGGACATTAATCCACAGACTGTTCAAAACAGCAGATGCTTGAACACTGACTCACCAGTGCTCGGTGCCTGACCATGGATCAGAGTCGGGGGTTTCAGGCGAAACCCCACAGTCTTCTCTTCTGGTGGAAAAAAAACAAACAATTGAGAAAATGAGATCTGTCAACATGAAACTAAAACTGACACTTTCTTCCTTTCTCCAATGCAAATGTATTGTGCAAATGTTTGTCTTTGTAAACTTTGAAAATCTAATAACTAAGCTCCATTTCTGAAACAACTTTCCTTTTTATGTCGATCAAATACAGACCACTTTTGATCAATTCCTAATGGATAAAATCAACTCTTGAGTCATTTATGTCTCACTGAATATCCTGCAGCACTCATAAATGTCACATAATGAACATAAAACAGGCTGCCATTTCATGCTGACTTACAATGTGTGATTTGGTATAAGTTTGTAGCACACTGTATCAAGTCTCACCAGGTTCTGAGTCGGAGTTTCCGGTTGGTGACTGACAGAAACTGGATGGCATGAAAACATTATTCTTAGAAACTGTGAAAAGGAAAAGAAAATGTGTCAAAGAAACCAGACTAAAGATCTGTTATTACTTTCCAGGTGTAAATCTCTGGATTACCGGAATGAGTTGGTGGGAATTGTGCAAATGGTGATGTTCTTCCTCTTTTGGCAGCAGGACTGTATCTGCCATCTTCTTTATCAGAGTCTGGGGGAGAAAAGGAGTCCAGAAAAGACACATGCATAAATGAATTCTTCATACACAACTCAATGGATGAAGCACATTTCCAAGACATTTTCCACCCCAAAATCAAAAGGAAAAAAGGAATAACATTTTTCAAAAAGAAAATGAAGACGTTTTAGCATCTTTTGCACTGTAATAATATTTTTGATATATGAAATATGTTTCTTTGTGAAATTCAGCATTTCAATAATAGATTTTGTTGACTGTAAAAAGACTAAACTCACCTTCTCCATCCTCTGTGCTGGATCCGTCTGCTGACCTCTGGGGACAGAATCAGTGTCTTAAAGCCAGTTTTAAACAGGTGTGATCAGAGTCAGTAAGAACTGGTGCTGGTCTTACCTTTTGTGTTTTATCCTTCTGAAACACAAACACTGGAGGAGCAACAGCAGGTTTCTCTGCAAGATGAAAAACAAGATGTCTGAGTCAGTGTGAGTGGATATGATTCAATCACTCTGTACCAAAACCAAATGCTTTCTGTTTTAAAACATTCTACAACAGATAAAGTGTGAGAAAAGTTGATTATAAATGTATTTTATTGTATACATTTAGGCCTTGTCCACACTAATACGTTTTCGTTTGAAAAGGCTTTTTTTTTTTCATTTTGGCTTTCCGTCCACACTGAGACGGCACTTTTGTCCTGTGAAAACTGAGCTTTTTAAAAATGCTTTCACAAGTGGATACATCTGAAAATACAGTTTACGCATTGTGGTATGGACTGTGAAAACGGAGGCATTTGTCACGCATACTGAACCGATAGTTTGTGGCTGTTATGTGCCATTCACTTTTATACTGTTGCTAAAGATATGTTACTTTTGTACAATCTTCATATCACAGTACTGTAATATTTCAACTCAGATCAATATTTCGTGTCTAATTATTTACTTATGTGTCAAGTAGCCGTGAAGGTCCTTATTCTGAGATAACAACTGGCTGGATGTACATTATCCCTTACATGAATTATCAATCAGATGACAGAAGGCATGAAGTAGATTGTGTACAACAGGATTTCAGGCAAAGTTTTGATTAAGTTGATCATTTAGAGGCCTTAAAGTATGTCTTTATAGGGTTAATATCTTAGAATTATAAAGCCTCTTTCCTGTCATTCTTTAGCTGATCTTTATTAATACAAGAGCACAAATATGCACAGATCAAACAAAGCCCAGAAACAGAGCAGAACAACTCGTGAGGGCAAAGGAAAAAGTTACAACCTTTTAGAAACAGATGGGCTAAAAAACTGAAACCCCAAAGACAACATTTTTTGCTTCAGTTATTTCTGTCTATTTTTGTTACCATGGGCTTGCAGAGATAATGTCCTATAACACATCTACTGGTTGACCCATTTAAAGCCTCAGTCCATTATCTCTGAATGAATGATTCTGAGAGCGCAAATCAGACTGTTCAAAATCTACTGAACAAATTGCAATGACTGTCCCAATAATAACACAAAAGAATTGCAGAAGAGATCTTGATCTTTTTATCCGTTTGCCAACACAACTCACCGTTGTCATCTGCCATGCTGCTGTCTGATCCCTCCTCAGGATGAAGTTAAGCTCTTCGGTTTCCAACCATCAGAGAGAAAACACTAAAAATATGGTGGCAAAAGCATGAGAGTTCAATTAAATAAATAAAAAATGACAAGAATAAAAAAAAACTAAATATAATAAAAAGTTAAAAGGCAGTTTACCAACTTACAAACATAAACACTTTAAAAGAACAGTTCAACCATAACTGAACATGTTGTCATGTTGTTACATTTTGTATGACTGTACATTTCTTCAGAATATTATAGCACTTTTTTTAATACTATGAAAGTCAAGTCAAGTCACCTTTATTTATATAGCGCTTTTTACAATACAGGTTGTATCAAAGCAGCTTCAGATTGATAACATGAAAATAATACAACAAAGTTTGTTTCTAGAAGAAAATTGCATCATCGTCCACCCTTAATAAGGAAAATCAATAATATTGTTGAATATTAAATGTCCCCAACTAAGCAAGCCAAAAGCCAAGGCGACAGTGGCAAGGAACCAAAACTCCATCAGGTGACAGAATGGAGAAAAAAACCTTGGGAGATCCCAGGCTCAGTCGGGGTCAGTTCTCCTCTGGCCAATGAGCGAACAGTGTATGATTATGATCCAGGCAACATTACAGGTCAGAACTCAGACTGGTCGTGTCGATGAGGGCTTCACAGGGCTGATGAGGCTGGCACTTCAGTGAATGAGTTTAATGAATTGGTAAATCTAGTATAGAAAAAACAGCCTGAATGATTAGTTCATGAATCTGAAACTCACTGATTCAATGATCCAGTCATTATTAATCATCATATTGATCAGAAGAGGCTACATTCAAAAATATATAGGCTAGCCTATATTCAAACAGCTGTGATATTTTAAATGACTACGTATACTGCTGAATATTCGATCCCTTACTTCAAAAGCACTTATTGTTAATGATATGAATACAGATCATAAACTAGACATGTTGTGTTTGACAGAAACCTGGCTAAAACCAGACGATTACATTACTTTAAATGAGTCCACCCCCCAAGATTACTGTTATAAACACGAGCCTAGTCTGAAAGGCAAAGGGGGAGGTGTTGCTGTAATTTATAGTAATATTTTCAGAATTATTGATAAGTTTTTTTTTATATATATTATTCTTTTGAAGTGTTGGTGCTTAATGTAACACTATCTAGTGTAAATGATAAATCACGTTTGAGATTTGTGCTGGCCACTGTATAAAGGCCACCAGGGCACCATACAGACTTTATCAAAGAATTTGCTGATTTTCTATCAGAGTTACTACTGGCTGTAGATAAAATAATAATTGTTGGTGATTTTAATATACATGTAGATAACGAAAAAGATGCATTGGGATTGGCATTTTGGCAGTTAGACAACACGTGTCAGGACCTACTCATTGTTATAATTACTCTAGATCTAATATTATCACATGGAATAGATGTTGATGCCGTTGAAATTCTGCAGCAGAGCGATGACATCTCAGATCATTATCTAGTCTCGTGTAAACTTCATTTAGCCAAGGCTGCAAAGTCGACTCTGTGTTACAAAAATGTTAGACCTATCACTTCTGCCACTAAAGATTGCTTTATCAATAATCTTCCTGATCAGTTTCATCTCCTCAGCATCCCAGATAGCTTAGAAGAACTCGATATTGCGACAGAATCTTTTGACTCTCTCTTTTCCAGCACTTTAGACACAGTTGCTCCTTTGCGCTTGAAGATTAAAGAAAATAGTCCAACGCCATCAGGGCTTGCAAAATCTCTAGCCCGACGTCCCGGGGCTATTGTGTTTTCCAGTCGGGCTACCAAAATGCATAACTGGCCTGCCCGACGTGTTATCTGAAATAGTGTAATCAAATTCCTCCCTTTATTCACATTATTGACTAGTTATTTTAAGGAAAAATATGACCACGCAAGTTTTTGATCATGCTGATTTATCCTCAGTGCAATTTCTCATGATTCTCCATGCCAAATTAAAGCTCCACTTTCACATGAATGCTTTACTTTGCGTGTCAGAATGTCTGAATCCATGTGCTAACACACTATCACTGTAAAGCTGCTTTGAAACAAAAATAATTACATAAAAAGCGCTACATAAATAAAGGTGACTTGACCATCATATATTCTGCTATATAAACAGCATAAAATTATTAGAGCACCATTTACTTGCCTCAAAAAAGTCTGGTATTATTATTATTATTTTTATTTATTGCTACACTTCAATATGTTAATTATTCCATCAGAAAATTAACATTTTTAGAACGACGGAGCTGCGCGCTCTGCTTTATGGCTGCTATAAATTTGACCTGCCACAAGGTCACACTGTTTTCAAAACTCCTGATGCTTAGAATCTTGTACCGGAACAATCAGAGAAAGGTGTCAAAGCTTCAAAGAGTCATTATTTCTCCATCCCTCCTGCATCCAACTGAACGTTCTGACGTTTGGGGAAGACAACTGGTGCTTCCACCCCTTGTAAAGCAGTGCCGTTCTCACTTAATTTATTGTTGCTAAGTGACAGAGATTGCATGCGCAGTGGAGAACATTGCGAACATTGTGTGTGCGTGTGTGACTTTGTTAAGAGGAGCATGGATTTACGGCAATAATCCATTTATAATGGAGGTACAGAACTCTCCGTTATAAACGGAACATGTTCAAAAACTATTTTGTTCCAGTATCAATTAGACTTTAGTGATGTTTATTTATTTTTATGTGTATGATATGTATATCTTGTGTAATTTTTGAGTGTAGGCTTTTGAATCAGGTTTTGGCGAAATGCTGGCTATGGAGTCCAAAGTATATTTAATTTCAGTATTTCAGTTTTACTCGCCCCCTCACCAAAAAAAAAAAAAAAACAGGTCAGGATGAAAAAGTTTTTGATTCATGTTTTCACTCCTAACCAATTTTCTACATAAAAAAAAAAATTCTTTCTATTTGGGCTAGTAAAATTCATTACGGGCAACCAAAATCTGAAGAGTGCCTGCTCGAAGGACTACCAGCGATTTTGAAATTTTGCGAGCCCTGGCCTTGTACAACGAGTACACTCGGGCCCTTAAGAGAGCAGCCAGAAAAATGGAGGCAACTGGAAGAAAACAAAACTAGCGTTTTTTCGCATTTCATGGAAAGAGAGCACGATTGCGTACAGAGAGGCCTTAAAAGCTGCTAGAACTGCTTATTGTTCAACCCTATTAGAAGTAGGGCTGCACAATTAATCGAATTTCTAGTCGCGCTTACGATTACGGATGCCACGATTACGTAATCGTTCAAAACCGCGACTACAAAAAAAAAAAAAAAAAAACTTATTCTGCATGGGTGTGTTTAAAGCATGTTACGTTGTGAGAGGCGAACACGACTACTTCAGAGAACCCAGCACAATAGGAACTACCAGAGACGTAGGCCTAATTGTATGGTGAAATAAAAAGTCTCTCAACTCAGAAAAACGGACTTTCCTGTCCTGTCAGCCGCTAAACTGCAGTAGCGCGCACTCTTCAATTGCACGCGCAAATGCGACGGAGCGCGCTGTATATCGCTTCATTACACAGCGCAAAATAAACTAGAAGCATGCAACATCGTTACGTTTTAAATTAGAAAAAAAAACGCGTTGTCCATATTCAGTATTTGCGGTCAGATGAGATGTTGTCAGGCTATATGTCAGTGTCATTATTCTATCGTTATTTTCATAACTTGATGATACGAAATAAAGTCTCTCACCTCAGAAAAACGAAATTTCATGTCCTGTCAGTTGTTTTACTGCGCTCGTTGCCTGCACTCACTTTAACAGTTCTTGTAAGTATTGTGTATCACCATGGTAACTGTTGTTTCCATAACCCCATAATGCCACTTATTGGTTATTTTGTATATTTTTAAATGACTGTGGTGGCTCATACCAAGATTGTATTAACAAAAACTAGTTTGGGACTGCTATTTAATAGCTTAACCTTGTAGACGTACTGTTTATTTATCAGTGGCCTATTAGTCATATTCTTACAATTTATTTATATATTAAGTAAAGGGGGACAGTAGCCTACTTGTGTTTGTCAACAATTTTTGTGTAAATAAATGTATTATAGCCTAATAGGCCTATATTATAATACCTAAAAAGGTGGGTCGCGGCTTGATGACCGTGGGGAAATGTGGGTCCCATGGCCAAACTATTCAAAAAAACATCAATCAATGTAAATCGTGGTAATTGTAATAGATTACAATTTCAAGGGAATAATCAACAATTATGATTTGTCATAATCGTGCAGCCCTAATTAGAAGAAAATAAACAAAACCCTAGGTATTTATTTGAAACAGTGGCTAAATTAATGAAAAAGAAAGCTTCAACCCCAGACGTTTCCAAGCAACACAGCAGTAATGACTTTATGAACTTCTTCACTTATAAGATTGATAATATCAGGGAGAAAATTATAACTATGCAACCGTCTACTACAGTATCACATCAGGCAGTGCATTGTAGTCTCCCAGAGGAAAAATTGATTCGTTCGTTGCTATAGGAGAGGAAGAATTTACTAAACTCATCTAAATCTACAACATGTATGTTAGACCCTATACCGACTCAGCTACTGAAAGAGATGCTCCCAGAGGTCATAGATCCTCTTCTTAATATCATTCATTCATATTTGTCATTAGGATACGCATTAGGATAAGCTAACTATGATTAAACCGCTTGTTAAAAAAATGCAACTTGATCTTAGAGAATTAGTCAATTACAGGCCGATCTCGAATCTACCCTTTCTGTCAAAGATACTAGAAAAAGCTTGCCTGGCAAGCCAGACCTACATCAAGATGTTGGGTCTGGCAACTCACCATAGACACGGCTCAATCCGAGGGGCGGGATAAACGGCTGTCTTTCAAATTCCCTCTGCACGCAATAGGACAGCGCTTCAACCAACCCGATCGTTTTCCCAACAGCAGAGCTAGTTGATAGATTCAACTTTTGCCATATCTGGCCGGAAAAACTACGAACACATCTTCCTTTTTTAAGAATGACTTAAGTGCCGTTCTTTGCTCTTTCTCAAAGAAAAACTTAACTCCAAGTCCTCCAGAGTCGCGGCCAAAGCTGATTCGAAAGACTGTTCTCCAGCAGTGACATGACACGTTTGACTGCCCGAAGGAGCCGAGTGGGACGGAACACCTGATAGAACACTGGGATAAGACGAGCAATATTTGAGTACCTCCTGGATGAGTGCATAATATAAGGCCCTGTTTACACGAGAACGCTCGCGGGTGAAAACGTAAAAATATTTTATCAGATGTGCCTTTCGTTTAGACGGTGACGGCGTTTTTGGGGCTTAAAAACGCAAAAAAGTGAAACCACCCTCCAGAGTGGAAATCTTAAAAACGCTCCACTGTCGCGTTTCCGTCTAAACGGTAAAAACGCAAAAGTCTGCTAAACAGTGAAGGCACCGATCAGTGCTTCACATTGCCACCTAGCCGACTGGAGTGCATACTACACTGAATTTCTCTCACTTTTGCGTCACCATATGCACGCAGATTTCCCCCCCCCCCCATAGCGCTCGTCTAAACGCAGAATAAAAAGTGATCACTTTTGCGTTTTCTCTTCAGATCGTTTCCGTGTAAATGTAGCCAAAGAAAGAAAAAGAAGAAGGTCCTTATATGAAATATACATGCCTTTCACAAATCAAGCTGCATCTAATCTCTGAAAAGTCTTGAATAGAAAAATAAATCTGTTCTAGTACCAGAAAGTGCTTGCAAACATTGACTGTGGTGCAGAAAGAACTGTGAAAAAATAAATAGAATCCTTAAAATTCTAGAATTCTTTTGAATGACTTGCAGTGATAAAAAAAGGGAGGGAATGGAGGAGCAAATGGGGCGGGGCAGTCAAAAAAAAAATCTTAATTTTTCAAGAGTTGCACCTTGGAACCTATTTCAAGGTTTGCGTTCTCGAGCCACCAGGCACTGTTGTTGCATTGAGGGTTTCTGTTAGAATGGTGTTGTGTTAGCCGCCCCTAAGTTAGTAACTAATGATCTTTGCAACGGAAGTGAATCAGTCAAAACTAACTTTAGCTGGACAATAACTTTATTCTAGAGCTGTGAAAGCCAAACCAATCTATGTTACTTTAATTTCCTATTATCTCGGTAAAGCTGCTTTGAAACAATCTATATTGTTAAAAGCGATATGAAGGTGACTTGACAGTGTATGCATATTTAATGACCTGTTAAAGTCAGTATGAAATAAAACTTATGATCTTTTCTTCCCTATTGTGATATATATTCCAAATGAAATGGCTTCTCAAACAAGAAAAAAATGTAGGGAGGAACTTTATTTTTTCCATGGGGAATTGATTGGTGGCTAGCTACAACTGTGTTGTTTTTCAAATATCAAAAAGGCTACATTAATATACTAGTTTCAGATAAACTTTAATTAAATTAAATTGTATTTGCTGTACTGGCATCCAAAACAGCACCTAAACTCACTACACATCACAGTTGACTTTCTAGGCTGGAAAAAGAGCACACCGTAATTCCTCTTAATGCCTCTTACTCAAACGACGTTTGATTTAAAACGTGTTGAAACTGACACATCAACTACTGCCACAAACTACCAGAAACCCGCAGACAGAAATAACTGCAATACACGCATTTACAGCGACAACCAGTTTACAATTGGTGGAAATAGCAGATATGTACATGCCTGTATAAACAGAAACAAATATACAGTACCTGGACATAATTAAAACTCTTCTGAAAGAGAATATGAATTAACACAAATGTATGTAAACATCAGTTATGTCTCTTACTGAGGCCGGTACGTTTAAAATGCTACGAAAAAAATGCGTAATTAAATCAACAACATTAAGCAAGCACTCGATCTCTCAACTCCAAACAGTCTAAGACATCATACCATGACTCATTATAATTAATAAACGGGTATGGCAAAAGATAAACAGGTATTTAAGACACAAACACCTCTTACCCTCGTCTGTCACCTCCGCCATCTTACTTCCGGCTGTCTAACCATAATCCCTTGCGCTCAACAGTGACGCAGAGAGCGTGAGCTGCTGCACTGAGCTCAGATCTGGCGCGCGTTTGCAGAGTAGAGGAACGATATTAGCCTACTAAAGAATTATAATGTTGTTTTATTTTATTTTATTTTAACCTGTTAACTATCACTCCCCTTTTTGAGCATCGATCTTAAATAGTTCATGAATGCTTTGGAATACAGACATAAAGTTGGTCTCTTTTTAAAGAAGACCCTCAGATTATTGCAAGTGAATAACTTCGAAAGTTATAAAAGTATAAGTTTACTGTAAAGCAAATATACTGAACTAAAAAAAAAAAAAAGATTGTATACACAATGTGTATTTTACAAAATAATATCAGTCTATTTATTTGAAAAATCATAACCATTTGTTTAAAGGGTAAGTTCACCAAAAAATGAAAATTCTGTCATTGATTACTCACCCTAATGTTATTCCAAACCTGTAAGACTTTCGTTCATCTTCAGAACACAAATGAAGATCTTTTTGATGAAATCTGAGCTGTCTGTCCCTCCATTGACAGCTACGCAACTACCACTTTGATGTTGCAAAACGTTCAAGAGATAAAAATAATTCATAAGAATTGAACGGTTTAGTCCAAATTTTCTGAAGAGACTTGATCACTTTAAATGATGAACAGATTTAATTTAGGCATTGATCAGCGAACATAAACAGAACCTCATTGGTTCTTGCTAAAGCTCAAACGTGCTGCGTAACATGACAATGAACCTCACTGGTTCTCGCAGGTCAAGAGAACATGCTTGAGTTTCTGTTTACCACAACTGATTGAACTTTGAGTTGATGAATGTTCATATGTGAATAAAAGCCTAAATTCAATCTGTTCATCATATAAAGCAATCGAGTCTCTTCAGACCACTCAATTCATATGGATTGGTTTATGAACTTTTTTTAAGCGTCAAAGTGGTAATTGCATAGACTGTCAATGGAGGAACACTCAGATTTTATAAAAAAAAAATCTTCATTTGTGTTCGGAAGATGATCTAAGGTCTTATAGGAACGACTTGAGTGTGAGTAAGCAATGACAGAATTGTATTTTTTTTTTGCAACTTTTTTGTTTCAAAAGTTGATGATATCACAAAAATTAAGTCTCCAAACAGGTTTTAATGTACAGTAGCCTGTTAACTGTATGTTCTGCTACCGGGACACACAGTTTACAGACTAAAAAATATGAGAGAAGAACAAAACTTAAGTAACACCATAGTCAGATTGCATTACTGAAGATTTGTCTCATGTAGTTTATCTTACAGCCACCAGATGACAGTGTGAAACATGAAATATAGACAACAACCAGCACAAACCTGCTTACATTGTGTTGCATTCATTTCATTACAGTACCAGTTCCAATAGTTTACCTGAGCATCAATTTATTGGAATAAGAAAAATGATTTATAAATATATAGACTAAACCATATGAAACAAGTGCTATTTTGCATATTTTGGAGTAAGATACACATTCCCTTTAATAGATGGTTCACACTTAGATTAGAGTGTACAAAAAGACATAAAAATCCATATAAAATCTTCATGTTATCGTCATGTTTTAACATCAGTTTGGTCATCACTCTGAGCATCTAAATCATGATACAGTGGCTCTCTGTTTCTATACAGACAATAATGCTGTATTATGAAAAGAATGTCAAAGAATATGGAGAACACACCCAGTCCAAACTTTGTGGGGTCTCCAAATATAAACTTCCATTTATCTGTCAAGGAAACATAAATTAAAACAATTATTTGAGTGCATTCTAACTTCACTGAAGTGTTTCGTATAGGAAATGAAAGTGTTTTGTGGTCTCACCGTTGTTATAGGCCTGAAGGAACATCTGAATCAAACTGAAACTGCCCCCTGTGAAGTCCAACAGCACGTTCCCGATACTCCATCCCTTTGTGCTCTGCCTGCGGTAGTTCATGTACGCCTGAAAAGTAATTCACAATTATTTACTGTAAGTGCAAAATATGTTATCTAAAATATTTGAACCTGTTTTCAATAAAGAATATGCTAAAGAAATACCACATATTTTTGAATATTTGTGGAAATGTCTAGAATATGTAAACAATCAAGTTTTGTTTTTAATGCAATTGATCCATATTTGAATACAGTATATTATATATATTTCATCTCAATATAGGCAATAATTTAGGCAATAGCACTCCATTAAGCAAGCTAGTTTGTCATTGGCATAAAATAGCATCATGCAAGGTCTGAAATGACACCTTAGTATTGCCCCGTATGAGTTTATTTTTATTTTTATAACCTAATATAATTAAGCATCACTAGAGCAAGAGTGGTCTTTTTCCCAATTATATTAACTGGCCATTTTAAGACTATTAGTAAGATGAATTTTGTTGATACTGATTTCATTTGATTGATAGCAGTGTTAATTAGTTTCAGTAATTAAAAGATCAACAGTATGTAACTTTGCTTCCTATAAATCACTATATATTATTTATAGGAAGCAAAGTTACATACTGTTGATCTTTATACTGTGTATATAAAATATTAATTTTGGATCAAATTTGATTCATAGGGGGAAAAAAGTATATATTCTAATACAGTTCCTATTAATCAAATTTGACCCAAAAATGTATATTTTCTAAGATTTAGCCCTAAATATGTTACACCAATTACTCCAATGTACAATCAAATTCTATCGAAATCAAACATTCTACACTTCAGGACACAGATAGGTACACTTTCTTAGAAGTAACCCTTCTAATGTCCTGATTCATTGGAAACTCTTTCTCAATCTACTGTTACAAGCCACAAGTACAGGCAAGTGTACAATTCTGTTAAAAAAGGAGAAGTGTGAAATCTATGTTTAGCATTGCAGTGAACTGCTTCAAAACAAAATCTACTGCACTGGTCTATAAGTAGCCATCAGTTTTAACGGGATAGTTCACTCAACTGTCCTCATTTACCCACCCTTATGATATTACAAACTGACATTTTACTAAATACAAATCCACCACGGCTCTCAAATGTCTTTCACACATGTGAATAATCAAACATGATGTCATGCAGGATTGATTCTCATGTTTCTCATGACTGAACAGAGCACACTGAATGTTTCCAACTAAATGAGATTTGACATTGAACATAATGAAGTGTTGTTTTTGGAGTTGTACCTGAGGGATGTACTTTACAAGCGTGACACCCAGTTTAATGTAAGAGAAATAGTACAGATAATCCAGCCAGGAGATCCTCTGTGCCACAGCAACGAACAGGGAGACGAACGCAAAGGTCCAGCCAATCACTAATAACCCAATGGCCACTTTGGAAACCTTTTGCCCACCTCTCTAAATAAAAAAGATTAAGAACAGTTTAAGAAGCAATGCAGTTTCACTCTCTTAACTTTTTTTTTTTAATTGTGATTATTTATAATACAAAAACTACTCATTTTAGTAATTATTACTTGTCAAAAATTGAATACTATACCATTTAAAAATTCGGGGTCAGTAAGATATTTTAATGTTTTAGAAAGAAGACTGCATTTATTTGATTAAAAAAAATACTGCAAAAACAATAACATTGTGAAATATTTTTTTATTATTAGAACAACTTTTCCTTTTTAATATGTTTTAAAATGTAATTTATTCCTGTTGAATTGTCAGCATCATCAGTGTCACATGATCCTTCAGAAATTATTCTAATATGCTGCTCAAGAAACATTTATTATTATCATCAGTTGAAAACATATGTGCTTCCAAATAATTTTTCTGTGTAATAATGCGACAACATTTTTCAGAATTCTTTGATAAATAGAAAGTTCAAAAGAACAGAATTTATTTACAATATATATTTTTGTATAATGTAAAAATATGTATTGTCATTTCTGTATTGAGTGAGTGCATCCCTGCTAAATAAAAGAATTACCTTTTTGAAAAAAAGACTGACCCCAAACTTTTAAGCAGATAGATAGATAGATAGATAGATAGATAGATAGATAGATAGATAGATAGATAGATAGATAGATAGATAGATAGATAGATAGATAGATAGATAGATAGATAGATAGATAGATAGATAGATAGATAGATAGATAGATAGATAGATGATAGATAGATAGATAGATAGATAGATAGATAGATAGATAGATAGATAGATAGATAGATAGATAGATAGATAGATAGATAGATAGATAGATAGATAGATAGATAGATAGATAGATAGATAGATAGATAGATAGATAGATAGATAGATAGATAGATAGATAGATAGATAGATAGATAGATAGATAGATAGATACAGTGCTATGCATAAATTTAGACACCCATACTATGGCTGACTAAAAAGAGGAATAAAAAATCATCTTTTGGAAACTGAACTTAATGCCTTAATTTAAAAAATTAGGAAAAATCCAACCTTTAAGGACACCAATTTTCTTTGTGAATGAATAATGTATCGTAAATAAATAAATGTTCTTCCTTAAAATACATGGTGCATAAGTTTGGACACCCCTATGTTAAATTCCCATAGAGGCAGGCAGATTTTTATTTTTAAAGGCCAGTTACTTCATGGATCCAGGATACTATGCATCCTGATAAAGTTCCCTTGGCCTTTGGAATTAAAATAGCCCCACATCATCACATAGCCTTCACCGTACCTAGAGATTGGCATGGTTTTATTTCAGTTAGCCTAATAGCTAGTTTGATTTGCAATGAGAGATGATCTTATGTAAAGTACCCCATGCCAATCTCTAGGTATGGTGAAGGCTATGTGATGATGTGGGGCTATTTTAATCCCAAAGGCCAAGGGAACTTTATCAGGATGCATAGTATCCTAAAAAAATTTTTTTTTTAAATACTTAAAAATAAAAATCTGCCTGCCTCTATGGGAATTTATCATAGGGGTGTCCAAACTTATGCACCCTGTATTTTAAGGAAGAACATTTATTTATTTACGATACATTATTCATTCACAAAGAAAATTGGTGTCCTTAAAGGTTGGATTTTTCCTAATTTTTTAAATTAAGGCATTAAGTTCAATTTCCAAAAGATGATTTTTTATGCCTCTTTTTAGTCAACTTTAGCATGGGTGTCTAAACTTGTGCATAGCACTGTAGATAGATAGAGTTTCAGGCTGGGTTAATGTTTTATAAATAGCTTCGGGTTCATGCTTGTAACTAAAGAAAAACGCTATATTTACATATATGTATGTACATAGGTTTGCGGTCTGTCTGCTGTGTTGTGTTTTGCCTGTGTGCTCTCGCACATTCTTTTGGTCACAACCCAGCAGACGGCAAGCAAATCACAACATGGAAGATGTCCAGGTGTTTTCCCGTTACAGTCAACACTGAGCGAACTTTGTTTTGACGTTTGAGTTCAAGAGGAATTTATGTGACTGTTACACCTGTTCACCCTGCAAAGTTTCATAACTTTGATAACCTTTCATTTTCCTCTGGTGTGCGGACTGCTGTGTCTTGATGAAACTGTGCGTGTTTACATGTATTTGTTTACTGATTGCTACATGCAATTCTAAAATACAGCATATTGCAGAAACGGATTTCGGGTTCGGGCTTAAAATGTAACTGTACCGGACGGGTCGGGTAGGGTTAAGCGATCACAGGTACGGGCCGGGTTCGGGATTCAGTTTAAAGCCCGTGCAGACTTCTCATGTATATGTGTGTGTAAAATAATATATTTTTAATATTAATATTTTCACATTAGTGTTTCAATGTTTACCTCATAGATGGCACACTGGCAAATATAGATGAGAGTGAGAACTACTGCATGGAGACTGAAGAAGACGTCATTGGCATCGACAGGAATGACTCCATTCGGATCTTTCTTCAAGAACTCCTCCTGTAGATGCACCATTTATCATCTCCATTAAAAAACTGCTAGTAAACAATCAGACAATAGCTAAAGCCAGTATACCGCTTTAGTACAACTAGCACTAAATTAGACCTTTAAACATTATTATTTAAACGTGTCATTTTTTTTTTAACAAAAACATTATTATTTAAACGTGTAATTTTTTACAAATAAATTTGAAAACCTGAAAGCTGTCAATTTGCATGCACCTGTATATAAGGCACCCAGAATAGACCAACGTTGAACACACTGTAAGCAATGAATCCAGTCAAGTTGAGAGCGAGGAAATCGAAATTGAGGCCAACCACACTGTATGAAACAAAACACACGTTATTCATCATATTTTCATTAAGTCTAAATCCTTAAATCTCAAAGATAAACTTGTACCTTCGTCGTTTCCAGTTCTCGAATGCCTGTGGGTAGAACGACACGGACCAGGCCAGGAAGTAGATCCAGCCAATGATTTGGTTGATGATGAAAAGGACGTTGCTTCTGACAATCAAGAATCTGATTCGTGTTTCAGAGCTGGAAAAAGAGAAGCACAGCTAGCTGTTATTTTCAAGCTAAAAATATTTATCAATGTACTAAAGCCAAAACAAATTATCAAAATATTATCTGGAAAATATCTAGTGCCCATTTTATGCTTTTGCAGATATTTCCTTTCATATGGTGTGTATTATAGCTGTTTGTAAAAGCAAAAGGTCTGCAAAGTTTTAAAGATCACAATAAATGGAGCTATGCAGTCATGCTCTTCCAAAGGATGTGGTCTCGGGATGGATCTGATATGGTAAAACTAAGGCCATCGTTACTGATGTAACACTGTGTGCACAACATACACTGCAAGCAGTGGACCAATCGCAACAAACTGGCCCGTCTGGCCAATCAGAGCAGAATAAGCTCTCAGAAAGGAGGAGTTTATAGAGAGAAACTTGGAGATTCTCCTAAAGAGAAACCTGGCTAGAGTTTTTGACATTCGATGCATGTAAACCTATTGTAGGAGACTTCCAAAACAAAATTAGGAAATACAGCACAACAGCACTTTTTTCCCTCACAAAATTTTTTATTTATTTATTTTTTGCTGTTCAGAATTCGAATATTATAGAAACGTTTTCAATTCAATGTAAATTTATTTGTATAGCACTAGTGTTAATTTGATTAACGAAATCTATGTTTGTCGATGACCTTTTTTATGACCGAGACGATCACGAGACGACACTAATGTCATTAAATGATGCGACAATATCAACAGGGAATATCACTGATGAAAAAAGACGAGACTAAAATGTAGTAACAAAATAAAAACTTTACCCAAATCTCTCTTTGTTTTTGTAAAAAACAAAATATTACAGACTGTTTTGCTGGGGCGGGGGGGGGGGGGGTTATAGAAAAATATGAATGTCCCCCTGTGGTGAAAATCAAGTTTTTAATGTTGTTTACATATCTATGTGGTGTTAATGTGCTTTAAGACAAACCATGTACACAGGGCCGGCACGTGCACTTCTGCCGCTCTAGGCGAAAAACAATTGTGCCGCCCCCTAGGGCGGGTCTGAATACCATTTTTTGAGCTTCGAAGCTTCGGTAGTAATGAACATCGAATATTTGAAGCTTCGGTAAGAGGGGGCTGAACATATTCTCCTCTCTAATAAGGCAGGAATCTCTATGTCTGTCTGTTTGCATTTTGATTATTTCGAGAACCGTTCATCCAATCAACTTCACAAGGGAGTGCAGTGTCGCATCTGGTACAATATAGATGGACACGCAAGACGCAACACGTTCAGAATTAACAGCGCGAGCGGGAGGCGGAGCGCCTCACGCGGGCAGGGCTTATTTGCTTATTTATTAAACGCACACACACAGGTCTGTTAACTTAAGCAAGGCTACTTTTAAGGTAGTCTAATATTTTTCTGACTAAAGAATAGTGACACAGTAAAGGGTAGATTTAAATAAAGAAAAACTAAACTTAATTAAAGAAAAACAAAATTTAAATAAAGAAAAAACAAAATTTAAATAAAGAAAAAACGAAATTTAAATAAAGAGAAAACAAAATTTGAAAAATGAAATTTAAATAAAGAAAAAACAAAATTTAAATAAAGAAAAACGAAATTTAAATAAAGAAAAAACGAAATTTAAATAAAGAAAAACGAAATTAAGTTAAATTAAATACAAAATTAATTTAGATTGATAATAACGGGTAAAAAGGCTAATACATTTTTTTCTGTTATTCTATTTTCCACAATGTCAAAGCAATGCAGCTTAATCCAAAACACAAGATCAGGCACTTCTGTCCACACACACTCCGCTGTTCTGCTCTAGCCAGAGAATACTCCCGTTGTATGAACACTTTAGTAGGCCAAGAGGAAGCAAATATATTAGGTTGGGTTCCTTCAACTGTCCATCCTATTAAAATGGCTCTAGGAGAAAAAAAAAAGAGTAGGCCTATTTAGTAGAGGTCCTGGGTAAGATTTGTATGCACTTCATTTAGCGGAGAATATCTCAACTGTAATAGACTAATATGACCCCATAGAACAACGTGGGATGTGTGCCAAAATCTCTACCCGGGACGAAAGTCCTGAAAATGACCACAACCAGTGACACTAAATAGTGTATATTTTCACACTACAGGTGAATGGGACTTTTTTTTTTCCTTAATAGATATCCTCATACATTTCTACCAGTTTAATCTTCATATTAAGATAAATAATTTTTGTATTACACTTTGTCTTAAAAATAAAATAAACTATGCAAATTAGGCAATATCTCATTAAATATGCGTAACGTTACATATAAACTTTTGAAGCTACAGATTTTCTGAGGTGATCACAATGACCATAATTATAAGGTCATAGAAGAGTGTAAGCATTCTGGTTTGATATAAAGCAAATGGCTAAAAAACTGTTAACTGTCACAGGTGTTTGTTTTTGTTGTTATTTTTGCAAAATGGGGAAAATGCCATCACCAGTACATCACAACTTGCTCACATAGTTGATGAAGTTACAGTGTCTTCATGTCATGAAGTTATTCCTCACAAAGAACAGATAAGTTGGTACATACCAATTACTCATATTTAAAACCTTATTTTACAAAATTCCAAAAGATCTGGAGAGAGTGAGAGAACAACTTATCCATCCAGTGGTTTCATACACTGGGGAGAACAAGTATTTGATACACTGCTGTTTTTGCAGGTTTTCCCACTTAAAAGCATGTAAAAGTCTGTCTGCTAGGCCACTCCAGGACCTTGAGATGCTTCTTACGGAGCCACTCCTTAGTTGCCCTGGCTCTGTGTTTCAGGACGTTGTCATGCTGGAAGACCCAGTCACTACCCATCTTCAATGATACATGGCCCCATCCATCCTCCCCTCAATACGGTGCAGTTGTTCTGTCCCCTTTGCAGAAAAGCATCCCCAAAGAATGATGTTTCCACCTCCATGCTTCACGGTTGGGATGGTGTTCTTGGGGTTGTACCACTCCTCCTTCTTCCTCCAAACCCGCGAGTGGAGTTTAGACCAAAAAGCTCTATTTCTGTCTCATCAGACTAGATGACCTTTTCCCATTGCTCCTCTGGATCATCCAGATGGTCATTGGCAAACTTCAGACGGGCCTGGACTTGTGCTGGCTTGAGCAGGGGGACCTTGTGTGCGCTGTAGGATTTAAATCCATGACGGCGTAGTGTGTTACTAATGGTTTTCTTTGAGACTGTGGTCCCAGCTCTCCTCAGGTCATTGACCAGGTCCTGCCGTGTAGTTCTGGGCTGATCCCTCACCTTCCTCATGATCATTGATGCCCCACGAGTTGAGATCTTGCATGGTGCCCAGACCGAAGGAGATTGACCATCATCTTGAACTTCTTCCATTTTCTAATAATTGATTGAAGATTCTCACCAAGCTGCTTGCCTATTGTCCTGTAGCCCATCCCAGCCTTGTGCAGGTCTACAATTTTATCCCTGATGTCCTTACACAGCTCTCTGGTCTTGGCCATTGTGGAGAGGTTGGAGACTGTTTGATTGAGTGTGTGGATAGGTGTCTTTTATACAGTAACGAGTTCAAACATGTGCAGTTAATACAGGCAATGAGTGGAGAACAGGAGGGCTTCTTAAAGAAAAATTAACTGGTCTGTGAGAACCAGAATTCTTACTGGTTGGTAGGTGATCAAATGAAGAGTTCAGATGCAAAAGCCTCTAAGTGCCATCTGAAATTTTCTTCTAGAATGACCATTTTTATAAATCTTGTATATTTAAGTTAAGTAATTTCACTTAAATGACAATTAATAGGTCATTTGCATTGCCATTTAAGTGAAATTATTGAACTTAAATATACAAGCTTTATAAAAATGGTCATTCTAGAAGAAGATTTCAGATGGCACTTAGAGGCTTTTGCATCTGAACTCTTCAAATACTTATGTCATGCAATAAAATGCAAATTATTTATTTAAAAATCATACAATGCTATTTTCTGGATTTTTGTTTTAGATTCCGTCTCTCACAATTGAAGTGTACCTATGATAAAAATGACAGACCTCTACATGCTTTGTAAGTAGGAAAACCTGCAAAATCGGCAGTGTATCAAATACTTGTTCCCCCCACTGTAGATAATACTTCATTGGACTGGGCTACAGCGGGAAACATGGTGAGATAAGATTTAATTAAATAATTTAAATTTTTCTGTGGATTATGGGGGTTAAAAAATAGAAACGTGACATGCCATCCTTAAGGCAACTTTTGTTTGCAACTTTTGTCTCTGTCTAACAGAGTCCAATACAAATGGCAGAAACATTCTTGGTCAAATATCTCAAACCATCAACGGACATGGAGATATTTGACGACCTGTGCATTGCTGCGTTCGATAGTAATGCCTTTAAGATGGACTTTGAGAGGACCGTTTACACCTAAACTAATGCAAGAAAACATATACAAAGAGCCTATTATCAACAGCAGCTTTGGGTCCAAGCACCATTTACTGACACCACCTCGATCTTAATTGCATATGCTTATGGTTTTGTAAGAAAGGGCAGTTTATTAGTCCCTGAGATTATAATCTCAAAACCTTAAGGTTTGCCAGATCCCTGCTCGTGTGGCAAGTGTGCACACAAGAATGGGTGTCCCTGTCGAGTAGCTGGTATCCGTTGTTACAAGTACTGCAAATGCAAGGGAGGCAATAGTTGTAAAAATCATATCACTGAATACCTGGACTCTCTGGTGAAAGTTTTACCTAGCAACACAGGGAATAAACCTGTCGTAAAGTTAACATTCCAATGATAATAGCAAGGTTGTATGTCTGTATATTAATCAAATGCTTGTTTTTCTTAATCAAATGAAAACTTGATTAATAATATCCCCCCCCCCACACACACACACACACACACACACACACACACGACATCCACACTGAACATCTACAGAAACACAATTAAAAATATCAAACCAGAATTCTTACACTACGTGGTCTTTGTAAACATTGTGATCACCTCAGAAAATCTGTAGCTTCAAAAGTTTATATGTAACGTTACGCATATTTAATGATATTGCCTAATTTGCATATTTTATTTTATTTTTAAGACAAAATGTAATACAAAAATTATTTCTCTTAATATGAAGATTAAACTGGTAGAAATGTATGAGGATATCTATTAAGAAAAAAAAAAGTCCCATTCACCTGTAGTGTGATAATAGTGTCACCGGTTGTGGTCATTTTCAGGACTTTCGTCCCGGGTAGAGATTTTGGCACACATCCCACGTTGTGCTATGGGGTCATATTAGTCTATTACAGTTGAGATATTCTCCGCTAAATGATTCGCACACAAATCTTACCCAGGACCTAGACTAATTGTATTTTACCAGATTTTGTCGTGTTGAACATATTCAAGCGCGAATGAGGTTTCGAGAGGGATGCGGCATCCCGGATGCCAGGTGTGCAACATTTTTTTTTTTTTTTTATAGAAATTCCGGTAACGTTAGCTGTGCTAGCGGTCTCTTGGTTCTGTGGTGGACTTGAAGGTGTGTCATCCTTGCAAATACTCCCTGGATCAATATATTTTAACAACGAACCCCTCTGTTGTTAGTGTGCTTTCTCCTTCAAAAGTATTGATTCATGAACGTATGTCAGTTGACAAATGAATGAAAGACTCGGAAGGTAAAGTAATTATTATGTTCCCTGTAAATTATTTTTGACTGCATTATAATGATTTCTTAATTCAGAATATGATCACCATTGCGTGAACAACATTGTGATCAGGGAATTTGGCTGTTAAAAGTATAACATTTAAAGACACTTAAATTAACGAAATTACTCAAATAAAGATTCGTTCATTTTTATGAATGAGATCGAACAATAGAGTCAGTAAAATGATCCGAACTTCCCATCACTCAGTCATGACTCATGAGAGCAGGGGGCTCTAGACAATTGCCTAGTTCGCCTATCTGGACGCGCCGGCCCTGCATGTACACATTCATAAGTCAACACCATTACTGAGTATTTCTCTTTAAAACTGCAGTGAACCAAAGACAGTCTCAAAAACACTGACTGTGTTTCTGATGTCAAACGTGTGATCGCCAGCGAGTGGATCTCTGAGCTGCTGCGAGTGAGTGGAGACGGGGCTAATTTGCATATTCATAGAACCGCATATACTAAATGAGGCAAAGATGTGCAGTCACATTCAAGCTATTTTAAGGCATTAAAAAAATATCATAATAAATATGTAATTTTGGAGATCAAAGATGAGTTTTAAGGAATACAATTATTGGGTCTCATTCATGAAACATTCGTAAATATACGAGTAAATATGTGAGTGATTTGCGCGTAAAGAGACCTTCCCGAAAACTCTTCTCCTGATTCACAAATACTTTGTAAACGTCAGATGTGATAGTGAAATGTGTGTGTGTGTTAATGAATTCCAATCAGTCGAAAATCAGATGCGCGTGCACACTCATTCTCAATTACCATAAATCCCGCCCATTAAATCCGACTGACAACTATATGGGCATCATATTATGACACCAAACAAAAGATTTCAACATGTCTTCTCAAAAGCGAATGAAAAAGAGAAATTTCTCAGATGCAGAAATTGAAGTTTTATTATCAGAAGTTCATTCAAAACGCCACATTTTATTTTCAAGCGTACATAGTGGCGTATCAGGTCCTAAAAAAAGGAAGCTTGGCAGCATATTACAGATGCAGTTAATGGAGTTTCATCTGTTAATCGAACAGTCCCAGAAGTGAAAAGAAAATGGTTCGACATGTAACCCCGTCAAATAAACCCAATTAAGGTGAATTAAAATGCAGCCTTATTAATGAGCAAAACGTTCGGATGTTAAACGCACTATTTACGCGTGGCTGGGAGCAGGTGTAGATTTCTTTCGTACCAACTAACATTTGGAAAATACGAACATCTTAATGAATCCGAAAATTTACGCCAGAACCACTTTACACGCGATTCACACAAAAATTCTGCTTGTGTTTCATGAATGAGACCCATTGACTACAGGGGGACTTTAATGTAATTTGGAATTACTATTAGGAATTACACTGTTTTATTTTTTGAGAGAAGTTTCTAGTTTTGCCTGTTACTTTTCATAATGTAGAGAGTGTGTTAATTCATATGATAAATAGCCTACAATAAATCAGGAAACTAGATGAGGTCAAATAAACCATGCGTATGAGTCGACATTCTCTTGATTTGTGCTTATAGATGAAATCATTTTGATGAAATGTAAAAATAATTTCTCAAATGACAACAATCTTTGTGATTAAAATTGAGCAAAATAAGTAGTTGACTAAAACCTGACTAAACAAAAACAGGACTAGGTTCACTAAAAAAGTACATTCGGCACAGGACTAAGAGATTAAGACTAAATTAAAAATAGCTGACAAAATGAACACTAAATACAGTTCACCTATTACCCAAAGGCACACAAACACCAGTCTGAAATCCCCTGAATTAAGGAACTAACTAAATAAATAGAACTGGTTTTGCAAGGAGCTGATGCAAATGTCTCTAAAACTGGTTATAGTCCATCCACTCGTGTTACTTCATACTGTAACTGACAGCAAAAAATAACAGTATTGGAAAAAATTAAAACTTTATAAAGAATGCCCATGTGTTGAACAAAATGTATGCTGAAGAGTTCTTGAGAAACCAATAGGAAGCTGTAGGAGAAGATCCCTGGTTTCATTTTCATCCAGTGCTATGTTAAATTGGTGACAGATTAAGAGAATTTTGCTTACAACACACCTTTTTATGCGAGTGTCATTGCTGTAAAGGTAAGCGGTCAACTGACCAACCCCTTTTGTCTGCACTTCAAAAGATACAGACGTGTTTCCTGCTGGCACAACAACCTGTGCGAGAAGACGGAGGACAAACATAGATTCAGTTGTTTCAAGTTAATGTGATTATTCATGTATAAATCAGATAGAAACATACAGGATTATTAGATTATGATTTAATGGATATATTGGACATGGATGGCACAGACAAAGAGATTTTTATACTGAAAATGACTTTGTTATGACATATATGATGCCTTATTTTATCAATCTAAAGATGTAATAAAAGAGCTCCAATCCAGAATTTTACATATTCCATATTAAAGCAGGCGTCAAAATATAATATGCAGTAGAAAAGCAACTTTACTGTATTTGTAAACTGGCACAAAAAACTATGGAAGCTTGTTTCTGTCATGGAATAAACTTTTTCTCTCTCAATTCTTTCTTTTCTATTTTTTCAGAATTGCAAGATATAAACTTGTAATTGCGAGTTATAAAGTCCAATTTTGAGAGGAAAATGTCGTCTCACAATTCTGACATTTTGTTACAACTGCGAGTTTATATCTCTTAATTCTGAGCAAAAAGGTCAGAATTGTCAGATAAAAATGTCGCAATTACCTTGGAAACAGGCTTCCATAGAAAACAGTATTTTGCTTGAACATGGACAAAATAAAGGATTAACTAAAATAATTTACTAGTTCCTATCTGAGTGAACTGTAATAACATAATCTTTGTATTCAACAGCAAATTTTGAATATGATTAAAACAGAAGGGTAATTTGTATTAAAAATATAATAGAAAAAAGTGCACATACCTCATCAGGCAGCTGAATTATTGAAGAGATATTTTTTGACGAATATGTGATATTGAAATAAACGGTTACAGATGTGTTTAACGATGAACTGTAAATGCAAACACATGAGAAGCCAAATTTAAATGATTTCCCAAAACACACATTTACTCAGTGATATTAGAGTTAATACACATAGCATACCTTAGTGTTATGTTGATGTTTCCAGGGGATTTTTCCTGTAGATTCACAATTGCTGGCGCTTTGATGGTCACTTCTGCATCTGTAAATAAAGTGATAATAACTTCTTTGTTTCCCCTTGTGTAATATCTTATTTTTGTATTTAAAACATACTCACCATCAAACGCTGTATGCGCACAGACAGAAAGCGTTAGGAGAAAAAATAATACAGTGTGTATCATCTTGACATTGCTTTTATAATCTTACACGAGTGTAATTATTACTGTTCAGTCATGCGCTCTCATTAAATGTAAAGCGTAAATAATTTTAACACGTCCAGTAGTGTTTGAAAGACACAACTCAGATTAACTACATATCATCGACCGTCAGTCAGTCATACAGTACATATAAAACAATGAGCCCAAACTCTACCACAGGAGGAAACTATGGGAGGAAACTGTTTAGTTCCGCGTGCGACATGTTGGATCACATGATTCGGGTCAGCTGACTGTGGGTCGCCTCGCCTCATCATGAACCGCACAGATAAAGGTGTCAGATGCGTTACCGGAATCTGCAGCCAAAAAACAAATCATCCACCCGCCACAATAATTTTCTCTAAGACTCCGCACCCGATAGTCAAATTAAAAATTAAAATTATCCTTATGTGTTGTTGTTAGGCGTGATGATAAATCATTCAATGTAGATTCAATGTTGTCTGCTATATCTGGATCACCTTCAACAGCGGACTCGGCGACGGTTGATGCATGCGCGCATCTCTAATGGTAACATAATACACTGATGAATGAGGGCTGTTTTTAAATGAACATTTCTTTAAAACAAAATGTATTTGACAGAATTTCATTTTTCTTAAAGGAGAACTCCGGTCAATTTTAACATTGAGCTCATTTTTTTGTACATTTGGTGTGCTGTCAATACAGAGAACAACGACAAAAATCGGTGTTGCCTACACCGTGTTATCCTCTTTAAAATTTGCAGCCTGTTGACTTCAATGGGGCAATATTTAAACCTGCTTTTAGCCTCTTGAAGGAACACTCCGACTTTTTGGGACTTTAGCTTATTCACAGTATCCCCCAGAGTTAGATAAGTCCTTACATACCTTTTTAATTTCTGTGCGTTCTGTAAGTGTTATTTGACGCACCCACCGCTAGCCTAGCTTAGCACAAAGACTGGATGTAAATGGATAAGGTAGCATACTAATCCCAATAAGTGACAAAATAATGCAAACATTTTCCTATTTACATGTTGTGATCTGTATAGTCACAGCGTGTACAAATAACAAGGCTATATGAGACAGAGACCATTTTTAATCGTATAAATACTGGGAACTATATTCTCACTAGGCGTAGGAGCACAGCTATGGGCGGAGTGATTAGCGCAGCACTCGACAATCGACATCACGCGCGTGAACTCGACAATCGATTACTATGGACTTCAACCGAAAACAGGATGTAAATACAGGTATTTGCGCTGGCTGAATAAGCATCATTTTTATCCCTATCTTTCACATCTACTGCAGTCAGATTCACCGTGTTCACTCCGAAGGAAGCACTCACATGACCTGTGCACTTGTAATGACACATCAAGGATGTTAAGAGGCTAAAAGCAGGTTTAAATATTGCCCCATTGAAGTCAACAGGGTACAAATTTTAAAAAGAGGATAACATGGTGTAGGCAACACCGATTTTTGTCGTTGTTCTCTGTATTGACAGCACTCCAAATGTACAAAAAAATGAGCTCAATGTTAAAAATTGACCGGAGTTCTCCTTTAATGGTATAAACAGGCTTTACTCCCTTGAAACTTAAACTGGAATGTCACTGTTTCTGTCACTGCGACTTCCCGAACAAGCGAACACACACACACACACACACACACACACACACACACACACACACAAACACTTAACAGCAGTTGCATATTAGGCTACAATTACATACCCAGCACTTGATTCATCCTCGTTAACCTCTTTCCTAAAACATTCCCACATGGTAGGCTACTTTTCTTTCCTTTTGTTTTGTTTTTAATTTTTTTTTTACTTCACTCTCGAACCTGCTCTATTCCTGCTTTAAAAAAGCAGACCCCGTGTAATGACAGACAGATAGATGACCTTCAGGTTTAAAGCAGGTGGGATCCTGACTGACATGAGTAGGCTACAAGGCATAGGCCTATTTAAATTCATTACCGAAGTACCGATCTGCTATAGTTGACATATTTATCAGGCGTGTATATAAGCTTAAAAAACCAAGGCCCCTCCGTATATTCACCAGGCCCACCCATTACTGACGTTCTGTATCCGCCACTGGTCTGAATACAATTTACAAGATGGCACCCATACAGAGGAGAGAGAGAGAGAGAGAGAGAGGGAGAGAGAGAGAGAGAGAGAGAAAAGAAAGGAGTGACAGGGCAATACAGAAAAGAAAAAGACAGCAAAGTAGGAAAGGAAGAAAACTAAACCAGTGGAGTGAAGAGAGAATGGCAGGGACTATTGAAGAATATGAGCAGGAGGTGACTGAAGGACACAAACCAAAAATAAGGTTTCTAGCCAGAGCATGGGACATCCCAAAATCAACACTGCAAAGGCGAGTGAAAGGGCTGGTAAGTGACTACCGCCATGCCTCGGGTAAGAGCCCCCTGCTCTCAGCTTAGGCTGAGAGTGAATTGGCTAGCCTTGTTAAAATGTTAGCTGAAAGGGGGTTCCCCCTGGAACGCCGTGATATACAGCGTATTTCCAGTACGCCAAAATTAATGGCATCCCTGTTTTTTCTGCGGAAAAGCAAAAAGCCGGTCACTACTGGTTTGAGGGGTTCATGAAAAGGAATCCAGACCTGAGCCTCCGCAAGCCAGAATCACTCTCAGCTGCAAGGGCCTCTGGGATGAATCTCACAGTAGTTGAGCAATGGTTTCAGACCTACACTTCACTCCTCCACCGCCTACAGATCCAGGAGATGCCATCTCACCTGTGGAACTGCGATGAATCCGGACTGCAGGACCATTTCATCTCAAAAAAGGTTGTTGGGGTGACTGGCAAGTCCTGCTTCCAGGTAACATCAGGGGGAAAAGGAGAAACGACAACAGTCCTGGCTGGGTTCAATGCGGTTGGGACTTACACCCCCACAATGGTAATTTTTAAGGGAAAGAGGCTCAGGGCAGAGTGGCTGGAGGAACGACCAGAAAAAGCAATTATCCACGTGTCAGATAATGGCTGGATAAACTCCCAGCTGTTTCTGGAGTGGGGCCAGCAGCTGCCTAAGGAGGATCCAAGACCCCATGTCCTGCTCTTAGATGGCCACTACAGTCATGTCTTCAATCTGGAATAGCTTGTTTGCATATGACGTCACGTCACTACGTTGCCATGGCGCGAAATGCAGATGGAGGGCAGGAAGTCAAGTCAAGTCAAGTCATCTTCATTTATATAGCGCTTTTAACAATGTAGATTGTTTCAAAGCAGCTTTACAGAGATAAACCAAGCGTGCCGCACAAGCCCTGAAAAGTGAAGCCAAAACGTCACGCCCCCCGGTGACTGGTCCTGGTATAGGTCATAAGCTCCGCCTCCCCGTGTTATTCAACGGGACGTGAGACCAACTAAACAATTAAATACACTTCAAATATCTTTTTTCCAAAGGTGGTTTCTTTCATTTGCTGTAGCTTTTATCACGCTGATGTAAGTTCAAGTGTCTGTTTCAAAAATAAGGTGGTTTTTAGTTAGTTACGTGATGCGGTGGTGTGACGTCATGATTGACAGCTGTGATTGACAGGTTCTCTGAGCGAAGTAGTCACTGAAGCACCAACGGACATTTTTTTCGGGATCTTCGGAGGACTGAGGAGATTGTATTTACTTTATTTTAACAAGCCTCTTGTCGTAATGCAATCAATTTTCCAAAAAGTGTGCAGAATGCACTCTCCCGACCAGCTCCCGGCGAGAGTGAGGGCGGAGCGTTGATTTCGCGGCATTACTTCCTGCTCACGACTGTGCAGGTCTGGTCCCGAGATCGCTACTGCGCAGACTCAAGTTCCAATATGTCAGCGCCATATCGGGACTCTGGCGGCTTCAGTTCTCATCAATGGAAGAGAGCGAAGGGGCGTCGTCCATCTTTTTTTACAGTCTATGAGATAAACGTATAATTTAAGGTAACAGAGATTGTTTTGGCTTTATAGCGGTTCTTTAATAAAGTTATTTTCCAGTTAAAGTTAGTTTTGATTGATTCGCTTCCGTCGCAACGATCATTTGTTATTAAAATTGGGGCCGCTAAGACGACACCATTCTCTCTACACAGACTTTAAACGCAAACCTGTGAGAAACGCAGATGACGTT
This sequence comes from Scardinius erythrophthalmus, assembly GCF_964197995.2. Classification (NCBI taxonomy): domain Eukaryota; kingdom Metazoa; phylum Chordata; class Actinopteri; order Cypriniformes; family Leuciscidae; genus Scardinius; species Scardinius erythrophthalmus. Next base: position 7,719,224 of record NC_138245.1, on the reverse strand, counting down.
CACATGCGCATTAAGAATGTGCGTTTGAATATATGTGCGCATGTTTGGAATTCCCTACAAACCTTATAATTTGTATAATTTTATAATTTTTGATACAGAATTTTATTTTATTTTATCAATTCGGGTAGGTACGCAAATTGAGTTTCCCGACAACACCTTATCAGTAGAGTGGTAAAGGGATCCTCCATAGGGAGAGACTAGTTGGCACTTCAGCACTGCGTTGGATCGGGTCCAGGCGAAGGTCCTTCATCAGATCTGGATACGGCCTGGATCCGGCAGGCTGCGGGAAAACCTCGGGATAAACAAAGACACTAAAATTAGCGTGGATGCCATTCTTCTTATGATGTAACGAGTACATCAGGATTTATGGGAAGTGTTCCCGGTTCCAGCTGACCTAATCTATGCAGCCTAACATTGAATTATAGAAGTCTATAATGTATTATGTGAATGCTAGGTCAAAGACATGTGTCTTTAATCTGGCTTTGAACTGACAGAGTGTGTCTGCTTCCCGGACAATGTTAGGAAGACTGTTCCAAAGTTTTGGTGCTAAATAGGAGAAGGATCTACCGCCAGCAGTCGATTTTGATATTCTAGGTATTATCAACTGGCCGGAATTTTGAGATTGCAATAGACGTGTAGGACTATATTGTGTTAAGAGCTCGCTCAAGTACTGCGGAGCTAAACCATTTAGTGCTTTGTAAGTAATCAGCAATATTTTAAAATTGATGCGATGTTTAATAGGGAGCCAATGCAGTGTTGACAGAACTGGGCTAATATGGTCTTACTTCCTGGTTCTGGTAAGAAGTCGAGCTGCTGCGTTTTGAACTAGCTGTAGTTTGTTTATTAAGCGTGCAGGGCAACCACCCAGTAGAGCATTACAATAATCTAGCCTTGATGTCATGAACGCATAAACTAATTGTTCCGCATTTGTCAATGAGAGCATATGGCGTAATTTAGATATATTTTTAAGATGGAAAAATGTGGTTTTACAGATACTGGACATGTGACTTTCAAATGAAAGATTGGTATCTAAGAGCACACCCAGGTTCCTAACCGACGACGAAGACTTAAAGGAGAACCCCGGTCAATTTTAACATTGAGCTCATTTTTTTGTACATTTGGAGTGCTGTCAATACAGAGAACAACGACAAAAATCGGTGTTGCCTACACCGAGTTATTCTATTTTTAAAATTTGCACCCTGTTGACTTCAATGGGGCAAGTTTTAAACCTGCTTTTAGCCTCTTAACATCCTTGATGTGTCATTACAAGTGCACAGAAAATGTGAGTGATTCCTTCAGAGTGATCACGAGTGAATCTGACTGCAGTAGATGTGAAAGATATGTATAAAAATGATGTTATTTAAGCCAGCGCAAATACCTGTGTTTACATCCTGTTTTAGGTTGAAGCCCAAAGTAGTCGATTGCCGAGTTCACGCGCATAAGTTTAGTTACCTATGATCACGCGCGTGAACTCTGCAAATTTTAAAAATAGAATAACTCGGTGTAGGCAACACCGATTTTTGTCGTTGTTCTCTGTATTGACAGCACTCCAAATATACAAAAAAATTAGCTCAATGTTAAAATTGACCGGAGTTCTCCTTAAACAGAGCAGCCATCAACTGTTAGACAGTATTCTAGGTTATTACGTGAGGAAGTTTTTTGTCCAATAATTAGAAACTCTGTTTTTTCAGAATTAAGTAGTAGGAAATTACGAGTCATCCCATTTTTTATTACAGCTATGCATTCGGTTAATTTTGTGAATTGGTAAGTTTCATTAGGTTTTGAAGAAACATAGAGCTGAGTATCATCAGCATAACAGTGAAAGCTAATGCCATGTTTCCTAATGATATCTCCTAATGGTAGCATGTACAGAGTGAACAGCAACGGTCCTAGTACTGAGCCTTGTGGTACGCCATACTGAACTTGTGATCGATAAGACATCTCTTCATTTACTGCTACAAACTGATAACGGTCAGATAAATATGATTTAAACCATGCTAGTGCAATTCCACTAATGCCAACATAATTTTCGAGTCTATTTAAAAGAATGTTGTGGTCGATAGTGTCAAATGCAGCCCTAAGATCGAGTAACACTAATAGAGAGACACAACCACGATCGGATGATATGGCTGGATCCTGATCCTGACTGGAAATCTTCGCAGATATAATTTCTTTCAAGAAAGGAACACAGTTGTGAAGACACTGCTTTTTCTAATATCTTTGACAGAAAAGCTAGATTCGAGATCGGCCTGTAATTGACTAATTCTGTAGGATCAAGTTGCGTTTTTTTAAGAAGCGGTTTAATCATAGCCAGCTTAAAGGTTTTTGGTACGTATCCTAGAGACAAAGATGAATTAATGATATTAAGAAGAGAATCTATGAAACTCTGGAAGTATTTCTTTCAGTAGCTTAGTCGGTATAGGGTCTAACATACATGTTGTAGATTTAGATGATTTAACGAGTTTAGTAAATTCTTCCTCTCCTATAGCAACGAACAAATAAATTTTTTCCTCTTGGAGACTACAATGCACTGCCTGATGTGATACTGTAGTAGACGGTTGCATAGTTATATTTTTCTCCCTGATATTATCAATCTTATAAGTGAAGAAGTTCATAAAGTCATTACTGCTGTGTTGCTTGGAAACTTCTGGGGTTGAAGCTTTCTTTTTCGTTAGTTTAGCCACCGTTTCAAATAAATACCTAGGATTATGTTTATTTTCTTCTAATAGGTTTGAAAAATAAGCAGATCTAGCAGTAAGCAATCGAGCTCTCTTTCCATGAAATCCGAAATACCTCTAGTTTTGTTTTCTTCCAGTTGCGCTCCATTTTTCTGGCGGATTTGATTTGATACATTTAGGAAGCACTATAACAAACTCAAAATGCCGATGTTTTGTGTCGTTTATGGTTGCTCAAATCGATCAAACCACGAGGAGTTTTTATCGTGTACCAAAAGTTGTTGTTCATGAGGGGGACAAATGCAAGAAATTGACCGAAAAATGACAGAAAAAATGGCTTGCAATCCTAACGTTACGTCTGCGGTCGGGAGGAGCCGAATCGGAAAACGCCCGTGTGTGCAGTGATCATTTCGTCAAAGGTGAGTTAATACAATGTGGATGTTTGTGTAACGTATACCATTTTCCGAACTTTGTAAAGTTAAAGTAATTGTTTCTTCTTTTCTTTGAGTTTGTAAGTTAACGTTACCCCTGTAACTGAAGACAAATGTAACGTTACTGGCAAATCTTGCAATTCAGTTGAAAAATCGCTCCTCTTCATAACGTAAGGATCACGTCCAACATATGTTAACATTTTTTGTTATATTTTTCTCTTGTAATAGCATCTAAAGTAGTACAGTTCGGACTTTACTCCATCTCGTCCATTTCGCTCTTCACTTCCTGCCCTCCATCTGAATTTTGCGCGTCATCACAATCACGTGACTGCAAACCACCTATTCTTGGAGCTCATGAAGAAAAATAATATCTATGTAGTGAGCTATCCTCCCCACACCACCCACGCCCTCCAGCCAGCAGACAGATCGCTGTTTCGAAGCCTGAAACACCACTGGCAGGAACTGGGATGCAAGTGGACAAGGAGGATGGCGAGGCCACCCAGCAACCACCTAACAAGCCAGGAACACTTCAACTTTGTCCAGGCCAAAGCAGACAAAAAGAAACCAAAAACAACCAAAGTGCATAAGCCTGCTGGTGTCCGCCCCCAAAAAGCTGCCATTCCTCCCCTGCAAACAGTTCAGGGAAGTGACCCCTGTACTGGTTGCAAGGGGGTCTATGGAGATGCAAGCGACCCAAAGGCCAATGAGGAATGGGTGGCTTGCTGCCACTGCCAACGGTGGTATCATGAGTCCTGCAGAGAGCTCAACGGACTTATGGATGACAATGACTTCATCTGTCTTGGATGTGTCCACTGAAGTTGTTAAAAGGTGGTATAAGGATGTAGGCTTAATGAAAGTTCCATTCATTGAATGTAGAGTGAAGTTTACAATGTTAAAATTTTTACATTAGTTCCAGAAATGCATTTTTAAAAAATCCTTCCAAGTATTAATTAATTGAAGATCTCCATTGTATTTTGCGCTTCATAATGCGCCACACATTTTCAATGCATGTATTCTGGTTTTATTTACGTTTTACACAACGTCCCAACTTCATTGGAATTGGGGTTGTATTTCTCATGTTCATTTTAACCATAAAATAGTGTCCCACTTTCCCTAACAAAGTGTCCCACTCAACCTGATTGCTTACAGTTTGCTGAAGAGGGTATCAGATGGTGTTTAAAGATGAACAGTTTGTTATATACATAAATTGGGAAAGTTTCACCATAGTGGCCTTCATTACAATCTATTTAAACTAAACACATAGGCTACAATTTTAATACATTCTAACTGATTTAGGTTGTTTAAAATGCAATTTACCAAAAAGTGTCCCACTTTACCTGACTTCACTACTGTGCTCTCTTGTGGCTCGCGCACAGTCTTCACTCGGACGCGCGCTTCAAACCGTTGTGGAGACTCCCTATTCGTTCCGGTGAAATTACAAAACAAAATGCACACACACGTGTCCCTGCCTGATACAACTACTGATAAAATAATCGGTTTTGATGAGAAAAAAACCTATACGAGTGCGGATTAGAACCGAAGAATCTGACACGCTTGGCAAAAGTTCTGCCACTGGACCATTTAAAAAAAAAATCTCACTACCAACAACATAGGCTATATAGACCTCATTAAACGACTAATTAAACCCAATGTACTATTTAAATCGATTGCTGGACATCGTAATGTTATTGTACATAGCCTATATCTGATTTATGATTTAGCATTGTGTTAGCAACGCCCCCGTCCCACCCACTTTTTAAAACAAAGTTACACCAGTGACCCTGCAAGAGAGTGCAAATTAGTAGGCCTAGGCCTACCTGTCTGCCTGACGGGGGGAAAAAATACATTTTAGGCATGCTCATATTTTAGAGAATGTAGTTAATATTTTCGATAATAATGATTTATCATATCCACCCAGTCAGCCAGAATATTTTAAACTCACGTGTAAAAAAGGTTAAGCATGATGGTGGCTCGGTGATGCCCTGGGGCTGCTTTGCATCCACGGGCAAACCTGCAGCGTGTGGAAGGAAAGATGGATTCATTGAGGTATCAGGAAATCCTATAGGAGAAAACATCATGTCATCAGTGAGAAAGCTGAAGCTTGGGCGTCATTGGACCTTCCAACAAGGCTTTGTTGCAGAAGAAGTCCTGGAATATTTTTGAGACCGCAGAAGTCATTAAAAGTTGCATTTTCTGTTGAATTTGGGGAAACCACTTGAAACATGTTGTGTTGAGCTATTTCAATTACTTTTGTTTGATTTGTTTATGGCAAACAGCTGTAAGTCTGTAACTTTTTGCCAATAAACTGGATTTGCAATGGGGGTTGAATAATTTTGATTACTGTATGTAGCCTACATATACATATCTATGCTTATTTCATTGACTGTATTTCATTCTTGAAGAATTAGTCATGCAGAGGACTAAAGAGTCCAAGAACAGAAACCGAACAAGTAGGAATAAGCCAATAGTAAACAAATAAATTCTATAAGAGTTTACGTTTCTGCATTACTTCCACTCTCAGCAATGCAAAAAGAATACAGCTGTGTGGGAGAGTGGAGTAAGATGTTCAAGTTGTCGCATAAATTCTACCGTAAGCCTCATAAAAAAGAGAGATGAAATCAAGAACATCTGTAACATAGGGCTATAGAATTATGACTTAATAAAAACGTGGTTGGGAGAAGATGGCTTGTCATAAATAAATCAAATATGCGCATATCCCTTTTTTAAGTGTAATATAATTGGCTACTTAAGCAGAAACACTGTCAGAATGTTCTTGTGACAAAACAACAAAAATGTTTACAAAAAGTTCTACAAGACTAAATCAATCAAAACAATAGTTCTCCATATGGGACTAATTAACATTCCATCAGTGTTGCCGGGTGGTCCCCAAAGAGGCTGAAGTGTCTTCTGTCTTCTAAGTTTGGGGGGACCAAAAACTCAATATTCTTTTAAAGCAAATGTAGAGATCTCTTAAATAGTGGTGAATTTTTCAAATAAATCTGACCCTCACTTTATTACCCTCAAGACTTGGTGAAGTGGAACTTCTTTCTGCAGAGTTTTTTAATTAAAGGTCAAACAACAGCCTCTAAACGTCTGTAACAAGAGATGCACCAATTCAAGGATGAGATTCTCATGTCCTGCATGGTGAAATTATTAAGTTGTTTATTAACCCTTTCATGCATGAATTATGATAACCTCAGTCAGGATTTTTTTTTTCCTGTGTGTTTTTATTGCTCTTAGGGCATGAAAAACAAGATTTGTATGTTTTTTTTACACATTTTTCAAAGAGATTTTCAGATGTCCACTTGAGCATGCGTACGCACAGCATGCGTTTATGGTTTAAGCTGAAGAGATACTGTATTAAATATAATACAATAGATAAAGTATGAGTATTTAACAAACTAATCAATACAATTATATCAAATCATCTGAAAACTATAAAATATATACAAAAAATATAAATGCGAAATATTGCAAAGGCAATTGAACTTCATAAAAGTTGCACTTCGCGTATCTTTGATATCAGAACATGAGGATGTGATTCCATCAGAATCTTCTACTGCCTGTCATCTGAAATGAGCAGTGTTGGTGGCAACGCATTACAAGTAACATGCATAGCGCATTCAGATTACTTTTTTTGATGTTACAAGTAATGTCTTACAAGTAACATGCATTACGTAATCAGATTTTTTTTAATGTTACGAGTAATGTATTACAAGTAACATGCATTACCTCAGATTACTTTTTGATCTAACAAGTAATTAATTACAAGTAATGTGCATTACGTAATCAGATTACTTTTTGATGTTAAGAGTAAAGAAACACATTACAAGTAACATGCATTACGTAATCAGATTTTTAAAAAATGTTACAAGTAATGTATTACAAGTAACATGCATTACATAATCTGATTACTTTTTGATGTTACGAGTAAAGAAACGCATTAAAATAACGTGCATTACGAAATCAGATTACTTTTTGATCTAACAAGTAATGCATTACAAGTTAAATAAGTTATCACATAACTTTTTTTGATGTCAATGAAAATTATATTCTAATAATACAAATACATGTATTTACAGTCAAAAAAGTCATTGCAGATTAAGTATTTTCAAAAACAATATTCACATTATAATTATGAATTGTAGCTGAAATATAGCCATTGATGCATGACGTCCACTATAGTGGACAGATGATTAATCAGATTTTTCTCCCAATCTAAAATCAAAACTTGGAAAATGTAACTAATAGGACTCATTAAATATTGCTTGATGCTGCAATATTTTTTTTTTTACCTATACGAGTCTCCTAGGATAGAAGGAATGGGTGGATATTCCGGAGCAACTTGGCATTTCTAACTGACCATTGGCCATCTTGGTTTGGAATGGGGAAAAAATCTAAACACAACGGCTTGCCACTTGGTTGCAATGTATAGGATGATGCACCAGGGTCCAATGAAGAGGTTGATGTGCAACTTTGCCATCAAAACCCGTGCAAATTCAAGAAAATGCTTTTTTTAAGAGCTGCCCACTGTAGTGACCACTATGCATGAAAGGGTTAAAATGGAATTCCCCAATTTCCCAGATTTTGGCACACTATGAATTATTGTCACTAAACCATCTCCTTTAAGAAACACAAGTCTGCAGTTTAGGTCAGATTAAGGCCAGGTCAGGCCCAAGATAGTGAATAATTATCATTGTTGAGACACACATAAGGGAGGAAGAGATAATGTGACATAAATACACAACATGCACATTTTCAAAAGCATGATCAATTTAGGGGAATCTCATTGCACAATACATCAGATTTTGTTCTGTTTTATTGGCACACAGACATAGAAAGTTCTAAAGCAGATGTTTAATGGGAAAAGGATTTGGCAAAGATGTTATATTGTGCAATAATGGCAGGGGCGAGAAATGGGGGCTGTAAAAAAAAAAAAATTCCAGACTCCCAGCGGTTCCATTCCTCACGCTAAAACATCTCCCTACTGACCAAATATAGAGGTTTAAGATATTAGAGATATCGCTTCAGGTATCCTTTTTATGATTGTACTGCAGGAACTCTTTAGTCAATTGCAATTTGTTAAAACAATACTGAAAGTCAATCAACAGGATCCACTTTTTTAATGCAGTAGAGTGTAAAATCTAGGCAGCATGTGACAGGGGGCGTGGCTAAGCATCAGGTTCTGTTGCTATAAAAAGTGCTAACTAAGCAGAGGAGGAGATAAGAGCAGCTTTAGCCGTGAAGAAAAACATCATTCTTCTGAGAACCTCTGAGGTAAAGATGAGACATGCGGTCTAGCTATTATTCAGCACATTAGAGCCTCATGTTATTTATTATATACATTGGCTGGTGGATGCACATAATGAAATGTAAAACTGCTTATACTAAACATTTCCTTGTCTTTTCTTGCAGCTTATACACAGCATTCAGCCATGAAGTTTCAAATCCTGGTTTTTCTCCTGCTGCTGGCTTGCATGTATCCCAGTGTGGCACAAGGTAAGAACTTATTAATAAAGAATGCATTGATAATGTGATATTAATTTAGTAATATTAAATATACAGTTCAAAATAATTATGTACATTTGTATAAATATATCCAAATAACTGGTCAGATTCTAAAACGTTTCAGCTTTTTTATACAAGGGTTTAACAGGAAATAAAAAATGATAAATGAAGAAAGAGAGATGATTTTCATAAATAGATATAAAAATAAAATAAAAAAACATTAATGGTTTTATAAGACAAGAATATTATTTAAGATCACAAACTTGATGCAAACTTAATATATAATTTTGATTTATTCTCAGGTTCCTATGAAAACTGCTGTTTGAAGTACATTGTAGGGATCAGGAAGGCTCTGAGAAGAAATATAGTGAGTTACAGAATGCAGGAAACAGACGGAGGATGTAACATTCCTGCTATTGTGTGAGTATTTTAAATCAAGCACATAAAACACAAACACTTGGAAAGCTGGAATTCATGGTACCAGTGACACTGGGTTGTATTATGCAGCTATATTACACAGCAATTTTACAGCCACAGTTGCAGAGATGTGTATGTCTTTTTGATTTTTCATTTTCTGGTCTCCAAACAGTTTTAAGCTGAAGAAATCAAGGACGCTCTGTGCTGATCCGAGACAATCCTGGGTGAAAGAACTCAGGGAGAAAATAGATAAGAAAAACACAGGCACTATGTAGTGTACGAGTTTCTGAGACAGATTTGATCACGCCACTGCAGGCGAAAACTGTTGTATTGTTAACCACAATTGTATTGTTTAGAACATCACTCCTGCTGATTCATATATTTTCAACATCAGACTGAATTACTATCTTCATGCCGAGGTTCATAATGAACTGTATTGGTTTGCTTCTGTTCATTGTATTAGAACAATATGAATGTACGAACTGTGAATTGTTTCCATTCTCCACAATGAATCCTTTTTTATACTTTGTATACTTTTGAAATACTTTTTTCTCTTTTTTGATGTTTTAGTCGAATATACATGTAACTTGTGAACTGCAGAGCCTATATCTGTATATCTCTCTCACTCTGTGTGTGTGTGTGTGTGTGTGTGTGTGTGTGTGTGTGTGTGTGTGTGTGTGTGTGTGTGTGTGTGTGTGTGTGTGTGTGTGTGTAGTGTGCTTGGGTGGGTAAAAGGGCATTCGGTATATAATAAAGTGTTGCAATTGTACATTTAAATTGGAATGTCTTTTTATTTCTTGTGCGATATTCTGTAATATTTCTATAACAATAATCTAGCATATCAATAATAAACTAAATAAATTATTTTAATATATATATATATATATACAACAACCAAAAATTGAGACACTGCTTAATTTAGCCGTTAAATATTAATTTCTTAATGAGAAAAGCTTGGTAATAAAGTAAGTTTGCCTTTCAGGGTCTCAGCCTTTCTAAGAAAATGCTCTTATTTTCCAGTTGGTTCCTTGTCGCTGAGCATGTGTTTCTTCATGCTTAAGATCTTTATGATTGATTTAGGCCATTCTTATCTCTGTATCTTTCGAATGCCAAAGTATCACTTTGAGGTGTGACAGGTGATGCCTAAACTTGCTGGCGTAGGATAACTTACTGAGTAGAGTTTCTCAGTTCCATGCCAAATAGCTGCGATTCAAATACTTTGGATCTAAACCTGTCATCGCATCTATTTTATCTTGCTGTGTGGGCAAAAGCCTTATTTGTTCCAACTAAATTCATCTTTGTTCAAGGATACTACACTTTTAAAAATAATGGTTCTGCATTGTCATTGATGGTTACATGGAACCTTTCATTTGTACAAAAGGTTCTTTTTAGGGTGACTGTAGTTTTAATTATGCATAATTTACTGTTATATTACTATAAGTACATGTAACATATGTAACAAGGACACTGTAAAATAAAGTGTTACCCAACATTTCAATTTGGGTCTCATTAAAAAGCAACATTTTGAGCAAAAAGCAGAGAAAATCGAAAATCAAAATTAATCAAAAGTGTCCTTCTCAAACAAATATTAATGATAATATTGTGGTCAATAAAACAAAATGAATTTGATTATAATTAACATGTGTACAAAACTAAAGTAGCCTAAATTCACGTTTATTTTTACGTTTCTGTCAGTCTGAGGTGTCGTTGCGATGGGTTGCGTGACTTGCGTGTGTCTTCGGTCTTGACTGAAGAGGTCAGACTCCGTTTACGGGGCTCTAAAACTCCGGAGTAGTGTGTGTGTGGACGGCAGGCGTAACCGTAGCAAAAGTTATGCGTTTTAAAATGAAAAGCACTAGTGTAAACCCACAGTCTGCTCGGGAACCGATCGATGCTCTCGAGCCAAATATGGTTCTTTCGGTGACTCGTATAGGCTTTATATATACCAGTCAAAAGTTTGGAAACATTACTATTTTTAATGTTTTTGAAAGAAGTCTCTTATGCTCATCAAGCCTGCAGTTAAAAAAAAAAAAACAGTAATTATGAAATATTATTAGCCTACAAGTACTCCAGTCTTTGGTGTCTTATGATCCTTCAGAAATCATTCTAATATGCTGATTTATGATCAATGTTGGAAACAGTTGTGCTGCTTAATATTTTTTTTTATAACCTGAGATACTTTTTTCAGGATTATTTGATGAATAAAAAGTTAAAAAGAACTGTATTTATTTAGAATAGAAATCTTTTGTAACAATATACACTACCGTTCAAAAGTTTGGGAACAATAACTATTTTTTTAAGAAATTAGTACTTTAATTCAACAAGGATGCGTTAAATTGATAAAAGGTGATGGTAACGATTTATATTGTTAGAAATGTTTTTATTTTGAATAAATGCTGTTTTTATGAATAAATGCTGTTAACGTTTTACTCATCAATGAATCCTGAAAAAAGTATTCCAAAAAAATATATTAAACAGCACAACTGTTTCCATCATTGATAATAACTGAGTATCAAATCATCATATTAGAATGATTTCTGAAGGATCATAAGACACCAAAGACTGGAGTACTTGCTGATGAAAATTCAGCTTTGCATCACAAAAATAAATTACATTTTAAAATATATTAAAAAAGAGAACCATTATTTTAAATTGTAATAATATTTCATAATATTACTGTTTTTTTTTTCTTTTCTTTTTTTTTACTGCAGGCTTGATGAGCATAAGAGACTTCTTTCAAAAACATTAAAAATAGTAATGTTTCCAAACTTTTGACTGGTACTGTATATATATATATATATATATATATATATATATATATATATATATATATATATATATAATTATTATTATTATTTATATATATATATATATATATATATGTGTGTGTGTATTTATTTTTTTTATTTTTATTTTTTTTAAATGATAAAAGGTGGTGTGTCGATTCAATTAACAATCCACATATCACATATTTTAAAATATTACATAATTCATTGAAGCCTGTTTGTCATGTATGTCTATAATACACCGACCAATCATCATCTGGCTGGCACAACAAGTTCAAATTTCATTGGACAATGTGAAGTGCAGCGGTAATTTTCCGGTCATTTATAAATAAATCATTTGAAAAATACATGGACAGACGAATTTATATTTATGAAGCGATCTGAATCTGCGTCTTTGAACTAATGGATGTTAATTGACTACAAAGCACTGCACAAAACCAGCACCAAAAGTAGCGTTAATGGTAAGTAGGCTATAGTATTATGAAGGACTAAAAATGACAGAACGAAAAATAAATAAATAAATAAATAAATAAAAGTAGAAATAAATAAATAAATGCAGAAATAATAGTAAAAATAAATACATTTTGGTAATATAAATGGCTATTTCTGTATTTTTACATGTATTTATTTATTTATTTATGCATTTCTATATGTATTTATTTATGTATTTATACATTTATTTATGTATTTATGTATTTATATATTTATTTATTTATATATTTATATATGCATTTATTTATATATTTATTTATTCCTACATTTAATTATTTCTGTATTTCCACATTTCTACATTTATTTATTTCTGTATTTCCACATTTCTACATTTATTTATTTCTGTATTTCCACATTTCTACATTTATTTATTTATGTATTTCCACATTTCTACATTCATTTATTAAGCCACGCCCCCAAACGCGATGAGCCAATCACAGTACGCATAGCTAACCCAATACACTTGGACATTCTCTGCTTCCTCGTCCACTGCAATGCATTGCAGTTATCAGTTTTCATTCGTTTTTATGGTTTTTCTTGTCATTTTGGCTTTTAAACAGCGTGTGTGTGTGATTTTGGTTGGGTGACAGTTGTAGGTTACAGTTTGACAAGAGTTTACAGTTTGACAAAAGCACAATGTTGTGTTTTACACAAATATAAGTAGGCTAAACACTTTGCAGTTTTAATGATGTCCTGTATGAACAAAATGACGGAGTATGTTTTTATGTTTCCACTGTTCATCGCGCCCGTGCCTCTCTCTGACACACACACACACACACACACACACACATTCCAGCAATGCAATCTTGACATCGCAGCCTGTTCATTATTCTGCGCTCCCACCAAACGCGAATAGAGCGTCAAATTCGCGCGTATCCGCGTCTAGTTCGACGCTTGAACATTTTGAATCCAAAGCGAATAGGACACGCGTATAAAGCGAGCGTTTGAAGCGAAATAGCACCAAACTATAACGTTTACACTGTGAACTGTAAATCTTTGTTCTGGAGCTGAAGCTTATCGGCCTTCTCAACAATAAAATTATTAATATAACCCTCCAATGCATATTTAAGGCCCTTTTGGTGACATCGAGATGATATATAATCTTTCTGTCTCCAAAAAATCATCAATTGCCTCCTGTGAAATGTCTCCTACTGTGACAGCTGCTGTTACCGAATGTTGACTGAGTGAGTGGAGGGGGCGTGGTTAGCCATTGGCCAATTAGCATACATGCGCAGGGAAAAATAAATGTAGATATGTGGAAATACAGAAATAAATAAATGTAGAAATGTGGAAATACATAAATAAATAAATGTGGAAATGTGGAAATACAGAAATAAATAAATGTAGGAATAAATAAATGTATAAATAAATACATATATAAATATATAAATAAATAAATATATAAATACATAAATACATAAATAAATGTATAAATACATAAATAAATACATATAGAAATGCATAAATAAATACATGTAAAAATACAGAAATAGCCATTTATATTACCAAAATGTATTTATTTTTACTATTATTTCTGCATTTATTTATTTATTTCTACTTTTATTTATTTATTTATTTATTTTTCGTTCTGTCATTTTTAGTCCTTCATAATAGTAAGTCACTTGTACTCAGTCTAACTCTAAATTGATCCACCGTTTGCCATTTGATGAAACTATCGTTTGTTAAATGAAGCCCTGCCCTGGCCTACAGGCCTATTATGTGAAGAGGCTGACAACAACACAATGGTGATTTTATTATTTTAACATTTTTGATAATTTTGCAGCAATCGTATAATAGCACAGTAACGTTACTACTGGTCCAAAATTTGCACACACATTATTTTGTTTAAAGAAGTCCCTTATGCACATCAAGCCTGCATTTATTTGATCAAAAATACAGAAAAAAAATATTACAATTTAAAATGATGGTTTTCTATTTTAATACTTTTAAATAGGCTATAATTTATTTATGTGATATATATATATATGCCACTTTTTTGCCCCTGAGGAACTCTCTGCATAGATCGAGTCACCCCAATTATCTTCACAGTCCTATAGCTTGTCTTGGGTCGACATTTCATTTGGTAACGTTAGGCAGTTTTGTGTGTTATTTTACATATGCATCTGCTTATGTTAACGCTGGTTTCTGTTTATTCGCCGGTGTTTTGATCAGGGGATTCAGTGAGTAGGCTAATGAAATAATTTTCATTTTGGGGTGAACCAGAGGTCGCGTTAACCGAAAAATGTTTGTCGCTGACAGGCGAAAAAAAAAAAAAACGTTTTTGCAGTGACGGAAAAATCTGAAAGACAAGCCGTCCTGCTCAATCAAACACACCTGAAGAGTGCGCTCTTGCTGACTTTACTGAGTTAGGCCTACATGACATTGTTTACAAGTTGTTTTATTGACAACTTTCTGCGGTTGACTGATTGAGCGATTGCGTGTAGTGTAACGACGAATTATTATTTTTGTTAACAACTTAGTGTTAACTAATAATTGTTGCAAACTGGTACTACCAAAAAAATATGAGTGCATTCCTGGAACTGGGCATCGTTACACTACATCCTTAAGCCTCACTTTCTGTCAGGACTTTTACGTGCTTTTCCCAAACCAGTGAAGTGACGTTGATGTCCGGGTTAGCAGCAGCATGAGCCATCAGGCAAGTGTTATTTAAATAAACTCCTGATGTCCTTACAAACTTTCCAATGCCTCGTTTTATGAGTAGCCTACAGAACCTATTTGTACTACCGTGTAAGTTTGGTACCATTCTGGACATTATTAGTGGGGTAATTTTTACGAGATCCAGCCTAGGATCCGTTAACGCCTGCACTAAGCCAACTGGCTGATATTTCAAAATAAGCTCTAACTTTAATAATGTTCGACCAAGGGAAAAAAGGCTTCTGGAGGGGGTGTTTGGCTCGAGGTCAAGGTGCGAAGGACCCTAGGTTGATTTTTTTCCGAACCATCCCTTAACTCTTTCCATGCCAGCGTTTTTTAAAAAAAGTTGACAGTCACGGCGCCAGCGTTTTTTTTTATCATTTTCACAAAAATGTCATGGCCCCCTGTTTTATTCTAGCTTCATTCATTCTTAATTTATCAACACTTAAGTTTCATAAACAATGAAATAAAATAAAAAACTTTTTAAGCAAAAAGCTGAGAAAATCAGTTCTCTTACGAGAGGTTCTCTCGTATTGCGTAAGTTGCTTACGCATCGGGAAAGTCTTCTTTCTTCGAGATCTGAAGCCAAAAATTATCCTTAATTTTGTATTCATTGTCAACGCAGTGCGGCAGCCGGCAGACCTAGGCAGGCTGTATAAGCGTGCTCATTGGCTGCTCGGCGGCAACTGCTTAAGCCTATCAGTGAGCACTCTGAAACGTGGCCTCCAATGAGGGCGCTTCGCGCCCTCCACACCCTTCTAACCGTCAGAATGGGTGTGGCCAGCGTGTATATAACCAGTGCTCACAGGCTAAATATCTGATTTTCTTGTCTTCAGCGAAGCTCTTCGCATCGCTGGATCTTGAGAGCCGCCGCCGTTGAAACCAGCGACCAGCAAGCCGAGCACAGCGCTTGAAGAAGCCGGCCGTCTTCGCCGCCTTCAGCCTTCCGTGCCTGCTACGCTATCCGGCGTCATATCCTTTACTGCTGTGTGTTCGCCTACTGCGACACACGTTTTCTCTACTCTCTAAAAGAGCACGGGGCGTTTTTCTAAAAATGCCCCGTTTTTCCTGCGGTTCGTGCCGCGCCCCGCTCAGCAACGGAGACCGCCACCTCATCTGCGCTCTCTGCCTGGGCCGCGAGCACGCCGCCACCGCACTCTCCACGGGCGGCTGCCCTGAGTGCGAGGAACTTTCAATGTCGACCCTGCGGGCTCGACTTGACTTGAAGTTTTTGATCAAGATGTCGCTCCGCCTGTCCCTGCTGGGCCGCGCAAGAAGAAGCGCCGCTCACAGCGACCACCGGAGACCGACGAGGCGCTTAGAAGCTCGCCGGATCCTCTCCCTCGAGCTTCTCTCTCGCCTTACCCGCCCCCCCTCCCGGCCGCGCAGCCGCCGTTTCAGGGGATGAGGCGGACGAGTCTGATGAACGCGCCACGGACAGCTGTTCCATCCTGGCCTCTGACAGCGAGGACTGGTCTACTGCCTCCTCTTCAGTCCAGGATTCGGGCCGTACCCGAGCGGGCGAGGACGCGGAACTTTTACGCCTCCTCACGCGAGCTGTTGAACAGCTGGGCCTTGATTGGTCTCCCCCTGAGGAGCCAGCACCGAACAGACTCGACGGCTGCTTCCTTCATCATCGCCGCCGACAGCCAGCGTCCAGAACCGCACCCTTCCTGCCTGAGCTTCACAGCGAGCTCTCTAAATCGTGGAATGCTCCATTCTCCGCGAGAGTTTCTCCACACGCCTCATCGACGCTCTCACACGTTGATGGCGCCGCTGAGAAGGGGTATAATGCCATTCCCCCCGTGGAAGAGGCGGTCGCTAGAGTTCTCAACGGGCCTGAAAATTACAACCCCACCCGACCTGGCCCGTGGCTTTTAAAGCCCGGACCTGATGTAACCCGACACATAAACATGAATCATCTGCCCGAACCCGGCCCGACGCCGCGTCGGATTTTTTTTTTTCTCTCATACAAGTATTATCATGACCAGCAGATGGGAATTCAAATCAACCTTTAATGTTCACGCCTTTTAACAATTCAAACAACTGAAACAATAAACTTTAAATATATATATAGGCTGTAGTAGCGACGGTGAATTCACCTGCGGCAAGTTTACTTTTCAACAACTCCATCTTCTTCTCCAGGCTAAAGGCGTGCACGCAGCGGCGTCAGGTCTGCCCCCCGCCCCTCTCCATGATGCACGTTACACGCAGCAGCCAGACTTTCTTTACGGTGAACGGCAGCGATGATTAATAGCCTAAATGTTTTTTTTTGTTTGTTTTTTTTAGATTAAGCCCGAGGTCCGACCAGACCCGACCCGAGTCATTTGATTATATTTTCGACCCGAACCCGGCCCGAACCCGCGGGTCCCGTCGGGTTTGTCGGGCCGACCCGACCCGTTGAGAACTCTAGCGGTCGCAGCGCACCTTTGCCCGCCCTCTGGTTGGCGCTCAAAGGCTGCCCTCCCGTCTAAGGCTTGCAGGACCACATCAGCCCTCGTCGGCCGCGCTTTCATCGCCGCCGGACAGGCTGCATCTGCACTCCACTCTATGGCCGTACTGCAGATTCTCCAAGCTAACCTCCTCCGTGATCTGGACGAGAAGGGTTCGGAGTCTGCTTCAGTCACGGATTTGAGGAGCGCGACGGACCTCTCCCTTCGCGCCACGAAATCCGCTGCCCAGGCCATTGGACGGTGCATGGCCTCTCTGACTGTCGCAGAGAGGCATCTCTGGCTCACGCTCGCGGATATGAGGGAGTCTGAGCGCGCGGTGTTCCTTAACGCCCCCCTCTCCCCCACCGGCCTCCAGGACTATCTGTGCTGCCCGGTCCCATCTGCTCTCAGTCTTCACCTTGGGCTCCACCTCCATTGGCTCCATCTCCATCCATCATCCTCCTGGAGTGGACAGCCAAGCCTCCACCATGGCTCCTCCCTCCCTCGACTCCTCTGTGGGCCATCGTCCTGGCTGCATTCTGGGTTCCCACCTGACTCCTCCTGGCTCATACAGGTTGCACTTATGTATATTATTTCCATAAAAAGTATTATTTTAAAATCTATGCTAAACTATACTTCTTTTCACATGGAAAGATATCATATAGCCTACTCATCCATATGGTTTGAAAATCCACTTGATTTTCTTTCTTTCATTGGACACTAAAGGAAAAGTTTAACTAAATGTTAACTCTTACATCTCTTTTCCATACGCAAAAAAAAAAAACTCACCGTAAGCTTTCAAGTTTCAAAAAAGGGAAAAAAACACCATAAATGCACCCTAAACATAGTTCAAACAAATTGTGAATTGTATTCCAAGTTGTAACGGGTGCATGCAGACAGGAAGACGTAGACACAGAAGATGAAGATTTAAACGTGTAACTTTACTTATAATAATCCGACAGGTAGCAATCCATACAAAGATTACTAACACACACCATAATGTTAACGAGACCAGACAAAGAGTGCAGGATAAGGTCAAGTCAAGTCAAGTCATCTTCATTTATATAGTGCTTTTAACAATGTAGATTGTTTCAAAGCAGCTTTACAGAGACAAGCGTATAATTTAAGGTAACAGAGACTGTTTTGGCTTTATAGCGGTTCTTTAATAAAGTTATTTTCCAGCTAAAGTTAGATTGTTGCGCTTCCGTCGCAACGATCATTTGTTATTAAATTATGGGCCGCTAAGACGACACCATTCTCTCTACACAGACTTTAAACGTGAACCTGTGAGAAACGCAGATGGCGTTCACATGCGCATTAAGAATTGGTTCTATAGTTATGTGTGTTTGAATATATGTGCGCAGGTTTGGAATTCCCTACAAACCAAGCCTAAACAAAGTACTGGTCTTTCCTTATAAATTTTGATATAGAATTTTATTTTATTTTGTCACTTCGGGGTAGTCAAGTCAAGTCAAGTTTATTTATATAGCGCTTTTCACAACACAGGTTGTATCAAAGCAGCTTCACAGTATTAAATTAAAATAATACATCAATGTTTGTTTCTAGTGGAAAACGTCCACGTTTGGTAATGCTGATCAATAGTATTGTTGATTGATTAATTAAATTAAATAAAATATCCCCAATATCCCCAACTGAGCAAGCCAAAGGCAACAGTGGCAAGGAACCGAAAAACTCCATCAGGTGACCTAATGGAGACAAAAAAAACCTTGGGAGAACCCAGGCTCAGTCGGGGGCCAGTTCTCCTCTGGCGTTTATAAACTAGAGGTCGGATTTAACTATAAGATTAAAAATATTATATGAATGCCTGGCTGAAGAGATGCGTCTTTAATCTAGTTTTAAACTGGGAGAGCGAGTCTGAGCAACGAACAGTATCCGGAAGACTATTCCAGAGTTTTGGAGCTAAATGTGAAAATGCTCTCCCTCCTTTGGTGGACCTAGATATCCTAGGTATGACCAAAAGCCTTGAATTTAGTGATCTTAAAGAGCGCGATGGATTATAGGGCGATAGAAGATCTGTTAAATAGACTGGAGCTAAGCCGTTTAGGGCTTTATAAGTCAGTAACAATACCTTGTAGTTAATACGGGACTTTATAGGTAACCAATGTAGTGATGATAAAATTGGTGTTATATGATCATATTTTCTTGATCTAGTAAGAACTCTAGCGGCTGCATTTTGGACTAACTGTAGCTTGTTTATTGAGGATGCAGGACAACCAGCTAATAAAGCATTACAGTAAACTAGTCTCGAGGTCATGAATGCATGAACTAACTTTTCTGCATCAGAAACTGATAGCATATTACGTAGCTTAGCAATGTTTCTAAGGTGGAAAAAGGCTGTTCTTGTAACATGAAATATGATTATCAAAAGACAGGTTGCAGTCTAATATAACACCCAGGTCTTTTACTGTAGATGATAAAGTAACAGGACATCCTACTATGTTAAAGTTGTATTGTGAGAGGTTTTGTGGGCGGTTTTTTGAACCGATGATTAGTACCTCTGTCTTGTCTGGATTTAATAAAAGAAAATTGCGCGTCATCCAACCTTTTATATCTTTAACACACTCTGTCAGTTTGGATAATTTAGCGTTTTCATCTGGCCGTGATGAAATATAGATTTGAGTGTCATCAGCATAACAATGGAAACTAATTCCATGTTTCCTTATAATATTTCCAAGTGGCAACATATATATTGAGAATAACAGAGGGCCTAACACAGATCCTTGCGGCACTCCATAGTTTACTGGAGTTATGATCGATTTTTCTCCATTTAAATAGACAAAATGGTAGCGGTCAGATAAGTATGATCTGAACCAGTTTAATGCTTGTCCTTGAACACCAGTATAATTTTGTAGTCGATCTAAGAGTATTGTGTGATCTATATAGTATCGAACGCAGCACTAAGATCAAGTAAAACTAGTATTGAGATACAGCCTTGGTCAGAAGCTAAAAGTAAATCATTTGTGATTTTAACAAGACAGTAAGTTAGCAACGACGCTACCAGTGATGCTATCAATATTAATACTAATTTATGACTTAAGTTTTGGATATAATCCGTCTTTTTAGTGGTACGGGTGTAGAGTAGACGCACGATAGGTGCAAAAAAATGTTTGTTTGTAAGTGAGTGTTTAGAAGAAAAAAAAAGCCGTGATCCACGGATGTAACCTATAGGAGTATCCAGCGTTGGATCACTAATAGGCTTGAGACGCGTCTGCTCAACAGTCCACGTTGTAACTATGAGGTGAGGAAAAGTAGAAAATGTTCGTTGTAAGTGAGTTTAAAGAGAAAAATCAAGAATTATAAATCAAATCAATGGAGCTCCAAAGACAACAACGTGTTCAGACGCGACGCATGCGCATTCGTCAACAGTATGTTATATATATATTTTTTTTTTTGTGAAATTACACTATCCCAACTGTTTCCAACAACTTTCAAACCAGGAGAAATTTCCATTTAATTCGAAGACACGGCACGTTTCTTTATTTCCGTTTTGTCGCAGTCAATTGCGTCATATCCGCGTTGTCCCTGGTTTCCGCTCGTGCTGCCATGGTAACCAGAGCTATGAACCAGAGCCGTCTGATAGTAACCAAGGCGACAGACGTGGACAATGTAGTTCGCAATGTCTATTTGCACGCTGTTGTTGTTTCTTTCAAACATTATGGACCATGGCAAGCAGACTTTGGATAAAAAAGAACTAAAACGAGAATCAATATCAGCGCTGTGTTTTCGAGATGCCGAGAGCTCCCATAGACAGTATATAAATGAGAGCTCCACGTCCGAGACTTCGATCGCTCCTACATGTACTTTATTAAACAAGTGAGCACATTTGCATAAAACTAATCAATGTTATATAGTTCAACAATGATAAAATGTTAGAATATGACTATGTTATTCTAATGTTGATCTAGCTTTCTGCTAGTCTCATACAGACAAACTAACACATACATTTCAACACATTTAAATGCAGTTTAGTGTGATAGTGTAATGTTAGACCAGGTGAAACAGCGCTGCGTTACCTCACAAGTTTAATTTGTCTAATAAACTAACCTGTGAGTTGTAATTCTGCACTCGCGTGTAGTTCGGTAGAAGGAAATGTCCATATTCCTTTTATATCCGCGGGAGCTCGCGTCGCGTTTGGAGCTGATAGCTGTCTCTTAGCAATTCCGAACTGCTTCATATCACAGTCATGATAAAAACATCAATGTATTCAGTCATCCATAAACATTATTAGATCGGTCGGCTTGACGTTGACGACAAGATCCATAATTCTTAGCATGTGTTGCATCATCAAACTACGCCTTTGTTATTGTAAAGAGGTTAGTGACCCTAGTGGAGAAAAAAAATCCATACTGTACGTTTAAGGGCCCGAGTGTGCTCGTTGTACCACGGCGTTGGACTATTTTCTTTAATCTTCTTTAAGCGCAACGGAGCAACTGTGTCTAAAGTGCTGGAAAAGAGAGAGTTAAAAATTTCATAAGGTGTCCTTTATTTACACAAACTTAAACAAGATTATTAAACTAACACAGCTGACAAGGATAAACTTATAATTACATTAACCAAGGATACAGATGAGTGATGTTAATCAGAACAAATACACATGACTAAAGAAAACAAACTGAAAGTCCATGAAAACTAAACTGAATAGAATGGTGACAAGTCTTCTAATCCTAAAATTTAAACGCAAAGCACACTTTTTGTCTTTAAGTGTTTGGTCACAATAGTCATGTCATTAAGAAACCAGTCCACATCTTGGCAAAATCCCCTTGCATTAATGTTGGCAACAAGGTTGATTTTTGCCTGGAAATGAAAGAAGAAAAGAAATGAAAAACAGTCAAAGCATCTTGAATCACTCGTGGTTCAAAAGAGAGTGCAAAAGGTCATGGAGTGTAATTTTAATATACAACCATAACATAAAGAAACTGATCAATTTTGATGTAGTTCCAAACTTGTATGAGTATTTTTATTCTGTTGAACACAAAAGAAGAATGAACAAACATTGGATCCCATTGACTTTCACTATTATATTCACTAAATTCTATCACTATTGTCATGATTTAGTCCACTAGAGGCAAGTTGAAGTGAGAACCTAAATGCAATTTATTAACAAAACGTGATAAAACATAAACCAGAGGCATGAAACTGGAAACTCAAAACAAGAACATCAACAGGAAACATACAGTAATTGACAAAGACACAGGGCAAACATGAGGGCTTAAATACACAGACTAATTGCAAGACAGGGAACACCTGTGAACAATGATTAGACGATTAACCAATGACAAGACATGGCATGTTCACATGACAAACAGGGAATCACATGACAAGACACTGAAACATGACAATGACAAGAACAAGAAACAAATCCCAAAATGTGACATTGCCCCCCTTTTTCTCCATGGAAAAAGTAAGTCATGTACAGTAGTGTTGTGAACAGCATGATGGTGATAAATATAATAAAAAAATAGTGATAAATAAACAGCAATTCCAAGTGGGATTTTGCAGGAGATAGAAAGGCTGGTGTAGTGGGCCCGGAGGCATTTCAAACCAGCCAAATAGAGATCATTGGTGCTGAAGAAAGGGAAGGTTGTAAACTATTTTAAATTCCACATTGCAGACAGAGTAATTCCAACTATCTCAGAAAAAAAGAGCTAGGCAAGGTGTTTGACAGCTCTATGAGGGACACAAGATCTTTCCAGGCCACCTGCATAGAGTTGGATTGCTAGCTGAAATCAGAATATAAGTCTGGGGTGTCTGGGAAGTTACGTATCAGTACGGCATTCTCCCTAGAATCCTGTGACCCCTTCTTGTAAATGCAGAACCGATTCTTACAGAGGAAAGTTAGCAATCCTCAGGGGATGCCTAGGGCTGCCAAAGAGTCCAGCAACTTTGCCATTTATGGATATCACAACAATCTGCAATTACCCTTCAAATCATTGGAGGAGGAATTTAAAATAAGAACTAGAGAAGTGGTACAATACAGGGACTCAAGAGATTTGAATAGGGATGTAACGATTCACTCAACTCACAATGCGATATGATTCACTATACTGGTTTCACAATACGACTTTCTCACGATTGTTTTTTTTTACAAATTAAGATTTAAGACAAATTATAAATGAAAAAGTGTCCTTTTATTTCTCAGACAAAATGCTGCACATTTCTTTATAACATTTAAATATATTTGATATAATAATAACAATAAATTGACATTTTAAAACAAATCCCCAAAAAGTCCCTCCAAGGAGATGGTGTTTTCTCAGGAGGAGGTTGTTTCAGCTCAGTCTGTCTGTTTCAGGAGGATGGGCACTGGCACCTTCTTCACCCTCGTCCTGCACAGAGGAATAGCAGAAATGAAAAAAAGACTATAAAATTTAAGTACAACAGCGACAGGGGTTTCAGACTGTCATAAAGGCAAGATTTTAATATTATTTTATTAATTGTTTTAATTTGCATCATAACACTAGCAAGAGTTAGAAAAACAGAACACATTTAGAAAAATATGCCATAATAATCAACAAATTATTTGATAAAATCCATGTAGACATTTTGAGAAAGAGATAAATACAACACCTGGTTCTGCAACAGCACAGCTTTCTCCTTCATTTATTATGACAGAAAACAGCCTCGTATCTTTTGCCATGACTCATCAAACTCGTCGCCGCGAGTGGGGCTGTAAATCCGCCTGTCAGTGTGGTTTGGCCTATACATTTTTTTTTTACATGCAGACGGAGGTGACTGGAGCTTCTCACTGTGGAGATTATTAGTCTTCGAAAAGTCCAAATGCCGCCACACCTCCGATTTGAATGAGTCAACGTCAACATCTAAGCGCTTCCCGTCGCCATGTTTGCTTCTATTTGAAGTTGCGTGCACACTGGTGCGGAGCAGAGCGAGCATTTCAATTCATTCCTATGGAAGTTGAGTTTGTGAGCACGTCTGAGCATGCAGCTCAACTTCCATAGGAATGAATTGAAAATACTCGCTACTATCGTTTATGTAAAGCAATACAGTAATAGCCCCTGCTGTTTAAAACGTGTATCGATTAGTTTAACATCTCAACTGACTTGAATCGTCACATATTTGTACCGATTTTCAACCGGCTTGGAGTGAATCGTTATATCCCTAGATTTGAAGGTAGTCAATGCAGGGATCCAAGTGAGGACTGGCAGAAGAGGCCACTCAGGAGGCAGAGGAAAGGTTGCAGCACAGCAGGCTAGTAGAAGTGGTCACATGAGGCAGAGTGGGGCTATGATCCTTTCCAGCGCCACATATGAACATAGAGGTAAGGAAAGGGTCCGCCTTGTCTGGGAGAAGGGGAGAGCAACTGTGGAGGAGATTAGAGGAAAGTCACCTGGGCAGAGCTTTGGGAGACTGAATCACACTGAGTCACCAACATGCCTACTGTACAAGCATGGAGTATATCCTTGGCTGCTGTCCATATGCACTTGGAGATGGTCAGTGCAGATGGAGACATGATCAAGTCTTGCAGACTATTGCTGAAGCTATCAGTGCAGGGGTTGAGAAGTCTTATCACACTTTTGGAGCTGACTCTGGAACTTGCCTAGTGATTTATGCAAAATATTCATGCATGTTGACATATTACTTGCCTTTTACTTTTAGAGATTAAAAACGACAGTCTGTTAATTTTGCTGTTGATCTATGAAGCAAACTGGTTGGTAAGAAAGGGAGTGTTTTACCCCACCTTGGGGGGCGTTTTACCCCACCGCTGGGGCAAAACGCCCCCTTTGTACAAAAATATTGTCAGTCAAAATACTAATTAACTATGAAGGCTGAGCAATTTTAATATTTGGTGAATAACTCCTGCCATAGTCACTCAAAACCGGGATGGCAATTCTAGTCACATTTATGTTTTGTTTCACTGTAATGTCACATTTTCCTTAAGGGAGGGCGTTTTCCCCCACTCTACCGCTACCCTTCGTAGCGCGCTAAGAGACAACGTTATCGGGAAACACAGCCCTGATAAATTTCAACAAACATTGCATTAATGTTACTGGAGTAACATTTGTTCAGAACTCCGAAAGATTCTTACCAGAATGTGAACTAAAGTTCTGAGCACATTCCCTAATAGGAACCTGCTGGGTCAGTAATTGGAACCCTTTGTGTCTAAGCCATATTTGTCACTTAATTGTGAATGTTGCTAGCTTCACTTTTCTCACACTCACATTCAGGGCGGTTGAACGTTTTCAGGACAATAGATCATCATTGTGTGCTTGTTTCACCAACATCTCTAAACTTGCCTCTTTCATGACAAAGACAAAAAAAGCGGGTTCTGTTGGCGTATAGCCATGAGAAATTTTGCAATTGCTTGTAAATGAATATAGCGTCAGCCAATTGCATGGACTATTTCACATGCTTTTTTCCCACCAATATGTTTAATTTAGAATAAAACCAACTTTGGCCGATTTGCTAATTAATTATGTGTTCACAGAAGAGAAAAACCCCCTGAAATAATTTCTCATACAGGGAATACTATATTTTTATGAGTAATGATGGGTACATTTTCTTTCGTTTTGCATATTAGGTCATCCAAAAGACACACTGACACACTGAGGATAAACAATCTCTCATTTATAACCCGAACTTTCCTGTTTGAAAAACATCTGACTGACTGAGAACCATATAGGTCTACTGAGATTTTTATGATTTTTAAGAACACAATTCCATTAGGGGCAATCCAAAATCCAAGGCAAAACAGCAATGGCGATTATGGTAACATTTTTGACAGGACATAATTACAAAGTGCACTTTGATAACAATGTTATGAAACAAAAGGCAACTAAGTGTACTTCAAGAAAGTATACTTTAATGACAATGTTTCTTGGCACACTTAATATTTAAAAGGTATATACAGTATATAATGCATGGAATATATATATATATATATATATATATATATATATATATATATATACAGTGCTATGCATAAGTTTAGACACCCATGCTAAAGTTGACTAAAAAGAGGAATAAAAAATCATCTTTTGGAAATTGAACTTAATGCCTTAATTAAAAAAATTAGGAAAAATCCAACCTTTAAGGACTCCAATTTTCTTTGTGAATGAATAATGTATCGTAAATAAATAAATGTTCTTCCTTAAAATACAGGGTGCATGAGTCTGGACACCCCTATGTTAAATTCCCATAGAGGCAGGCAGATTTTTATTTTTAAAGGCCAGTTACTTCATGGATCCAGGATACTATGCATCCTGATAAAGTTCCCTTGGCCTTTGGAATTAAAATAGCCCCACATCATCACATAGCCTTCACCATACCTAGAGATTGGCATGGAGTACTTTCCATAAGATCATCTCTCAATGCAAATCAAACCAGCTATTAGGCTAACTGAAATAAAACCATGCCAAACTCTAGGTACGGTGAAGGCTATGTGATGATGTGGGGCTATTTTAATTCCAAAGGCCAAGGGAACTTTATCAGGATGCATAGTATCCTGGATCCATGAAGTAACTGGCCTTTAAAAATAAAAATCTGCCTGCCTCTATGGGAATTTAACATAGGGGTGTCCAGACTTATGCACCCTGTATTTTAAGGAAGAACATTTATTTATTTTCGATACATTATTCATTCACAAAGAAAATTGGTGTCCTTAAAGGTTGGATTTTTCCTAATTTTTTTAATTAAGGCATTAAGTTCAATTTCCAAAAGATGATTTTTTATTCCTCTTTTTAGTCAACTTTAGCATGGGTGTCTAAACTTATGCATAGCACTGTATATATACCTTTAAAATTTGAAATTTGAAATAGTCAAGTCAGCTTTATTTATATAGTACTTTATAAAATGTGGATTGTTTCAACAGGAAAATAATGATCAATGATGCAAACAGAATACATTTTTTTGCTGTAAAGCAGCTCTAAAAAGATTATAGGGTTATTATTCAGCTGAAGTCAGTTAAATGTCTATTAAATAAAGTTCGGTTCAATAACTGTGTAAAGTTCATAATTTAGCCTACTAAAAGTCTCCAATTCAGCTCTATGACATCTCGCAAGAAAATAGTAATGTCATTGCCCAGCTCTGCTCAGTTCTAATCCAATAGTGTCAGTGCAGTCAAATATTACTGAGTCAATAATATTACTGAATATTAAAGGGGGAAAATTAGCTTGGGTGCCTATACAGTAGAAAGGCAATTTAAAAATATAAACTAAATATAGTGCTACCTGACAACAGCCTTTTTCGTGTACTCGTACTCGTACTAAATGTATCTAATTGGAATATTAAACAAAATATAGTAATGCCTTTATAGCTGCTGTGGTGCGTGAGCTGATAAGCGAAAAACGCGTAGTGTAGCCTATTGAGTGCGCAGCGGCACAGATGCGCAAACTTGTTGAGCGCATTCCTTTTTCACAGACATCATTAGAAAATTTGAAGTTCGGAAATGTCAGTGGCAACGAAAGTGTAGGAAATCTCGAGAATTACTGCCACACTTTGAAAACCCCGGTAGGTAACCACTCGTTATACATAAATCACGAAACAGTTCATGTTTAAATTGCATATGATTTAGTTTTAATTCAAATGACACGTGTGCTGAGTGAGCGATCAGCAACCAAGAGCACAACAGAAGTTGTAAAGACCGATTTTTACTTAAGTAAAAGTACAGAAGTTCTTGTTTTTGAAAGTACTTAAAGGGATACTTCACCTCTGGGAAGATGAATGTGTATTTAAAATAGGTCATTTAAGTAGAAGAAATGTGGAGAAATTTTTGAATTTGGAGCTTTCTAGACTGAGAAAAGCCAGAAAATGTATTTTTGGCTTATGTGGATAAAAGACAACAACTCCCAGAATGCACTTGCTTCGCTGCCTTAGGAGGCCACGCCTACCGGTTAGAGAGCACAGTTGAAAACAACAAGGCTAGCCTAAGTAAGTGATGAGTTTGCCAGGGATTTAGAGACCAAAAATGTCCGGGATTCGGCTTTTGCGTTCTACAGTCGCCATTCATCATGTTTACTGTGGCGAGCAGGACGAGGCTGACGGCCGCGGGAGAACGGCGCGAGGCCGGTGGCTTCATTACTGAGACGCGCCGGGTCTCGCATCTCTCACGGAGGAGCGGGAATTTTCTTAGCAATGTTAAAACGCACATCAACCTATCCTAACCTTGTTTAGCGTTCATGTAAACACTACAGTCAGATTCACCGATCGGAATTAATTCAGCTAGATTGAAACGAGAGGTGTGCATGTAAACATTGAATGGCGACCGCAGAACGCAAAAGCCGAATCCCGTACATTTTTAACGATCTCGCCCGCCGGACAAGTCCGGGAAAAAGATGGTAACCCCTACTTACTCAGCTTTCTCCTATTATTCAGCTTTCTCCACAGAACAAGAGCATGCTAGCTTAGCTTCCAAAGAAAGACGGCTGATACTGTGTACATTCTGTGAGTGAGATCCCACCCTCTATGGGCGGGTTGTAAACATGCGGAACAACGCCATCTACTGGCTGTAGTCTTTAGCCTCTGGACAGAAAATCCTCCGATGACGCAAAATGACGATTTTTGCGTCATCGGAGGATTTTTTCCAGACAAAAAATACATAAATCTCTCCTCTCAGGGGGATATGAGGGGGGAAAGCATGGTAATTCGAAAATACTACAGGTTTTCTACTAATACAAAGCTTAATGCTAAATCCTGAAGTAACCCTTTAAGTAACAAAAGTAAAAAAGTAAAGGTCAATGCATTGTTTTATTATTGTTGCATTGTTGTATTATGTAAAACTTACAGTACCTTATGTCTCTGAATCTATGCCTTCCTACCTACCCTCATATCAATATCAAATTTATTTCTAGAACACAGTTCCAGTAGTGGGATTGAATGTGAGATTGAATAAATCCACTCAATAATGTCCACAATGGTTTCGGACACCCAAATGACTGTTCCCTCAAATAGTGCCCTATTTAAAGTTTTTTGGCTTTTAGTATGAATATGTTAGACCTACTGTTATCTATAAGCTAGTGTGCTCCAAAACAATGACAAAATTAGCATTTAGAAGACCAAACCCAATGTTGAAAATGAAAATCAGGTTAATCCAACGCCAGAAAAAGAAAAATGACGTCTGAAACCAACATCTTTCATTTACAACTGTTTTTATCCACTACAAACGTGTTGTAGCGGACCCCATCCGAATGATGGCCAAAACCTTAATAATCAGTTTTATGAAGTTAATTGTTTACACTGTGTACACTCCAGAAAATCACTGTTAGAGCTGAATAAATCACAGTACAAGAAGTGCGCATTAAAGTCTTATCCATAAATTCTCTCTCTCCCTACAACTCTCTCTCGTTACAACTAACAGTAAACAAATTTGTACAGACTTTATGCCTTTTCAGGGGGTGCTTAAACGAGTAAATTTTATATCCGTAAAACAACTCCTATGAACTGTAATAAAGTGTGCGCTCTCGCTTTCATTACTGCCGTTACCGGTATCGATCTGGAGACTGTAAGCTGGATCACGAACAGTTGGTACTGATCCTGTCACGGTTCTGTTAGTTTGTGCTTCATCACCCTCTTCCTGAGTTAGTTGTTTGTTGTCTTGGTTACTCAGCTGTGCACTAATTACCTCCCTCATTATCACGTGTACTTAAGTTCTGTTCTGTTTCATTGTTCGGTCTCATCTGAGTATATGTGTTTATGCGCAGTTTATGCCTTGTTCTGTGGTTGCCTTGGATTATCTATTAAAGTCTTTACTTTGACATTCATCTTCAGGGTGTCTACCCTCGATCCAGATCATCACAGCCAAGCAAAAAGTCCAGCCCATCATCCCCGCGATCTACAGCGCCTGAGCCCCCCGCAGACTGGAAGCTTCCGCCTGCCGCGACGAGTGAGCCCATGCCCAAGGACGGGAAAACAGCGCCCATCATCGCCCCGGAGCCGAAGGACCATAGAGCATCTGACGAGGTGTGTGAGCAGGCTGTCCCATCCTGCGCCGAGGGAGTATGTGTGGAGGTGGAGGGTTTGGTTAGGAGCCCCGCCCACTCTCGTCACTGAGTGTAAGTTTCTGGACTACAATTTAGATTTAACCCTTCATCTGCCTGATTAGTCTATTTTAAACTCACTGGTCCTCCGTCACTGCCGTCTGGGTCTTCTCTGTCACCCCTCTCCATCAGTGCTCCATCTGCGCCGTGGGCTCCCCCACCTTCGTCTCCGTCGCCTTCGCTCGTCCCCAAGGTGGCATTTAGGCTTTCACCACCATGGCTGCTCCCTCCAGCGCCGCCGCTGTAGTCCACCATCTTGGCTGTGGCCTGGGTCACCATCTGCCACTTCCTGCTCAAGGCTCCTCCTTGGCTCCCATCACCGTCATCACCGCCCTGGATTCTTCTGTTCTGCCCAGAGGGGGATCTTCCACTGGACCAGGCTCTGTGGAGTGAGAGGAGACGGGATGGTGAGGCTTGAACATTGAGACATAGAAAGTAGGGTGAATACGGTAATGTGAGAAAAGTTGCAACTGATACTTGACCAGGTTGACCTGCTTGAAAATGGTGAAGGGACCAATGTAGTTGAGAGTTATACCTTCTGCCCAGGGCTGGTATGTGGGCATCTTCAGGCATCAGCATGATAGCTCACTGCTGCTGCAGATGGTGATGTGCAACGTCCCAGACCCTCTTGCTCACTCAGAACCAATTATTTACTGCCAGACTGAAACAGGGTCAAACCAGTGGCTGGCTGTCGCAGAGAGTTTTGCGCATACTCTGCCCATGCAACACTCTCAGAAAAAAGGTACAAAAGCTGTCGCTGTGGCGGCACCTTTTCAAAAGGTACACCTTTGTACCTAAAAAGTGCATTTTAGTCCCTCAAAGGTACATATTGGTACCAAAAGGTACATATTAGTACCTAAATGGAACATTCTAGTACCTAAATGGTACATATTAGAACCCTTTTGAAGTGTACTGTCCCAGTGACAGCTTTTGTACCTTTTTTTCTGAGAGTGAAGGAAGCGGTTCTAAGAGTTCTGGTGGCCATGAGAGAAGGTTCTTAGGAAGCGAACCAATCTCTTTTATCTTCCTCTACATCTGCCCAGCTGTCTGCTCTGATGGTGGTAACCAGAGGAGAGGCTTTTTTACGGTCACACCTAGAAGGGACAAGAATGCTTTCCATACTCTGGTGATAAACTCTATCGAAACTATGTCCTCAAGTAGTCCAAAGTTTCTGTACACATGGTTTAAAAGTAATACTGCCATCTCCATGGCAGTTGGGATACCTTTGAGTGGGACCAGACAACAGGCCTTGGAGTCCACTACTACGATGTGAACACAGGTGAAGCTGACGAGGAGGGAAGGTCCGTGATGAAGTCAACTCCTAGGTGTGACCAAGGGCAACATGGAACAGGTAGCAGGAGGAGTTTGCTGGATGGAAGTTTATTGAGATGTTTTAGCCAGATTCCTGACATCCTAAGACAAACCTTCTGACATTGTTGGTCATCTGGGGCAACCAGAATCATGCCTATAAGGTTAGATTGATCCCTGGGTGACCAGTGCCCAATGAACAATAAGCTGACTCCATAAGTGGGACTCTTTGGGGGTTGGTACATAAGTCCGCCCAACTGGACAATCAGGCAGAGCAGGCTCAGTGGTGGCAGCCTTACCGATCTTATTGTCTAGGGCTCCCTAGATAGAACTTATTGCAATTTCTAATGAAAGAATGGTTTTAGGGTCCTCTAGGGTTTTGTCCACCGTTAAATTCTAGATAAGGGCGCCCTTTGTCATTGAGGTGGTGGAACTGCAGGTTCTGAATCTTATTTTAAGGTTTGAGGTATCCTAGAAAGGCAGCTTAACAGTATAAATATTTAGTACCACATATAAGTAGGTTGCACACTGAAAACCCAAATACTTTAATATAACTATCTAAATGGGAAATGAAAGACTGTTTGGCTGTTAATATTGTAAAACATACAGGTAGCATTTGATATCAAAGTAAATCAGTGATCTTATGTGATCTTCACAAGTCATTGATTGCACATTTTGGAGCTGAAGCATGTGTGAACAAGTCTGGAATTATGGGGCCAAGTAGAGTATTGCAAAATCCATATCAGTTTGTAAACTGCCAATCACTTTGAGAAACCATAAACTCTGCAAGAACAAACTAGTAGCGCACAGGAAAAGCACAAGTATTGTGAAATTGTGGCTAAGTGAATTCACAAGGGGATGAAAAGAAACAGTTCGTTCTGAGGACAGTAAATCTCTGCCATGCTTTGCACGTCTAAGAAGGATTTGAAAGGATGTTTTCTCAAGGGTTCTGTTGCTGAATATTCGGGAAGATATACTGTTAGAAGAGATGTTTTTGTGAAGCGAGTCTAAATCTTATGTGCTTAGCAATAGCAGGAACATATTAAAAAATACAGTATGTCTGTATTGGTTGACCATGTCAATATTTTGGTTGGCTTGATAAATCTTAGAGCAGTTAATGCCGTCCCACACTTGTTTACACTGGATGTCTTATTCAAATTAAGCAATTTTCGGGCTCCAGTATAAAAAAAATAAACTTTTTTAATCGGTCATTTAACTGTTCTCCTTTGTCAAATGAATAATTAATATATACATATTTTTTATTCATGTTGTCTGATTTCACAATTTATCAGAACAAGATGTACTGGATTACACAAGAAAATATATGACTTTTTTTATCAGATGTTGCTCAATTAAATAAATAAAAAATCACATGGGTCTTCATGTGGTTTTGTAATCTTCACAGCACTTATTCTAAAGTACACTGATTTTTTATCATATACCTGGTTTTGCATTCATTATAAAGATGAACAATGTGTAGCTTATACTCTTCAAAAGTCCAGGTCCCATTTCATATCAGAATTAAAATGAAAAAAATATATACAAGTATGTACTGCATAAAACTTATTTTACATTTGTCTGTAACATTATGACAATAATACACACATTTCCCTAAATTCTCATTATCATAATGCAACATTTTATTTTTTATATTTTATATAACATTTTTATTTTTCTCTGCTATTCTCAATTGTAATCATATATTTCTATATTCCAACATGACAAATAATACACTGATGTATAATTACTTAATATATTATTTTTTGTATGGGAATGTCCTTTTTTGCATTACAGTAATGAGAATTTGAGGAAAATTTACTTAATCTTCATGAAAATATACAAAAATACAATACAATGTATTTTTCATATGTAATTCGTGTGACATAACGTTACATGAAATGTTATGAATCATATTAGCAAAATACAATTTATTTGTCATGGATATGAGCTTCAACACAAAGCTGTTAATATTAACATGCAATCGTGTAACAAAAAATCATGCAACGCTTGACTGTAAGTTGATAATTAAAGTTGCAAATTATGCAGAATAACAATTTCACATCTATGTCATGCCAATGAGTAATATAAGCAATTAGCAATTTGAAAAGTATCTATAAATATTATTTAAAAGCTCAAAGGCATATGTGTTCAACTACAAAATTATGCCTGTAAAAACAGCGTCTTGGCAGATCTCTTCCATTCCTGTTATGAATGTGCCAAGGCTCGTTTTCCTTGTAAGGGAAAATGAAGGTGATTAATTCTATAGAATACAATGTAATCACTAATACCACAAGCTTTTTATAAAGCACCACTCTAATTTGGCTTAACAGCTGATCAGCTATTAATCCTTTACGTCATACTTTCGGTGTAAACCCTGTCTGAGTAGCAATTCAGCTAATTTAAGAGACAGATAGCAGTCGAGTCCATCAAATATTTCAGGCTTCTGTAAAGCTACATGTGAACTTTGTTACATAAGGCCAAAACAGCCAGTAACCAGTTTATTGCAAACATTTACTGTGTGACACTCAGCTCAAAGCTGTGGCTAAAACAACATTCTCAAACATCCAACCAATCAGTGATACAAAAATGTATCAAATGTTTGCCTAACCACTCAGTATTGGCCAAGTTTCCATTCAAATTGGCAAAATGACCACTTATGGTTCGATTGCAAAACAATATTTAAGTACAAACATAAACGTCCTCCATTAGAATTACATGTATATTAATCCAGTTGTGCATCCTAATTGTTCTGCTTATAAGTGTGTGAAAAGTTGTTAAATGTAAAGCACTTATTAACATAAGTCAATGAGGCTAAAAGTCTGAGACCTCTTTGAAAGGAGTATGTGACCCTAGATCACATAAGTCACAAGTAGCACGGTGACAATAACCAACAATACATGGGTCAAAATGATCGATTTTTCTTTTATGCCAAAAGTCATTAGGATATTAAGTAAAGATCATGTTCCATGAAGATATTTTGTACATTTCCTACCTTAAATATATAAAACATTTATTTTTGTGAGTGAATGCAGTACAATCGCGAACATAAATGGACAACTTTAAAGGTGATTTTCTCAATGTTTAGATTTTTCTGCACCCTCAGATTCCAGATTTTCAGATAGTTGTATCTCGACCAAATATTGTCCTATCCTAACAGACCATACGTCAATGGAAAGCTCATTTATTCATTTATTATAAATCTCAGTTTCAGAAAATTGATCACATATCAAGGGTCACATATTGTTGTTAAACAAGTGGCATAAAACATGAATTAGAAATAATAATAAAAAACTTACAAAGAATGTGAAACTGAAGCATTTTCACTAGTCTCAGACCTTTGGACCCCATAGATTTTCTCAAATATAATAAAAAAATATATATTCTCATTCTGATTCATTTGAGTAGCCTATATTCCATTATAATGATTCAAGCCAGTTTTTAAACTATTCAATAAAATATGTCATTCGTTTCGGGAATCGAGCTATGCTGCTTGCACTGTGTTATTGATGTGCTAAAAAAACGCTCATAAGAGTCATTCGTTTGAAGAATCAGGCTAATTTTGTTGCGCTGTATATTTTTGATTCACGCCTGGAACACACACAACATGGTCGGCCATCGGGCAGTTTTTGTGCGTCGGCCGACTAAGTTTTCTCATCAGTGTGTTCCGCACCGTCGGCTGAAATTGGTCCTCGTCGGCTTTTTTTCGGCCGATTCGACATGTTGAATCGGTGTCGGGCCGACGGTGAGAGAGAGAACTCTGATTGGCTGTTCAGCTTAGTGAACGAGTCAGTGCACGAGAATAATAGCAAAACAGCGAGCTAAGAAGTCAAAACGGTACAGATAGAAGGCTGTTTTAATGTCATGTTATAATCATCTTACATAAGTGTTCCTTGGCGAATATTTCAATATTAACACGAGCGGAGTGGAATAAAGAAAGTGTTTAGCAGGATTGATCTTCAAAACGGTAAGCACGCACTGCTTTGTTTTTACGGTTTGTGTATCTGCAGCGTCGGTTTCCCTTTTTGAATGACAAATATAGACGAATATATCTGCAGAAATAGCCGTCTCATTCACGCGCAGGCGTAGAACGCGCTTTCAGCTGACAGTCGGACTCAGCAAATTTCTCTCGGTGTGTTCAAGTGCAGCTTTTTACCTCGACGCGAGGCGACAACACATTCGGCTTTCATCAGCGCTAGTTCGTCGGCGTCGGTTGAACACACCGAGAGAAAGTTGCAGAATATATCTGCAGAAATAGACAGAAATAGACGAATATATCTGCAGAAATAGACAGTTGTCTCATTTACACACAGGCGCAGAACGTGCATTCTCAGCGCTAGTTCGTCGGCGTCGGCTTGGTGTGTTCAGCCGACGCCGACGAACTAGCGCTGATGAAAGCCGAATGTGTTCAAGTGCAGCTTTTTACCCCGACGCGAGGCGACAACACATTCGGCTTTCATCAGCGCTAGTTCGACGCCGACGAACTAGCGCTGAGAATGCGCGTTCTGCGCCTGCGTGTAAATGAGACAACTGTCTATTTCTGCAGATATATTCGTCTATATTCGTCATTCAAAAATGGAAACCGACGCTGCCGGCTGCAGATACACACACCGTAAACAAAGCAGTGTGCGTGCTTACCGTTTTGAATATCAATCCAGCTAAACACTTTCTTTATTCCACTCCTCTCGTGTTAATATTAAAATATGCGCCAAGGAACACTCATGATGACATATCATTAGAACAGACCGTTTTGACTTCTTAGCTCGCTGTTTTGCTATTATTCTCGTGCACTGCCTCATTCACTAAGCTGAACAGCCAATCAGAGTTCCCTCTTTCGCCGACGGCCCGACGCCGATTCAACATGTCGAATCGGCCGTTACAAAGCCGACGAGGACCAATTTCAGCCGACGGTGCGGAACACACTGAGAAGATTTAATCAGCCGACGCACGGAAACTGCCCGACGGCCGACCGTCGGCTTGGTGTGTTCCAGGCTTTCGAGTAATTTGTTTCATCAAACAGGCTAGGCCTACACCAATCGCATGTATGTTTTTGATTCACTAAAATTTTTAAGAGTAAATTTGTTTTGGGAATCAATCTGGTCACGCTGCATGTTATTTATCCACTAAAAAGTATTTACTCATAATTGTTTGCAAAACATTGAATCTTTCATGAATCATTAAATCGTCACAGATTTAGCAGCAGGTGAGCACCAAAACACTGATAAAGGGAACCTTATAACTTGGTATATTACGAAAATATTAATAAAAGTAAAAGCTTAATCTTGGGATCAATGCTGCGTCGCTAGGTTTGCGATGAATTTCATACATGTACTTTCTGAAACATGGCATCATGCGTATTACCCACACCTGGACCATTCGAATATGATTTAATTTGTTTTCATAGGACAGTACACACTGCAGAGGCATTGTGCTTAGCAGTTGCGCTGTTGGCCCAGTATTTCTTGGTATCAAAATCCTCTGGGTGCAGGGCGGAATATCCCACCGCCTCCACGGTTCTCCTCTTCTGGATTCGGTGTAGCAGGATACGGTAAGTTCCTGTAATTGGGCTGCGACAGTCAGTGCAGGTGTTATTCTGCAGATGTGTGGCACTGATACCCAGCTCACTCAGGGCTGACTTTACTTCCCGTTCCTCCACGCACAGGCTCTTCACAGGGTCAGCTAGGTAATTAGGCGTTATGCTGAAAGTGGGATAGGGTTTGGGGTATTCGATGCCCTTCATCCAGGAGCATATCATCAGCTGTGACACCGTGGTGCGGTCCACAGGTACGGGTCTCAGCATGCCTTTGATAGCCAGTTGGCAGGGGTCGGGGACGTATGGAGGGATGCTGTATGCCCCCAGCAGGATGCAGCGTTTCAGTCGGCCTAAGTTGTCGGCGTAGAAAGGCATGGTGGCTGTCACCATGAAGTAGAGCAGGACACCCAGCGCCCAGATGTCCACATAACGGCCCACATAGCTTTTGTCTCTGAAGAGCTCAGGTGCCGCGTACGGCGGAGAGCCGCAAAACGTGGTCAGAGTTTCCGGCAACTCACTGACGGTGCTGAAACCGAAGTCGCCCACTTTGATGCAGTAGCATGTGGTGTAAAAAATGTTTTCTGCTTTCAGGTCGCGATGGATAATATTATTTTCATGCTGAAAAATGAAGAAATAAATAGATCAGAGTCACACCAAATTAAAATAAAAAAGTTGATATAAATTAAATGTAATAAATCAAATGAAACTAACAAACTACTAAATTACCACTGACAAAAAATATATTATCTCAACCAATTCACATAATTCACAGTGAATATCGCTGATCACTATTAATTAATAACATTTGTCACAAGGGGTTTCAATCTGTCAGTAGAAATTCAGTTATATTTTTCTGTATACATACAGTTTAATATATAAGTTTAATATACAAGTTGAAAATGTTTTTTTATTCCTGTGATGGCAAAGCTGAATTTTCAGCATCATCATCATTCCAGTCCTCAGTGTCACATGATCCTTCAGAAATCGTTCTAATTTTTACTGAGATCAAGAAACAAGAAACATTTCTTATAATCAGTGTTTAAAACAGTTGTGCTGCTTAATATTTTTGAGGAAACCTTTTTTTGTCTGGATTCTTTGACGAATAGAAATTTCACAAGAGCAGCATTTATTTTAAAAGCATTGTAAATGTCTTAACTGTTGATATAATACATAAAAGCATTTTCAAAATAAATCTTACTGACCCCATACTTTTGAACGGTTGTGTATTTTTAGTTAAATTTCTGTTAAAACAATTATCAATTTAAAAAAAAACTGACCAATAATATTGGAATTAAATATTGAAAATAATTATGAATTTCACCAGAATAACCTAATTTAACTGAATAAATTACCAAATTTCATATTTATAGACACTAGAATGGTCGTTCAAATCAGATTGCAATTATTTAAAAAAGCTAGAGTGTTCTGGGTTGTTGCTAGGGCGTTGCTATGCAGTTTGTTCTAGGTTTACAAGTTCAAGTAAAAATAATTCTTGATAATATTCTGGTCAGGCTATGTCTCTGAATCTATATCTAGGCTATAGGATTTCTAACAAATGTAATTAAAATCATAAGTTGAATTGTTTAGAAAAATAATATAACACCTCCCTTCAACAAACAATTCACAATTTGAGGTAAGAAGATATTTTGAAGAATGTAAGTAAACCAAACAGTTGTGTGGCACCATTTACTTCCTTAGTATTTTTTTTTTTTTTTCTCCATACAATAGAAGTCAATTAGTCTGGCTATCACCAGACCAAGCTCAATCATTTAAGACTGAACATTAGTCTGGGGAGTCTGCTCTGTATTTTCTACTGCACAAGAGACCAACGGGCATAGTTCTCCGGTCAGGGGATCTCTGGATAATCCGTAATTCGTTTGTAATTATAAAACGAAAATACCGTTTTTCTGTTTTTTGTTTCAAAACGAAAAACCAAATAACCGTTTTTGGTGTCAGAATCAAAAAACGAAAAACCAATTAAAAACGGCCCGTTTTTCGTTTTTTGGCGATCATTTTATCGTTATTCCTTTTAGAACAAAGAATGAAGAGAGTCTTTGAACTTCAGTCAATTCGTTTTCCGTTTATAAACCAAAAACGGAATTTCGGCTTGATTTTTCGTTTTTTAGTTCACAGGCAAAAAACGAATAAATGACTTCAAAATTCGTTTTCCACATGTGGCGGCCTGACACGCCCCCTTCCGCCGATTGGTCAAGCAAGTCTGAGCATGTGACGTCATCAGTTGTCGCTCAGGTCTGTTCATCAAAATAATAGTCCTCTACTATGGCTACAGATTCTTAAACTGTACAGGACATGTCCTATTGGGCTTTCTTCTTTTTCACAGAAATCTTTACATCAGAAATATTAATTATTAGTCTGCCACCAGCCTGTTTTATTTAGCTGTGTGTGGTGAAGCTGTGCTTGACAGCGCCGAGCGGGAGAGGCTCACTGACCAATGTTCAGTCAGCAGTCAGAACTTTTCTTTTAGACGCTCCGTTTTACCACGGGATGGTGATTGCAAATACTGCCAATCGGCTGAGGGTGGGTACTGATGATGGTAAAATACATTTTTACTGAAACTGTAATCATAGCCGCGACCCGCATGAATGAGACAGATGATTGACAGGACGATAGCGGAGGCAATTAAAGGCGCAAGATAACTTCTGTTAACAAAAACATAAATAAAAAAGTGTTTAATATAAGTGACATTGTCTTTGTTTTATTGTTTTTGTTGCTTTTAATCAAATAATTGTGAACCACAAACTGAGCCTTCCAAATATATTTTATGTATTTGTTATAATATGGGTATTTTATAATACAGCTTAACCCTAAAACCGTATTCTGGACAAATGTGGGCAAAATAATTTGTATTAATTTTTTAAAAATACTTTCCTTAATCTGAGCGGTACGAGACTTGGCTACTTTTCCTAAGTTTGCCACCTGAACACACACAAAAAAAATTGACTCAATTCAAGAATGTTAAATGGGTGAAAAAAAAAACTCCTTAATCCCGTATTTGGGTCAAAAATGGGCACCCATAGGAATGAATGGGAAAAACTGTAATTCAGAGCTTTTTTTTTTTTTGTCAAAAAAAAAAATCATTAGATCCAACACAATGCATATCATACATACACACAAATGAAGGGGTGATCCTGTACAACAATCTCATTGTGGCAAACACTCACACACACATACACACACACACACAAACACACACAAACACACAGACACACACACAAAGCAAGCATTCAATGAGCCAATAACAGAGCTGTTTTTTTTTTTTTTATAAAAAGTCACTCACACATAAAAACAAAGTATTGAATGAGCCAATGACTGAATTTTAATTTTATTTTCTAAAATCACCTGTGCACACGCACACACAAACACACATGCGCACAAATGCATGAACACATAACTATGATTATTGTTTGTTCTTACCTGTTTATTCTTACCTAACACTTACTTTTTTGAGTTATTATTGTTTATTCTTACCTGTTTGGTACCAATTAGTTTTTTGAGTTATTGAAATTTGATGTTTTTGTGTAAAATAAATGATAAATGATCAACTACTTTGTATTTTCCTTATAGCATCATATTTGATGGGTCATATTTGTCTAAGCATATTTTGGTATCTTTGTACAGTCTCACCTAACAAAGATATATATTATATATATTATTACAATTTTAACTCGTGATAAAGTCAAAAACTTGGTGGTTAAATTCATAATAACAGTTTTTTATAGAGTTATAGAGCCTACATGCAGCCCTTTAGTAGAGCCATCTAGTGGCTATTGATATTATTTATTTATTTATTTATTTTTGTTAATTTTATACCAACAGAAGACACCAGGGGCCTCATGTATCAATCTTGCGCACGCACAAAAACTTTGCGTACGCCAGCTTTCACGCTCACGGTCGTATGTACTAACAGTGAAATTAACGCGAGAATGTGCGTTCCTCCACGCCAATTTCATGTCTGGCGTACGTACATTTCTCATTGTTTTTGTCCGTTGGCGACTCTTACAGGCAATGAAGTGAAGTTGCAAACATTACACAACGAATTGTTCTACAAGTCTAAGCATTGCTATAAATTTGCAATTTATAAAATAATTGACATATATTGTCACATAAGCCTTATGGAAATATTTTCTATCAATTATGCAATTAAGTAAGAACATATAAAAGCATGCAAACTGATACAACCCTTAGTCTATGTCAATGACAGCTTTGGTTTAATGTCCACCTTTATATCAGACCATTTCTTTTTAAGGTCATTTAGGGTGGACGGTGTACAGTTGAGACATGTGTACAGTTGACAATAAGCACAAGTTATGATTTTTTGCTGTGCACGTGCATATTAGTGTCCTCTTTGATCGTGGGAAATTTGAACAACGGACGCATCTCCGATCCAAAGATATCGGGAAAATGACGTTCCTAAGATATGACGTTCACTTCACCATGCACTCTACACAATGAATAGATTATTATCCTTATGTGACTGTTAAACGTAACTGGTATCACCACAAACGTTATTCTGTGCCCTAAAAGCTGCCATATTTCATGGTATTGTATCATGCAAGGTAATTGCAAAATTTAGAGAAATGTGCGAGGTGGCCAGCGGGGGATAGTTGAGACCCATATCTAGTATAG
Source organism: Scardinius erythrophthalmus (assembly GCF_964197995.2). Classification (NCBI taxonomy): domain Eukaryota; kingdom Metazoa; phylum Chordata; class Actinopteri; order Cypriniformes; family Leuciscidae; genus Scardinius; species Scardinius erythrophthalmus. The sequence goes on along the minus strand of NC_138245.1, from coordinate 7,677,333 downwards.
AGTTCCGATAGAGTTCTATTAGGAAACACACTGTTTAGTTGTTCAGTGTTATGATAACAGGTTAAACGTCGTAATTAGCCAGCATAGGACGCAAATGAAAATAGAATTTGATATTTGTGATATTTAAACTGTGTATTATTAATAAATATTGTTACATATCTTGTTCCTGCTTTATACATTTTAACCAGTGCTAATTTAAATAAAATGAATGAATATAAATGGAGGAATAAACAAAAATGTTGCCCAATTGTTATTTTCTTTATTTGTCTTTATTTTTTATATTTACAATGAATGGTTAGTTACCTTTACATCATTAAAAATGGATGTCTCAACTGTACCACAGTTGAGACACCACAGTTCGTTTCTACCTCCGATAGTAGCACCTCCAATTCACTTTCTGTAAAGTTTCGTTTCTTGCCGCCATTTTCTTACTGCTTTCTTTTGCCAAAGTGGACTCATTACCATATTTAAATTAATTAAATTAAGGGAGGAGACAGGGTGGGGCATTGTGCTCGTGCATGTGCGCTCAATTTTACGTTAACTGGGATGTACGAAGAGAATATGCGTGGGATCCTTCGTACGCAGAGATTCATACATCTGGGTTTTTTTGTGCGTACGCACATTTACAGCTTTGTCCGTACGCAATGTTTTAGTATGAATTCAACGCAAGTCTTTGTACATGAGGCCCCAGGTGTCACTAAAGTAATTTATTCTTTCCAGTTTTGTACCAATACATTTTTTTAAAAAAAATTTTTTATGTTTTTTGTTTAAAATATAGAATAAATGGTCTACTACTTATTTGTCATATTTGGTCATATTTGGTCATATCTGTCTAAGCATATTTTGCATTTTTGTATTGTCTCACCAAACACAGATATATATATATATTTTAAATTACAGTTCTAACTTGTGATAAAGTCAAAAACTTACATTTATTATAACAGTTTTATAGAGTTCAGCCTATATGCAGCCATTGAGTACTAAAGCCATATTTACTATTGAAATAATTGAGATTATTGCTTTTTTTGTAAATTTTATACCAACATAAGACACCAGATGTCACAAAAGTCACCTCATTTTTTAAAGTTTTAGCTATCTGAATTTAATGAAATGAAGTTTTTTACTGAAGTTAAAAAAATATTAAATATAACATAAAAATAAGCATATTTTAAATAAAAAATATGGTATTATTAATTTAAATAAATTCAAAAATACCTCACAAATAAAATAAAAAAACACCATAAATTGATAGTTTTTATTTTATCGAAGATAGTGATATATCATTTATTTAAAAAAATTTGTTGGATCACACCTGAGACCCCCGTGCCCACATTTGTCCACAATTACAGGATTAAGGGCTGTAAAGTGAATACGGTTTGAGGGTTAAATAAAAACAAGCACACGTAATATGTATGCCTATAGGCAAAACACCACAGTTTCTTGGTTTTGTTTGTGTGAACTTTTATCCCCAAACATATTTCTTCATGGGCTCCACGCCAGGGGTCACGCTCAGCACCCCTATACTTCCCATGGTACTAACTGTAATTAACAGTATGCTGACCCAGTTTATATGTAAAATCTTTGGTATATGTAATCTATATGTAATATCTAAAAACACTTTACAGTGTGACGGAAATAAACTTTTCTTAAAGCGTCTTGTATATCCACCACAGATTTATTGACACCCTTCTATCTGTGTTGTATACTGTAATAGACAATTGTCCTGCAGAATGATGAGGTTTTTTGTAAGAAAAACATTGCGAGCAAATCTCGAATTGTTGTTTGAAATATAAATAAACAACGTAAGAGATTTAGGCTTTTCTGACCCTGCATTTAGATGTACATTACACACTGTCTAATGCAGCTCAAAGGAGGCACTGTGAATTTGCATAGCAATTTCATCCTAAGAGGCTATTAAATGTGAAGTGACAACATGAAACACTACTTTCAATATATGAAAAAAAAAACACCAGTAGTTGGTGGCAAGTCAGCCTGATAATGATTGAATACCAATTTACTCATTTAGGCTAACAATAAGCAGATTACATAATTATACCAAAAAAAAAAAAAAAAAAAATATATATATATATATATATATATATATATATGGATCACTTACTGGTGGAACCCAAACGGAAGTCCAGTTCTGGCTGTATAATCAAATAATAAAAATGAGAAACAATGCATGCCATCAAGAACATTTATTGATTCCACAGGAACTTGATCAAGTTTCCCCCATTTTTACTAATAACTACTTTGTGTTAATAAGGCAAAGTAAGGCAAACTATTAAGCATGAACTCGAACAGGATCAATTAAGATTTTCAAAGCATTTTGGAACTCTTCTTGGTGGAAATTGACAGCACGTTCAAAAAGAGATAATGCATCATGCTGCAGTAGCATTATGGGGTGCAAATTGTGCGTCAACCAATGGGAGGCAACATCTACACAGTGCCCTAAATGCCACTCCGAAGAGTACAACATCACTGAGGCTGCGGGTCTCTCCAGTGCCCTGGACGCAACTAAAAATATTGTTTAATTTTCAATTCAGTGTTTCAATGAGTTTCAACTTTGGGGAGAATCCATTTCAGTCACCAGAGGACCAGGATGGTGTGGAGAGGCAGTTTTCTATGCAGTGTCCTGACATTTCATCTCTTTTTGAACGTGCTGTCAATTTCCACCAAGAAGAGTTCCAAAATGCTTTGAAAATCTTAATTGATCCTGTTCGAGTTCATGCTTAATAGTTTGCCTTACTGTCCTCTGAATTAACACAAAGTAGTTATTAGTAAAAATGGGGGAAACTTGATCAAGTTCCTGTGGAATCAATAAATGTTCTTGATGGCATGCATTGTTTCTCGTTTTTATTGTTTGATTATACAGCCAGGACTGGACTTCCGTTTGGGTTCCACCAGTAAGTGATCCTGCCATATATATATATCTTTTTTTATTTATTTTTTGCCACCAACTACTGGTGTTTTTTTTTTTTTTTTCATATATTGAAAGTAGTGTTTCATGTTGTCACTTCACATTTAATAGCCTCTTAGGATGAAATTGCTATGCAAATTCACAGTGCCTCCTTTGAGCTGCATTAGACAGTGTGTAATGTACATCTAAATGCAGGGTCAGAAAAGCCTAAAACCTCTTACGTTGTTTATTTATATTTCAAACAACAATTCGAGATTTGCTCGCAATGTTTTTCTTACAAAAAACCTCATCATTCTGCAGGACAATTGTCTATTACAGTATACAACACAGATAGAAGGGTGTCAATAAATCTGTGGTGGATATACAAGACGCTTTAAGAAAAGTTTATTTCCGTCACACTGTAAAGTGTTTTTAGATATTACATATAGATTACATATACCAAAGATTTTACATATAAACTGGGTCAGCATACTGTTAATTACAGTTAGTACCATGGGAAGTATAGGGGTGCTGAGCGTGACCCCTGGCGTGGAGCCCATGAAGAAATATGTTTGGGGATAAAAGTTCACACAAACAAAACCAAGAAACTGTGGTGTTTTGCCTATAGGCATACATATTACGTGTGCTTGTTTTTATTTATGCTGTATTATAAAATACCCATATTATAACAAATACATAAAATATATTTGGAAGGCTCAGTTTGTGGTTCACAATTATTTGATTAAAAACAACAAAAACAATAAAACAAAGACAATGTCACTTATATTTAAACACTTTTTTATTTATGTTTTTGTTAACAGAAGTGATCTTGTGCCTTTAATTGCCTCCGCTATCGTCCTGTCAATCATCTGTCTCATTCATGCGGGTCGCGGCTATGATTACAGTTTCAGTAAAAATGTATTTCACCATCATCAGTACCCACCCTCAGCCGATTGGCATTACAGTATTTGCAATCACCATCCCGTGGCAAAACGGAGCGTCTAAAAGAAAAGTTCTGACTGCTGACTGAACATTGGTCAGTGAGCCTCTCCCGCTCGGCGCTGTCAAGCACAGCTTCACCACACACAGCTAAATAAAACAGGCTGGTGGCAGACTAATAATTAATATTTCTGATGTAAAGATTTCTGTGAAACAGAAGAAAGCCCAATAGGACATGCCCTGTACAGTTTAAGAATCTGTAGCCATAGTAGAGGACTATTATTTTGATGAATAGACCTGAGCGACAACTGATGACGTCACATGATCAGACTTGCTTGACCAATCGGCAGAAGGGGGCGTGTCAGGCCGCCACATGTGGAAAACGAATTTTGAAGTCATTTATTCGTTTTTTGCCTGTGAACTAAAAAACGAAAAATCAAGCCGAAATTCCGTTTTTGGTTTATAAACGAAAAACGAATTGACTGAAGTTCAAAGACTCTCTTCATTCTTTGTTCTAAAAGGAATAACGATAAAATGATCGCCAAAAAACGAAAAACGGGCCGTTTTTAATTGGTTTTTCGTTTTTTGATTCTGACACCAAAAACGGTTATTTGGTTTTTCGTTTTGAAACAAAAAACAGAAAAACGGTATTTTCGTTTTATAATTACAAACGAATTACGGATTATCCAGAGATCCCCTGACCTTCTCTGTACGCAATTGGATAGTCCTTCAACCAATCAGACCAACGATCCGGGTGACTTATCCAGAGCGGCGCGAAAACTCCAGGCAGGAAAATGTGTCAACAAACGTGTTGGTTTGGAGCATTGATCAGCGGTTTGCAGAAGCAGCAATGGCACCGAGCGATTTTTGCAGGTTGTGCAAAAAAAAACATGAAAGTGAGTGGTATTTACACCCACTCAAGTGATTTGTTTTCTAAACTAAAGAAGCCATTGAGCATCGTCGAGAGGTTGAAAGGAATTGGATTGACGGTCGGGCGAGAGATGTCATTGTGTTAAACCCGCCAATAGCGCGCCAGGTGGATAAGCCAGTTTGTGATTGGTCCCCGGCAGATCAGAAGTTAATGGGTGCCATCAATTTTTTTGGTTACCCATATTCTTCAAAATATCTTCTTTTGTGTTCAGCAAAAGAAAGAAATTCATACAGGTTTGAACAAACTTGAGGGAGAGTAAATGATGACAGAATTTTCTTCTTTTTTTCTTTGATGAACTATCCCTTTAAGATTAGGGTGTTGATAAAATTCCTAACACTAAGTATGAGCAATATAAATAGTGAGTCTTGCTGTTGTCAGGTCAGATGAGGACACAGTCCTGCTGCTCTCACCATGTATTTGATGGCTGAGACGATCTGGGCAAATATGAGCTTGCTTTCCAGGTCTGACAGGCGCCCTCTGGTGGAGATCCGTGAGAACAGGTCTCCTCCACTGCCATACTCCATAGCGATGTACAAATGCTTACTGGTCTCAAGCACCTCGTACAGACGCACAATGTTTGGATGGCTGAGTTTTTCCATACAGATGATCTCTGAGGCAAATACGTTCTGTGACTTCTTGTCGAGACGCGCCTTGTTAAGAATCTTGACTGCAACACGCTCTGTGTGTGTGTGAGAGAGATTTGTGTTAAATCAAAGTGAGTTATATTTTGGAAAATCCATGTTATACAAACTTAGTGGGGGTGCAAGTAAAATATTCAAGTGACCTTGTTATCTTAACCCTATAAAGCCTCTACTGTATCATATTTAATGCACGAATTTCTAAGGCCTCTAAATTCAAAACTTACTCTGAAAAACCTGGTTTAGACAATCTACTGTACTACAGTACATGCCTTCTGTCGTCTGATTGATATTTTATACTTTTTTATGAAGTAAAATACCTTTTAGTATAATTCTAAAACACACTTCAGGTCGTGACACATGCTTTTTTTGCTGTGAAATCTGTAATGATTTTTATAAAGTAAACATAACAATAACTTTTATATTGTTACTTATAGATGAACACTTACTGGACTGAAGCAATCTAGGTTTATTTTATTTTTATTTATTTTTTAGAAAAAATCATGGTAAAAAGCAGGGTAGGCGATTTGTTATGCTGGCTGAAAATCTCTTCACATCCTGATAGCAATCACTAAGTTAAGTGGTCTAAATGTATTTATATGTATATTTTATGTGGAAGGCTTTGGACCATAAAGCGTTCGTCCAATCATTGCACTCGGTCCGAACCTGCCTACCTGCCTATCAACGTATGCATTTCCATACCATAAAATTTCCGCACCTGCTCGCGCAGACATCTCAACGTCATCAGTGTGTTTCATGCTATGCAGAGTTACTGTAGACAGACGTCAGTCACAGAGCGGCGCAACCGAAACTGATCCAAAACAAAGAGCTTATGCTGTGTTTACGGCATAACTACTGTAATTTGTAGGTTTATTTTATTGTATTTTTTTTTTTTTTTAAATCATGTTAAAAAGCAGGGTAGGCGATTTGTTATGCTGGCTGAAAGTCTCTTCACATCCTGATAGCAATCACTAAGTGAAGTTAACATCTCACGTCATCAATGTGTTTCTTGCTATGCAGAGTTAGACAGACGTCAGTCACAGAGCGGCACAACCGAAACTGATCCAAAACAACGAGCTTATGCTGTGTTTACGCCATAACTACTGTAATTTGTAAGAGATAAAAACCTTTGACGTTATATTAAGAGCGGTTTGTGACTCGACTTCGATTCGACTTATGCATTTCAATGGCAACACTATCAACGTCGAATGAATCTGCATTAGTCAGGTGGTGTAGCTCGGTGCACTTTAAGTTGTTGTTCATTATTATTGTAATGTTATGCGCTTTAAGACCTTGGGTAGTTTAATCTCTCGTCTCATGACGCTTTGACTCTGCCTGTGTGTGTTCATGTATTTCGAAGGAGGCGTAGCTTTGGAGATGCTCTGAAGGGAGGGTGGGATCTCATGCTTTCAAAGCTAACTAGCTGCTCTGAAAATTGCCTACCTGTCACATTCACGTTAGTTTGGACTCGTTATGTTTTGTCATCACCGGCCTACGTCACTCATTTGTTGTCACGGACACTAATCACGTTCAGCTGTGCACTCATCAGTCACCATCATTAACACCTGTATATATGTTCAGTTCTGTTTCAGTCCAGTGTCCGGTATTCTCTATGTTTAGAGAATAAACCTTTTGAATTGTACATGTCTTCCTCATCTGTCTGCCAGCAACCACCTGTGACACTACCCTACCTTTAAAATGTATCAAATATAACCTCCTGCAGTTTATGAGCACCATATTTGACTATATCATAATAAATAAGCCATAAAAGCTTATGAATATATGGAGAAAAATATATATATTTTGTCATTATATATATATATGTTTCAATATCAAACTATACCATAAAAAAGTTTTTTTTTTTTTGTTTTTTTTTTCTATTATTTAATATATCAGGCTTAAAATCTTATTAAAGATTTTTTTTTTTTTTTTACATATGTGGCAAAATTCTTGAGAGGCCTCCCTGCTGTGTTGTTTTTCAAGAGGCATCTCACCAATCCTCTCAAAAATATTAAAGAGATTCACAGAGGGGGTGCTGTAAATCTGATGAGATTACATGAGCGGATCAACTCGTGGTCACTGACATGAACAGACCCTGTTAAACTGTGCTGCCTTTTCTTCAATACTGTTATGTACATTAGAGTGCAACAGATTCTCGCCAAAGAAAACTTGGTTCTGTTCATTGGTTGTAATTGGATTTTGAGAAGTGGGCGTTGCACTAAAAAAGAGGCAGATTAATGCAAGCTTTGGTTTAAACAGACTCAATGATTGGAGAAGTCGGGAAAACGTCACCAGAGAGAGTTTAAAAATGACGAGGTCAAAAAGAAAAACATATGCCAATGAATCATTCACAATAAGATCAATAACATATTTAGAAAATAGATAGGGTGAATTGACCAGCACAGTCTCATGGCAATTTGTAACTATTTTGTTTTGGCAAATTAGTGGCTAATTCTTATAAATTTGTACAATCTCATTCTTAAATTTTTGCTTAATCTGCTTCATGCTTACTTTTATTCTAAAAATCACATGTTTTTGTATGAATCAAATCACACAAATTCATACGGAATCGGTACATCATAAAATAGTTATGTTTTCTCATGAGATCAAGTTGTTTGTCAGGAGTTTTCATTTCATGCTGACTTTAAATGACTAGTTTGAAATATTTTATATTGTAAGAAATGTAAAAAAAAAAAAAAAAAAAAAAAAAAACATAAATAACCTGACTTGCGCATGCGGTGGCCCCATAAAGCATTTGGACATTTAAAATATCCGTAAAAATTAGAGATGCACAATATAAGTATCGGTATAATATAATTTATATATAATTAAATTATTCACACTTAAAATTAATCCTTTGAAAATATATACTTATAAATGAAATAAAAAAACAAAGTTTTAGCAGATCTCAAAATTGATATCTTATTTTTCATACTGTAAATTATAATGTTGTGATGCCTAAATTCACTTGTAGCATATAAATCATTAATTATTTATATTAACTGTTAATAATTTATTAGGACATAATAATTATAGCAATAAATAAATTAAGTAATCGGTATCAGACAAAACTTTAGGAAAGATAGTTTAAGTAAAACTTTTCACAATTTCATATAATTGGTTAGCCTGAGAACAGGTAACTTGTTTCTATTTGATTGATAATATTTCCATTCAGACAATGTGGCATAAGTCCTCAGGGACTGAAATTTAGATATGATAATGAGTGTTTAATTTCTGACATGCGCTGTTATTGTTTGACCAATCACAACAGACTGGGCCATCTGACAAATCAGATAAGAGTAGGGGTCGCAGAACGGAGGGGTTCAGAGATACTGAATCCTTCGAATCATTTCAGACAATGTGAGAAAACAGGGGAGGTGCAATGTATATTATGAGAAAAGTTATGAGTTTTTTACTTTGGATGCTACTGTAGGAGACCTCCAAAACAAAACTATTAACCTTTCAAATAGCATAATAGGGGCACTTTAAGTAATGAACACACTGAAATCGATCACTGATTGTCTCACCTTTAGTCAAAGCATGAACAGCCAGTTTGACCTGGGAGAAATTTCCTGTCCCTATTTCCCCTCTGAGTTCATAGAAAGCAATCCTGCGGCCCAGCATAATGTCATCAATGATCCGGTCATTGTGGGACATGTCATAGAGGACCCTCTCGAAGGCTGTCTGCTTCTCTCGTTGCTCAGGTGTTAGTAACGGAACCTTGCGTTTTTCTGGTTCTGGCTGTGCAGGTTGGGCCGCTGGCTCATTCTTTCCTTTTTTCCCATGTCGCTTCACCAAGACATTTAGTATTTTGGTACCTTTAATGGGACAAGAAGATTCAGGATCATTGAAAATGGCAGCAAAGTCAAATTACTCAAATTAATAATAAAAAAGGGTGAATAAAAACTAATTTATGGACCATCTGTGGTATAGGATATGAAGAGTGTTTTAAGGTCACTCAATGACTTTACACTGAAAAAGGTAACATCTAAATCAACTGGTTTTATTAAAGTCAAAACTACTATTTATCACAGAATGGTCACATCTGGTTGAAGCAGAGAGAAATAAAAATGGCAGGATTTAAACACAGCAGTCTTCTCTTTATTGAACAGAGCAAAATACTCACTGGAACAGAACAACCAAACATAATAAGACAAGAATGGACCAAGAACTGAACAAGAAACGAGGCTTAACAGAACAAACCAATCAATGAAAGAACAACAGGTATGCCTGACAAAACCCAGCCTACACAGAAATAAACAGACTATCCATAACAAGAATCAACTTAAATTCTTAAAGAGATTCACAGAATCAACTTAAAAATTCAAAACTAATTTATATGAGTTAAACCAGGTAAAAATAGCTCTTAAGGGTAACAATTACAGGTTTTTACATTATACAACTTATTTAGAGTTGCAGGAGCCTTCCTTTTAATGTAGTAACTGTTTAAAAATAATTATTATTAGATAATTAGATATTAGATACATAATTAGATCAAGTATACGTATTTAAATCAAGATATAATGTCATGAGAAATAAAAATCAATTGTCTCCTAAAGTTTGTAAAAGTCTTGAAATGTAAAAGCAATGGCCGTGACAGTCTCCACAGACTGAGACACTTCCTCTTGATGACCTTCCATGTTGGAAGAAAGGTTTACAGAGGCTTAACCTTACAAAGTGAACAGGGATCATGACACTGATGTAGGAAATCTGCTCATAATAGTCTACTAGACAATCGAACATCGAGGCCAATACAACATAGTAATTTTTATGCCATACAACTCTTATTATAGCTGCAAAGTCTCATTATATATCCTTTAAAAAAATTATTATCGCTATTATCTTTGAGACATACAAGTGATAAGTGACCAAGAAAGTGATTGACATCTTCATCCTTCATTCAAAAATGATTACAAATGTGTTAAAAGATTTTGAAAGCATATTGTGTAGTTGTGCTTGTCAATTGTCAATTGTTTTATTTGTGATAATGCAATGAAACATGGCAATAATATAATACATTTTGGCCAGGCTTTCCTCATATAAAAAAAAAAAAAAAAAAAAAAAAAAAAATTATATATATATATATATATATATATATATATATATATATATATATATATATATATATATATATATATATTAAAACTACTAACTACTAAAAAACTAACTATTTTCCTCCTATTTTGATGGTTTAAGGGGTCATTGTAGGGTCATTTAAAACAAATATCCCCACCTGACATCTCTTTTGGTCACTACGAGAGGTTAAAGTTTAAAAATGACTGAAATTAAACTATAGAACAGCATAACCCTATACTGTATACATACTTATTCAATAGAGACCTAAACTTAAAATGAGACGTGCATGACACCAGCATATTGAAATTACATGTTGAACACCCTTTTGAAATATCACAAAGTTTAAATGTTATTTCTGAAGAGAAATTGTTCTGATCACGAATTTAACTTGACATATTCAGTCGCCTCTCTCTAGATGCTCTTGTATAATCCTAATCCATGACTGCATGTTCTTTCTATTTTAGTTCAAATGTCCAGTGTGTCAGCTCTGGAGGCAAGATCAGCCTCGTACGTCTGAATAGGAAAGTCTTTAAGTAGGGTGGATTAGGAGTCTTTTTAAGACCATGCATCACAGGTTGCAGACTCGACATGCTTCTAAAAATACATGGAATATCCACTGAACTACTTTCAACATCAGTAATACCAAAACTACAGGAAGAAAACAAACAGTTGGGACTTAATTGAATGACACTACTTTTCATGGTTAATTTTAATGTGATTTTAATGTGTCCCTGTTACAATGTAATTATACATTTAAGTGATATTAATGAACTACATGTACTCAGCGTAGCATTAGGGTTTGGTTTAGGTTGGTTTGGTTTGGTTGCATGTAATTGTGCCTAATTTGTAGTTATTACTATACAAGTACCATGTGTACCAAGGACACATTGAAATAAAGTGTTACCCTTTTCATTAATGGCTTTTGCAGTTTTTAATATAATGTTATTACATTGTTATAACAAAATAAAAATCAGTGTTATAAATTTAATTTAAACAAAACTACAACATTTTTTCTTCTTGGCCACCAAATAATATTAGGCTGCATCTTAATGTTTATTATTGGACTCACTGTACTGTAAGACCCTTCATCGTCTTTAACAAACCAATGTCTGCAGATCAAAACAGTGTTTAGTGTTGAAATTAAAGATTTTATACTTAACAACATGTTACAACATTACATATCAAGCACATGCACTGTATGCAAATAACAGAGGATCACATTGTCTTGTAAGAAACAAAAACTTGCAGTATCTTTTTTTCAGTTGTGATATTGTTCATAATCCATGCAACCTGTCCTGACATGTGTACTACTGCACATAAAACATGTCTAACGTGGCAGAGAATAATTAAAACAGTGTAGCCCTATAAGATTTAAATGCCTTTCAAAAGAACATTTAAAAATGGTCTATATGATTCAGTGAATAAGATCTTATATTTGCACTCCCTTACTGTTTGATTGAAAACTCTCCATACTCTATTCCATGAAGAAATAAACTTTACCTGGTAGCTGTGGATCCTTCATGCTGGTGTCTGTATGAATGAATGTAGAGAACAGCTCTATAACATCTCACTCCACCGTCTTTAATCCTCCACCGATCACCAGTGCTCAATCCAATTAGAAGAATGTAATAATCCAAACGGCAACACACCTCAATGAAGCTGTGCAAATGCTGCATGCAAATATCCTACTCATACAAAAAGTAATAATTGTGATGGTAACAGATGGTAATAAAAACACATACCTGATATAGGGAAGACCAGTAAATATAAAATAAAATAAAAATAAAAAAAATATTCCAATATTATCATATAAAAGTATGGTTGGGGAGAAAGTCATATGCATTGTATTATATGCTGAATTACACTTTACTAATAACAATTTTTGTTGGCCAAAACAATGGTCTTATTTATTTTATGTATGTAACCTACTTGTAATATATATATATATATATATATATATATATATATATATATATATATATATATATATATATATATATATATATATATATATATTACTGTTTAATTTTAGCTGAAAACCCCATAGACTGAAGAGACTGTTTAATGGCAGCTTCCCATTTTGTGACAATTTATACTCCATAAAGGTATCTTATTTCCTTGGTAATAATGGTGGAAAAGTTTTACTTAAGAATGGAGGCTGTGGTTTTTGAAAATATTTTATCAATGAAATTATTATTATTATTTTATTATTTATACATAAATTCCTTAAACTTTTTTATTGGTCATATGGGAAAACAAATTATTTTTGTATACCCCAAGAGAATGCATATAAGGGGATCAAACTGACCCATTATTATTAAGGAAAGTGGACAAATAAACATGTTTGATTAAAATATCTGTGTATTATTTTAATTATTTCATTATATGACACTTTTTTTATTTTTTATTTTTATAATATCATTAATACTTTGACCCCCTATGCATTTCAGTAGGTCTTTTGGGTTAGGCGAGATGTGTCTATGCACACACTGACTTTCAAAAATAAACCCACTGTACCAAACGAAACATTCACTGGCCTATCTTCCATTTACCATGGTACTGAATAGTTACCATGTATTAATCAAATACAAAATAATTCAAAGAATACCACAGTATTCTTTCATGGTACCATGGTAGCCAACTATATGATGACAAAGCAATTAACATTAATTCTGACGTACAATGAGGCATGAGATTAAATGTATGAAATGATTGTATAGCCTATTTTTAAAACATTTAATTTAAGTATTTAACCAATTATTTAATGAGATATTTCAGTTTTATTTAGAAAGTTCCTCACCAAATCCCAATTTTTCCCTATTTTTTCTTCTACGCACATCAGCTGAGGTATGAATGGATGTAGAGGAGTTTACAAAATGTTCTGTACTTCCTCAGTTGTTTCATGACTAATCACTCTTCATGAACTGAGGAAATAACATGTCATCTGTGATTAATTAAAAATCAACCTTCCTTAAAATAAAGTGCAATGCCGCTCGGTAATGGACTTTAACTGACCTTTACCGAATGGAATTAGTTGACCCTCTTAAATGACGTTGCGCTGTGACGTCTGTTCCGCCGTCCGCCTCGAGGTTGTGTTTACAGGCAGATTTGGCGGGAGAAGATTCGACTATCCGCTTTCGGTTTACAGCGCGTTCTATTAAGAGCCGCGTGCGTCAATGGCGGCGACTGTGTCAGCAGCTCCCGTGGAGTCGGATTTGGACCGCAGCGGAGCTGAAGACGAGCCCCGGGGCACCGAACCGGAGGAGGACGGAGGGAATGGGCAAACTGGGCCCACCGCGGGCGCGCAGCAGAACCGCCTCGCCAAGTTACCGCTGTCCCGCATCAAAACACTGATGAAAGCAGATCCGGATGTGAGTCTGGCGAGTCAAGAGTCCGTGTTCATTATAGCTAAAGCCACGGTGAGACACATACACACACACAGACACTGTCTGTGTGACAGCTATCTTCAGCCAGACAGTCTTTATTTCTGTATGTCTGTCTGTCTGTCTGTCTATATTGCATTCTCTCTCTGTCTACAGAGTTCAACTGTAAGAATGTATTTTCTGCCAGTCCAGTCGGGCCAGTATGTCATGTTTTTATTGGCCCTGCCAACATTTTCACTGGCCTTCGTTCTGTTACATGCTTGTGTCTACAGTACTGGCCACAAGTTTGAAAACATTACTATTTTTAATGCTTTTGAAAAGTCTCTTACGCTCATCAAGCCTGCATTTATTTGATCAAAAATACAGAAAAAGTAATATTGTGAAATATTATTGCAATAACATAGTTTATAAAGAGAATATAACATAATTGCTTTAAAATATAATATATTTCTGTGATGAAAAGCTGAATTTTCATCAGCCATTTCTCCAGTCTTCAGTGTCATATGATCCTTCAGAAATCATTCTAATATGTTGATTTGATTCTCAATGTTGGAAACAGTCGTGTTGCTTAACTTGCTAAATATATTTTTGGAACCTGTGATACTTTGATGAATAAAAAGTTAAAAAGAACAGCAACACTTTTTATCAAGTTTAACACATCCTTGATGCAGTTCATCCTGCGTGCTGGTACGCCAACCATAGACTGTAAAAAATAGACGCCAACATTACCCTGAATACCATAGCTATCGATACACCACAAAGACTTGCTGTCCTCGTCTCAGAAGAGCCAGCGAGACGTCCTCTTCAGAACTCTGATATGTCTCCCATTATGTTGTGTGGATTGCAATAGGCCTATTTTATGAACGGTTGTGATTTTGTTCTGCTAATTCAACCTTCACACTCTGCTCTTACTGATGGAATGTAAAATCAGTGAAGATTGGCCGCCAGGCCGTGCATATATAGGCCATATATATATATATATATGTGTGTGTGTGTATACAGTAGTCAACATTTGAAGTGGATCAAAACCTTTCATCAAAGTTATACATGAATTTTGAACAATACCTGTTCTTGTCTTAGGACAACTTTGATTAACTTTTTTGTGTGTATATATATATATAGATATAGATATATAGATGTATATATTAGATATAGATATATACACATGTACATACACACACACACACATACGGGGGTTGGACAATGAAACCGAAACACTTATATATTTATTTAAACAATTTTTTTCGTATGTAACCCAAAACGCTAGAAATTAAGCGGCCATAATACAACTCCATAAATTCATAAACGCTTTACCGATTGGTTTGTAGTTTTTACTTTCTTATTTATACATTGACAATCACAAGTCATTTTTGTAATTTCAGTGAAACCATTTGTATGTTAGCCAGCTTGATAATATGATGAAAATATAGAATACATCACAGAAAACCAAACAGTTAAGTCTTCAAGGCATTAAACTGGTTGTACAAGATCAGTGAATGTAAGATTTTTCTATTTGTCTCTCTCCCTCTCTGCTTGACTTGTCATTTAAATTTTAGATCTATCTATCAATTTATCTGTCAATTTCATATCTATCTGCCCAGTGCACACTATACAATGTTTTTGCCAGGGTTTTCTTGTCTGTAGTTTGCAGATTGTGTGTAAAATTTTATTCGTAAGACACAAAATATAGTAAGACGGTCTCAGATCACATTTAAGCATTGTCCCATGAGCAAATGTAATATAACTAAATACTAATAACTAAGCACTAATGCCGCTCGGACAATCAGTTCGAACTGCTTTATAAAGTGTGGCGGTTTATGCTCAGTGAAAGCCCATTACTGTAATTGCCTTACATGGCAGAATTGTTAAAGATGAAGTTCTCGAGTCAAAAAAATGTTCACAGTCCTGCTGTGTGACGGTTCCTATGACATAGCAGCTGATAAAATGTATGAAAGAGGAGAGATGATCTGTTAAAAATATTTTACTAGTTCATCTATGGGCCTGTCATTATAACATTACATTCACGAATACAATGCTTGTCTGTCTTGATATTCTGAATTCAAACTAGGGTAGATTCTTTGATATGTTGTAAATCCGTTGCTTGAATTCGAAGGGCCCAGGACAACTTTTATGGATGTCTCCCGCCTATACACTTGGTTGAGTAAAGGCATATATCAAATCTGAGTTGACAAAATTGTTTTTCTGCCTGCAGGAGCTTTTTGTTGAAATGATTGCAAAGGACGCTCTTGTTTATGCCCAACAGGGAAAGAGAAAAACTCTTCAACGCAAAGACTTGGGTAAGTTAAAACGTTAAATTTTAAAATTGAATTTTTAACTATAAACATCAGTGGTATTGATGAAGTAATGGTTGGTGCTTTTTCTCTTGGCAGATAATGCTATTGAAGCAATAGATGAATTTGCGTTTTTGGAAGGTAAGGGAGACATAATTTAATGTTATTTCCTGCTGGCAATGGTTTAAAGGAGTGAGGGAGAGTTTTATGGATCATTCTGATTGCCTATATTTCTTTCCTCCCTTTAAACCTCATTTTCCAAGAACGGCAGAACTAAAACCAAACAATCTTGGTGCCTTGGTGTCAGATTATATGTGACTGCGCAGACCTTTGAGGAGGCCTATATATATATACATATACACACTCACATATATACACAGTCGACTCGCCTATGTTCCTCGACCGTTTTCAGTATCCCTCCACCACCCCGACTCCTCACTCTTGGCTGGTTTCCTATCACAGCCAGGAATACGGGGGGAGTACTCTGTGTTCGGGCCAAAATACTGAGCTCGCAGCCCTCTCCTTGGACAGCATGCCAAATATGCATACTCTTTACTCTACATGATTATTTGTAAGTGTGAACTTGTGAAATGCAGTCTGTCCTAAATCGCAATTTTGTCCTTAATCATTAGTTACAATAGGGGCTTTCGTACCGGAGGAAGGTTTCCATAGTTCATGGGGGGGTTTCATATATGTGTGCAATAACATTCCGATGTCCAATCAATTTAAATAATGGGTTTAATTTGTCATTAAATGAGAGCTACTAATACTGTTAGTGCCGAGAATTTTCATGATCAAGTGGTAGAACTTTTGCCAAGCGTGTCAGAGGTTCTGTGTTCTAATCCGCACTCGTACAGTGTTTTTTTTTTTTTTTTTTTTTTCTCATCAAACGCGAATATGTTCATCTGTGGTTGTATATTAAACAGGGATACATTTGTGTGCAGTTTGTTTTGAGATTTCACCGGAACAAATAGAGTCTCTTCAACGGCGTTAAGCGAATGATTAAAGCGCGCGTCCGTGTGAAGACTGTGCGCGAGCCACTAGAGAACACTGTATCCATACCACTACTGATAGCAGCGGCAACGAGCACTCAGCTGCTAGATTTAAAAATACATCACATTTCAGTGCTAGAACGCCTCTTATTTAACAAACGAAATGAATGCTCTGCTAGTTAACTAGAGATGTTTTATTTTTGTATTAGGTAGGCCTACATCCGTGCCGTGATATGTTTTAAAAAGTGGTGGGGACAATATCGACCCTGGCAAGAAGTGGTGGGGACATGTCCCACCCGCAAATTATGCTATGCATATAACTATTGGTGGAAGTACCTGCTTTTTGGCGTGTTCGCACCGCAGGAACTGGGAACGATTTTAGTTATAGTAACGCCTTTTAGGGGGACTAAATTAGGTCCTACCTCAGAGTAGGGTCTATTCCAGCACAATAGAAACTACCAGTGATGGAAGTGTACGTTAATTGGTCGAACACATGCCATACGAAACACCGGCACCTGCCATTTTTAAAAAGCAGTGTAAACACAGTTTACAATACATACTCCACGAACATGGAAGACAGCAATAAGACATAACATACAGAAAGCTAATATTAACGTCATTTGTATGTCTGCAGCGTTGGGATCTTTTCTCAGCCTCTATGTACTGTAGCACTGCAAGTTGGAGATTTCTCTTAGCCCTCCTATTAGCTCTTTCATTACTTTCGCATTACTTGTATGTCTACATTCCATCTCCATCTTCACTGAACCCACAGCATACAACAAAACGCAGCTCCGATCGCAGCATTCTCCATCCTCCAGTTGTTGAATGCTGCAAGACATTGCTGTTGGTTGGCTTACGTCATTTCAGAGTTCCTACTGGCGGTGCGATTGCAACCTGGAAAATGGCCCTAGGGGAAAATTTTGTTCTTGGAGGACCTCTCAGGTGGCTAGTTCCTAGAACTAAGCCCCAAATGATAAACAGTTACTTACAGAGTCACTTGGGTCAATGATGCAAACTTACTAAGGTTCGGAACAAAAAGTGCAATGGAACAAAAGACCTGTGGAGAGAAATTGAATTTAAACTTTAAACTCAACTCTATTTTCTGTATCACTCTTGTGTAGGTACCCTGGACTGACTGAAAAGGTGCATCCATATGAATATAAAGACTGTCAACAAGTTCTGAAGGGTCCCTCTCAGATTTGTGAAATCAAAAGAGAGGCAAACTGGCTGAAAATGTTTTTTGTTATTATTGTGATGTTGGTATGCTTGGGCAGTTTGAAAATATTGTATAGTTGTCAAAGTTGTAAAATGCCAATTGTATTTTTCTCTTTTCTCCAATTCTTATAACCATGTATAGTGTTTAAATAAAGTGAAGCTCTTTTATCTGTTCCGGGTGTTGTGTTTTTCTTGTGCAAGTGGGATAAAATGATTTGTGTGAATTTATGCTTTTTTTTTTTTTTTTTTTGCTTCTTGTATTGCTAGACTTTGGATTATCAGCAGAAAGTCTGGTCTGCAGATTATTCTGGCCATGAATGATTCTGCTCACTAAAATCAGAAGAGGCCGTTTTTGTTTTTATATGTCATAAATCTGAAATGTATTGTATTACAGTGACTAGAAATGGAAAAACTCAAAATTATGGCATCTCTATGAATAATTGTATAAAAAGTACATGAGAAATTGGTGTAAAATGCATGTAGACTTGTGAATTTATGACAGGCCAAAATGAATGGGTACCGATTATTTCACAGGCAGAAAATATACCAGAAAATACTGCTGTGCTTTAGATTAAGATTTAATGGCACTAATATGGCAAATTTTGGCAGCCATCGGTTCTTCCTTGAAAGGCCCTTAATGCAAAAACAACTGGTTTCAAGAGATTTGCTGTTTTGAGGGAGTCCACTGTGGAGTTAGTCTCAGGGGTCAAAGGGTGCACTCATGCTTGTGGGCCACCTTCTGAAACCTAAAATGACACATGGGCCCCCTACAGTCTTGTGGACAGACCATTGAGGAAAAAGGAAAGTCCACAGCTGCCATATGTAAATAATAATAATTTAAAAAAAGCTTATAGAAACAATGTTTGTTTTCGGGCTGTGCAGTGGTTCCAGCAATTGTGTAAAATCAAATCTGATTTATTGTTCAATATGCATCAGAAGGTCAGTGAAAGGACTATGAGCAGAGTCCCATCTGCATAATCAGACTACCTGTCTACCTCAATATCCAGGATGAGATAGGCATCACTGTTTCTCTCTTAATATCTGGGGCTTTGTCTTCAGGCACAGAGCTTAAAGACACAATTTTACATGGCGACCAATCCCAAGATTTTTATGAATCACCAGATCAGGAGGAACTGAGCAGAATGTGCATGTTCATCTCACCATAGCATGTGTCTTTCCAGAGATTTAACTAAAGCGTGTCCCCAGGGAAAAACAGTCTGCCTTGAATGGACAGTCCTAGTGGTCTCGCAGTGTGAGAGATGCTGTCGATCCAGCAGAAATAAAAACATTGCCAAAAAAATTGAAAACCAATATTTTACGTTAGTTAAGTTGGCTTTATATCTTGATCCAGGACATAAAATTAATTAAGTTTAGATGAAGGCACGCAAGTATGTGAGTCATTACATGAGCAATTTAAGACCATGATGAAGAATGCATGCTGAGAATTCTTTGCATAGTTGTCTTCGTGTGGATGGGCTATTGTAACATGCTTCAATGACAAGTTAACAGAAGATGCTTAAGACGTCGTACTGCAATGGACTGAACCCATCAACAACAAAATCTACATCTCAAATTGTACCGCTTTTTAGAAATGGTGTGCTATCATTTCTACGATTAGGAGGGATTTACTCAAAGAAATATTTACTTTTGAAGTAGGAATGCTCTTTTTTTATTAGGGCCAGAACACCTTTGTATCCACACAGAAACATGATGAAACACTTTGCAAAGGCATTGTCATGAGTTAAGCATTAGCAAAGACCACTCACAATTGATTTTGAAGATGAATAAATGTACTTTGACATATTAAGTAATTTATAGAATTGTTATCTTTTATGACCCCATTCCCAAATGATGATGCAGTTGGTTTGTTAACTGGCAAGGACTGCAAATCAGGCTCAAGTTACAATGGGTATAGGGTTCAAACATGCCACCTCTCAGTGATTATCCTCGATTTTTTCCACTAGGAGTACTCAATTAAATGAAACAAATCAATTTGTTTGTTTTGTTTTCCTAGATACTCAAGTCAAGTCAAGTCATCTTCATTTATATAGCGCTTTTAACAATGTAGATTGTTTCAAAGCAGCTTTACAGATATAAACGTATAATTTAAGGTAACAGAGATTGTTTTGGCTTTATAGCGGTTCTTTAATAAAGTTATTTTCCAGCTAAAGTTAGTTTTGATTGATTCGCTTCCGTCGCAACGATCATTTGTTATTAAATTAGGGGCCGCTAAGACGACACCATTCTCTCTACACAGACTTTAAACGTGAACCTGTGAGAAACGCTGATGGCGGTCACATGCGCATTAAGAATTGGTTCTATAGTTATGTGTGTTTGCATATATGTGCGCAGGTTTGGAATTCCCTACAAACCAAGCCTAAACAAAGTACTGGCGTTTCCTTAATATTTTTGATACAGAATTTTATTTTATTTTATCAATTCGGGGTAGGTACGCGAATTGAGTTTCCCGACAACGCTTTATCTGTAGAGTGGTAAAGGGATCCTCCATAGGGAGAGACTAGTTGGCACTTCAGCACTGCGTTGGATCGGGTCCAGGCGAAGGTCCTTCATCAGATCTGGATACGGCCTGGATCCAGCAGGCTGCGGGAAAACCTCGGGATAAACAAAGACACTAAAATTAGCGTAGATGCCATTCTTCTCATGATGTAACGAGTACATCAGGATTTATGGGAAGTGTTCCCGGTTCCATCTGACCTAATCTATGCAGTCTAACATTGAATTATAGAAGTCTATAATGTATTATGAGGTCAAAGAGATGTGCATTTAGTCTAGCTTTGAACTGACAGAGTGTGTCTGCTTCCCGGACAATGGTAGGAAGGCTGTTCCAAAGTTTTGGTGCTAAATAGGAGAAGGATCTACCGCCAGCAGTCGATTTTGATATTCTAGGTATTATCAACTGGCCGGAATTTTGAGATCGCAATAGACATGAAGGACTATAATGCGTTAAGAGCTCGCTCAAGTACTGCGGAGCTAAACCATTCAGTGCTTTGTAAGTAATCAGCAATATTTTAAAATTGATGCGATGTTTAATAGGCAGCCAGGGCAGTTTTGACAGAACCGGGCTAATATGGTCATACTTCCTGGTTCTGGTAAGAACTCGAGCTGCTGCGTTTTGAACTAGTTGTAGTTTGTTTATTATGTGTGCAGGACAACCACCCAGTAGAGCATTACAATAATCTAGCCTTGAGGTCATTAACGCATGAACTAATTGTTCCGCATTTGTCAATGAGAGCATATGGCGTAATTTAGAGGGATTCAAGCAGATAATGCAGTTTTTTAGTAATGTAAAAGCTGTGTTCATTTGTCAAAGGCCCATGAAGTTGTTCTTCGTTCACAGAAGAACAGAGGTTTCTTTGAGCAGCGGCTGGCATGTTTTGTTCAGAATGCTGTACAGCGATACTTTAATTGCCAAAGAGATATGCGGGAAAGACGATTGGCCCATGGACTCCATTAGGTCATGGGCAGGGTATGTTTTCAAATGCCTTCCACACCCACCTTGGACATGCAGATGGCATATTTTTTAATCTAATGATCCCAGGTATGCCAAAACCATAAAGTCCCAAAACAGTTTTTCCACATGGCTCAAGAACTTGACATGAGGACAGGCTCTAAATGTCTGCAAGTATCCATATTGATTCCTGATGTTTTGTTCTTTCGAATGTTTTCTCACACTCCTCCCTGCAGACCCAAGGACTGTGTTTTATCCAGCTCTAACATTTTTGACTGCAATAAATCATAAGTTTCCAAAAAAAAGTTAGGCATTTTAATGTAAGGTGTTTCCTTCCCTTCATCATTCAACTTCAGGCCCATATTTCATTGCAGACGGCTGTTTTTAATCGCGTTTCTTCAAATGTTTGGAAGACTTTTTTATTGATTTATTATACAGAGCTTTTCAGTTGTAAATTCTAAAGCAAACAGGGATGATGGGCTCTAAACTGCAGTAATTATGCCATGCATCGCACCATCGCTTGCACAGCTCAGTGTGTTTATTGAGGAGAGTTGTGCGTTTCTCAACAGTGAGGGGAGATGCTACGACTGTGAAAACAGCACACGAGGGGGGGAGCGAGGGAGATTGTGGGTGTGTTAGCGCGTGAGAGAAAAAATAGGGGAAGGGAGGGAGAGAGGAGAGAAATAAAAACAGCACAAGAGGACAGCAGACAGAACGGAGGAAAAAATCCCTCTGAGGTTCCACCATGTTCCTGCAGACTGTCTCCATCCTCTTCCTCTCGGCCGTCCTCTTCGGCTGCCTGGAAGGTAAGGTGAAACTCTCTCTCGCATCTGATTGTGATGTCGGAATGGGGCGGTTGGGACCAGATCTCGGTGGGAGGGAAAGAGGCATAATGCAATGATAGCCAGACTGGTTCAGAAGCTTCGGATGCTGGAGTTTCACGCATGTCTGAGAATATGAGGTGTGTTAAAGCATGATGGGAGGCTGTGCCTGCCACAGGAAGCTCCAAAAAGAACGAAAAGGAGTCCAAATCTGATGATGACACTCGATTTCCTCTGCAAACTGTTGAACATGGCAGTTTCTATGCATAATTTCATCAGTTATGATACTTGACGATGGTTTCCAGGTGTGAGTCTTTCTTGAATTCTGCTGCTGGTTTGTGACTTCTCTCTATGCCAGGGAAGGGTGTGCAAATGCAGCGAGATGTTCAGTGCTGCATGCAGTACTCTCACGGCAAAGTCCGGACCAAAGACGTCTTGAGGTATGAGAGGCAGACGGAGGGGCCGGATTGCAGCATAAGAGCCATCATGCAAGTATTCCAGGCATCCTGGAACAATCACAGACATGGAAAATATGCCCTATTAAAGCTCACAGGCATTGCCGTCTAAGCAGGTCAGATTTTTATTACTGAGAGCAGTAATTGTCAGGCAAGTAGAGCAAAAGAATGCACTCAGGCTGGGTGGACAATACCCAAACTGTTTCTTCACCGGGGCCAATTTGGCCTGCGCTGACTTGAAGCGTAGCAGATTAAGAGATTTGGGATTTGCTGTATGTAAAGAGAGAGGTTTTGGAGGGAGCTCTTGAAATCTTGGCGCTCATGTTCTCGATTGTTTGAATCATGACAGATTGTACACCAAAAAGGCGGTGAAGTGCGCTGATCCAAGGGACAGGAAGGTGAAGAGGTTACTACGGAAACTGAACCAGAGGCAGGGAGCCAAAGCCCACAGGACCATGTGGCCACATCGGCATATGAATCTGCCCGTCATGTCGGAGGTAAGATCTCCATGGAAGTAATGGTAGTATTGCTGTCCAAATAAAACTTGAATAGAATTGAGTATTGAAGAACCATTTTCTCTTTATTGACAGGTCGCTGTTGTTAACTCCCAAAAGATTAACAAGGTAAACAAGACCTGCAGGATGCCATTTCAGTGGAGTACAAAAAGTAAAAATCCCATTCATTTTTTTCCGTCGATATATTGATTTCTGATATCAACCCTTTCATGATGGACCTACCTTAGGTTAAGGTAGTATAAGTCAGTGTTATTTCAGCTTTATCTGAAACAAAACTGCATTTCATTGGTAAATTCCCAGTAAAAGAACTACATTACCAATAATCCTGAAGAGAGATCCACCAATTAGAGAAGTTGCTGTTACCATGGAAATGGAAATTGGTGCATAAAGGTTCAGCAGCGACCAACTACTCCCATGAAGAGTTGTGAATAAGAATGCACAGAAATATTGAAAGTTCTGGCCGATATCAATAAGCCAATCATTATTTTCATGTTATGGCCAATATGTATTTTCTATGGAAGCTTGTTTCCGCCATGGAATAAAAAATGTAAAAGATTATTGCGACTTTTTATCTCACAATGCAGACTTTTTTTTTCTTACAATTGCGAGAAATAAACTTATAAAGTTGTAAAGTCAGAATTCCGGAATATAAACTCGCAATTTCAAGAAAAAATGTCACAATTGCGAGTTTATATTCCGGAATTCTGACTTTATAACTTGCAAATGCGAGTTTATCAGTCTTTTTCCCGTCAGAATTGGACTATAATCACAATGCTGACTTTTTTTTCTCAGAATTGCAAGTTTATATCTAACAATTCTGACTTTATAACTCTGAAAAAAAGTCAGAATTGTGAGATAAAAAGTCACAATTAACTTTTACATTTTTTATTCAGTGGTGGAAACAAGCTTTCATAATTTTCAATATCATCCGATACTGTTAAAAAAAAAAATATATATATATATATATATATATATTATTATTATTATTAAAATATATATATATATATATTATATTATAATATAGAATTATTTTTCTTTGAAGAATTTTTTTTTAAATGGCAATGGAGAAAATAAATGGGAAAAATATTTATGTAGGTAACTGTTGTGCTTTTAGTATAACATCGTTCGCTGTTGTTGTTGTTGTTTGCATTAGTCTTCAATTTAAAGATACTTACCTTGGTAAACTCTAATATTAAATTAATCAGAGTTGTTGTTGTTGTTGTTGTTTTCTTTCAGACCAAGTGAAATTTGAGGGAAGACAGGTGATTGATGAAAATCCAGCCTTCTCGTGTGTCACTGTTTTCTTATATATGTATAAGAAAATATATGTAGACTCATAGCATTCACTACCAAACAGTATGTTATCCAGATATATTGTGATATTTAGATGTCCTCTCAAATGACTGTTAATCTATATGCCAAAGTATTCTTCTCTGAGACTTGTTGAAGTTTGTTTATAATCTCTGCAGCTATGTATAGTCTCTATAACTTATACAAGCTCTTCTATAGAGTCCAGTAAGCTGGTATGACTGTTCTCAAACAATTTATAGTGCAATTACAGAATCTCTTGTGTATGTTAAACACAACTGATTTTTATATATAAAAATAAATGAAAAATATTGAAAATCATTTTGTTTTTATTGTATATAAGACTACACCATTTTTGCCTTTTGGATGTCTTTGTTCTTTCTGGAAATCTACACTTTTATACATTTTCACAACTAATTTTGATATAGAAAAGATATTACACTATTATCTCTGCGTGGCTTGAGACACTGGGATAGGCTCAGCATCGCTGGGACTTTACAAAGGACAAGAAGCTTGTAAAACTGATTGATGGATTACACTATAAAAAAAAAAATCTAAATAATTGTCTTTTTAAGGCACAGTATGTAAGTTTCGCTGCTAGAGGTCGCCATTTATTCAAAACCATTACAAAGGCGTAGCATGATGATGCCATGAATGAGGGTGGAATCATGGGAGTTGTCGTCCACAGCCGATGGAAAGAAATCTGACAGAAATAATGTTCATGGATGGGCTAATGTGTTCAAATTTTATTAACGTTATTGTTGAATGAAGCAGGGCTGGGACATTTTACGTTGATATTTTAATTAGATCCTTTAGGTAGATCCTTTTCCTATTTAGCACCAAAACTCTGGAACAGTCTTCCTAACATTGTCGGGGAAGCAGACACACTCTGTCGGTTCAAATCTAGACTAAAAACACATTGACCTAGCATACACATTACACATTATAAACTTCTAGAATTCAAGGCTGAATAAAATAAAATAGGCTGCATAGTTTAGGTCAGCCGGAACCAGGAACACTTCCCATAAATCCTGATGTACTTGTTACATCATAAGAAGGATGGCATCTACGCTAATATTAGTCTCTCTGTTTAACCCGAGGTTTACCGCAGTCCGCCGGATCCAGGCCGTATCCAGATCTGATGAAGGACCTGCGCCTGGACTCGACGACAACGCAGTCCTGAAGTGTCAACTAGACTCTCCCTGTGAAGGCCTCCTTCTCCTTCCCTTTACCTCTGTACAGATCAAACTTTGTCAAAATAATTCCAGTTCACATGGCTACACGGAAACGATAAATATTTTTAAGGCCAGACAAGTAATTTGTTGAGGTCAATTTGTAAAGAAAGACTACATATCTGCGCACATATATATTCAAACACGCACACCTATAGACTAAACACGTAATACGCATGTGCACGCCGTCAGCGTTCTCACAGGTTTGCGTTTTTGAAGTTTGTGCAGAGATAACCTTTTTTTTTTTTTTTTTTTTTTTTCAAGGCTTGCACCTTGGAACCTATTTCAAGGTTTGCGTTCTCGAGCCGCCAGACTCTGTTGTTGTGCGGATGAGCGGGCCGGAGCGTGTTAAGGGTTTCTGTTAGAACGGTGTTGTGTTAGTCGCCCCTAAGTTAATAACTAATGATCTTTGCAACGGAAGTGAATCAATCAAAACTAACTTTAGCTGGACAATAACTTTATTCTAGAGCTGTTAAAGCCAAAGTCTGTTACTTTAATATCCTAGTATCACTGTAAAGCTGCTTTGAAACAATCTATATTGTTAAAAACTCTATATAAATGAAGAAGAAAAAAATGCTTATATGCTGCAGTCGGCTGCTGTCGCTCCTTTTTGTTTTTTTTGTTTATGTTTATTTTACTATTAAAATTATGATCCTTCTTCCCTAAACTTGAACTTTCTTAGGATTATGTTTGATCACTTAAATTCATATTATTTTCAATCTAATGAAACAACCGCAAGTACAGGTCACTTTATCTGACAAATTAAAATTGTAAGGTAATGCAGTGCTGTTTTTCTTAGTCAAAACAACCATACTAAAAATACAGTTGAGTGTGTTGAATGTTATGTTTTAATGTTCTTTTGTGCATTGGATTGGTGGCTGATATTGTTTTACACTGCAGTAAGCTAGATCGACATCAGAGTATGATTTAATTAAAGCTGTATGACTTCAGCTGCTAAATGGCATGCAATTCATTTTACAACATTATGGCCCAGTTTCACAGACAGGGTTTAGATTAAGCCAGGATTAGGCCTTAGTTCAATTAGGACATTTAAAAAAAAATGCCTTTTTGAGACAAAACAATGGCACTGAGATATTTTAAGTCAGTGCAAGTTGTTTTCAGTAAAAATAGCTCAATAATGCATTTTAGTCTGGGACTATAGCCTACTGTAGAAAATGCTGTGTACTGTTACTAAAAATAAAGCTTTTCCCGATTATGTTAGCCACTTGAAAAAAATAGTGTTGTCTGGTTTAATTTTGTGGTAGCCTACAAATATTTTCCTCGATGCAAATCATGAAAACAAGAGATTCAAACAATAAGCCTAAGGGTTGAGCTATACAACAATTAGTTTTCTGTAGATAAATGTCTCCAAACAGTTGCTCATCTGTCTGATAAAACACATAATATATTAAAGCGTCTTTGGTGTTTCCATGGTTTCTATGGAAGTAAATGACTAATTTCTAATGACGAAGGTAACGCGGATATGACGTCATTGTCAGGCGACGCAATGACACGAGGCTTTACACTGATTAAAATTGCTGTTTTCTCTGGATTTAAACGTTGTCGGAATTATTTGGGATCATGAAAGTACACAAGTCAACAAAATATATAACATTGTTCTAGTGGTTTTTGGATATTTTTATCCAAAAATATTTTGGGGAACTTCTGTTTGAACAATGTGATCAAAAGGGTAAAAAACAAAAACAAAACAAAAAAGATCAAGGAAGGCATACATAATCATCAAACATCAAACATAATCATTCTCAGACTATATAAGACAACTGGGGTCGGTTGCATTAACCGCTAAGACTAGTCTTACAAGTTAGACTTGTAATTAGACATCAGATTGTTTTCTTAAAGACTTTTTTCTAAATGTAGATTAGCCTAATTTGATACCGAAAAGTCGGACTGCCCCTGACTAACTGCGAGTGGGTCATACTAGAACTTAAGACACTGTCTTAACATAATGGCAATGTTTATGCAACCGACCCTCTATTATCAAAGTGACTATTTATCATTTCTATTAACATGATATGAATGTAAAAGTAGTTTTCAAAATTCCTGCATCCTACTACTACACACCACCAGAGGATGCTGTTTTATGTTATATACTGCCATTTGCTAACTGTAAGTATGTGTGGTTTGTTGTGACAAGACAAACACTGTAAAATGAGAATTTTTTATTCCTGAGACATTTATTAATCTTAACACTTTCCAGAATTCAAAATACCAAAAGATTCAAGCCAAAATATGCCCACAATATACCACTACCTCAAAATAACTTTACAAACAAAATTGTACCATATATTGTTATATAAAGACTTTTAAGAAATATTAAACAACATAACACCATTTTCACATTCTGTAGTTTGCATTTAATAATCTCTACTAAAAGTATAAATATACTGTTTATCAAAACCCAGTGAGGATTGTGAAGTGAATCTGTAATACCAATACTGAACTGTATTGTGAGAGTAAACTGTTATGAAACCTTTGGGGACTGTAGTAAAGATTCAAGTATTTCACACAGACACAGCTGCAATATGGGCAGCACAATCTGCCCAAACCTTTATAAAGCAGGCACACAGACTTCAAATATAAATAAAACAACCGGCGTAGCACAACACAAACTGGCTGGAGAACCAGAACACACTAAATAATCATAGATTAACAGCCACATTCCACCACAAAACAAAAATCTGATTCTTTATAAACCATCATTCTCCTGCTTAAGCTATCAAGAATAGATGTTACTAAAAGCCATTCTTAAGGGGGGAATTATTTACTTCACAGTCTATCACGTAGCAGTGAGTAAAGCAAATGCTAAATCCATTAAAGAAACATTACATTATATAAATAGTTGATTACAATATCATATAAACATCTACAAAAATGACATAATATATAAGTTAACAGTAATAACATCAAAGTAACTCAAAAAGGTTCCCTTTGTCTCTACATACATCTGTGAGTTTGGCATTGTGTGTATGAGGTAATGTAGCTTAAACGTCTGAAAGACATTGTGAAATAATGCTGGTTTAATGACATCAACTCTAAAACAATATTCATACAAATTACAAAGACCTCAATGTTTTTAACAGTCTCAAATTAGCATCATAAAACTAGCATAGTGTTCTTTAATCGGGTGCTACTTTGCCTTGGATGTAATTTTTTTCAAAATAAATAAAAGTACTGATGGATAAAACGTTGGACTGGCATGTTACATTCTCAACATACTCATATGGCTGTCTTATTTCCAACATTTTTTCAGAAGAAAAGGTTCTCTATAACAGTGCTTAAGGTGTGAACTATAACCATATGAGAATTATTACATGGTGGTTTCACTGTTGCGATGCTTGAGAGAGTCATTCTCTTGACAAATCAGCTGATATGGCTTTTCATTCTCCTCAATCACAGAGTTGTTGATTTCTACATCTTGGTTCTGAAGTTCCTGTCGTGACAGATGCTCAACAATCCCAGCACCAAATGAATCTCCCAGCACATTGGTGGTGGTCCTGAGTCGATCCCTGAAAAAACACACCAAATATTTATATTAAAGCCTTTTTTACACCTTTTTATATTTTCTGAAAACTGTGAGTGGAGCTTGCTGTGTAAAACTCGTCAACACAATGCTGGAGTGTTGCAGGTGTTTGTCGCTAGGGTGTACCCATGTTATTTCTAGGGTGCTGCAATGCAAGAGCTAAGGTGTTCTTCTGAGTGATTTTCATAATGTTGTTATGCAGTTCCTAGGGTGTAGTGGGTGATTGCTAAGGCGATGCTAGGTGGTTACTTGCTGTACTTACTGTATAGTACTTACTGCTAAGGTGTTGTGGGTGGTTGCCAAGGTGTTGCTACGTAGTTGCTAGTGTATTTTGGGTGGCTGCCAAGGTGTTGCTATGCAGTTGCTAGGTTGTTGTGGTTGGTTGCCAAAGTGTTTTATGCAGTTGCTGGTGTGTTGCCAGGGTTTTGATTTGTAAATGGTAAGGTGTTTTATGTTGCTATGTAGTTTCTAGGGTGTTATGGGTGGTTTCCAAAGTGGTGTTTAGGGTGTTGCTATCCTATGTTATGCTAAGGTATTCTGAATGGTTTTTAGCATGTTGCTAGGGTGTAGGGATAGTTGACAGGATTTTGCTATGTGGGTGATAAGGTGTTCTTAGTGGTATTTGGCATGTTATGTAGTTTTTAATGTGTTATGGGTGGTTGCTAGGGTGTTGCTATGCAGATGCTAAAGTGTTTTTATTTTTTTTGGCATGGGTGTTGGAGTGGTTGCTAGGATTTTGCTATGCAAATGTTAAGGGATTCTGAGTGGTTTTTGGCATGTTGTTATTTTATTTATTTATTTTTATTTATACAGTTTAGAATTATAGGGACAATGCACATTAATAAACATTTATGTCAATGTGCCAGTTTAGCCAACTTGGCTAATTTTCAACTGTAGTCCCTGAGCAGGTGTAATGTCAGATAAAATACATTAAAACAAATCAACAATACTTATACGTACAGTAGACCACATTTCATAAGAATACATTAAGTACATTAAAACAAGGACAGCAAAACATAAAACATAAAACAAGGCAAAACACGCTTCAGGTGATTTGAAATAGCTACAAAGTATGGGCACACACTTGATTGTTTTTTGGCAAGCCTTGTAAAATTTTATAGACAAGACAAGCATCTGTAAATTTGATGAGATTATATCCCAGGTCATTAAATTATGTTTTTTTAGGCAGTAACAGAGGTGATAGGTATTTGGCTTCCTATCAAGCACCTTGGAAGCTTGAGGGTAAAGTAGCTGCACAGGTTTAAGAGTTGTAATGGAGGCTTGTGCCCAGCTAGTCAGACAGTATGACAGATATGGCATGATCATGGCATTAAAATATATAGTAGCTGCCTTTGTAGTTAGACAATTTCTGATATGACGGAAATTTGACAAGTTGAATTTTACTGTATTTTTTACCTTTTTAATTTTTTTTTTAAATGTTAGATTAGAATCAATTATTATACCTAGATATTTTAAATCAGATACCGTTGACAGCAGTTCCCCTGCAATATAAATATTGGGTGTGGGATTTTCTGTTGACCTCCTGAAAAACATACAAGCGGTTTTCCTTATGTTTAAACGAAGACTGGAATTAATAAGACATTGTGTGACATCGGCCGTAACTGCCGTGAGCTTAAATGCTGCTTGCTCGGTGCATGTACATAAATGACAGTATCGTCTGCATATATTTGAATCTCAGAACTCATTGCATACAGTGGGAAGATCATTTATGTACTGTATAGGCTAAACAACAGGGGCCCTAAAATTGATCCCTGAGGTACACCAATATCACAACTGATGGCCGATGACACCTCATCATTTATCTTGACCCTTCCAAATAGGACTACATCCATTTAATAATATTGGGGGAGACGTTGAACATTAAGAGCTTTTTGAGTAGGACACCATGATCCACAGTGTCAAAAGCTTTCTTTAGGTCTAAGAATATGGCCCCAACAACTCCCCCTTTATCTAATTTAGATTTCACATTCTCCAGGAAAAAGCAGTTTGCAGTTTCCGTTGAATGGTTGGATCTAAAACCAAACTGCATAGGATGCAATCTGAAAGGGCTGTTGTTGAGGTGGCTAGTAAGTTGTTCTACTACATATCTTTCAATTATGTTTGACACTATAGGTACTATGCTAAACAGTTATACTGTTGCTATGGTGTTGTGGATGGTTGCCAAGATGTTACCTAGGTGGTTTCTAGGGTGATTAAGGGTAGTGCTTCAAGTCAACCGAGTCCACATCTCTATGAATCTCTGGACCTTTAGAGATGTCTTGGGTCCCTTCGTCAATGCAAGTGCATTTTTAAGCCTGTTTTTTTTTTTTTTTTTGGCAACTGTAAATCATCTAATCCTTAAAAAAAATATCACACCTCTTCTATCAAACCACATGATTTGTGGCATCATTTATGTCCGATGCACAGGAGCCTGACTAGTTATGTGACAAAGTTTAATACTTGAATCAGTCGCTGAAGAGAAACATTCAATGTTTTCAATTCAGTGTTAAGTATTATGGAAGCACAATATGAAAGTGGAATGTGTCAATGCTGCTAACACTCCTTCAGATTAGCATTCTGCATTATGTATCAATAACCTTTGAAAGAGTGCTTTCTACTGGAGCCGCATGCTTCAACGTGACATTTGAGAGAGACTCACAGGAACCAGTCCACTGCAATGATCAGTGTAATGTCCTCTGTAGGCAGTCCCACCGATGTCAATACTATCACCATAGTAACCAGCCCAGCCTGAGGGATGCCTGCTGCTCCGATGCTAGCGGCAGTCGCCGTAATACTGAAAGAAACATGAGAGCTTTTTAATTTGGAAAAAGTTTAGTTTTTTGGAAAATAGCTCATAGGAGATTTTGTTGGCAAGAAGAAAATTGGCAAAGTACAAATGTTTTGCAAAATGGATGAGAAGAGATAAACACTCCTTCAGTACCTGAACATGTGCTTGCCAAAACTAACCTGATGGTGAGGATCTGGCCAAAGTTCAGGTCCATGTCATTGACCTGTGCAATAAAAATAGCCGCCACTGCCTCATACAGAGCTGTGCCATCCATGTTGATTGTGGCTCCAACTGGTAGCACAAAACGTGTCACTCGTTTGTCCACATGGTTGTTTTCTTCAAGACAACGGAAAGTGATGGGCAGGGTGGCAGAGCTGCGAAAGACAAATCTAATCAGAAAATCTATTCAGGTGTGTATACTGTAGTTATCACAGACTTTGATGACACGTTTCCACAGTTAACATTGTAAATTTAGTTCCCTTTCTGTCTGTCACTTTTGAAATTGTGTCGAAATACCAACATAAGGGATCTCCCTTGAGACATATTCAGAAAAGGCCAATGGAATTGACGTGTGGAATTTGCATGCCAGGCCACGCCAGATAAGGCGGGCCAGCTTGCACATACACTTCAGCTTTGTTCTTTGTTCTCTTGATACCAAAGAGAAGCAATTTTCATTCACCTCTGCAAGAAACGGTTTCAGCTGGATCATCAGCATAGAACAGCGGACTCTCTCCAGTGTGCACATATAAGTGCAGAGAGCTCCCCTGGGTGCATCAGCGGCGTTCTGAAAGAGGCAATTTCCTTATTAAAAGAGCGCATTCCTCTAAAAGAGCTACACGCGGATCGCGTCTTTTTAAATATGCCGTTCCGTCCGTGCCGTTCTGGTTGCTTCATGCTCTCACTGTGAGAGCATGCTCATTGGGACTTTGCAGTCGTAAATCTCGTTCTTTAACAAAAAGCAGAGATCCTCAGCTGATTCCCATCTTGAGGCGTTCTGAGGGCTACAATGAGAGAGCTGCTGCCTGGTCAGTCCCCGTGAGCATCTCATGCTCAGTCCCCCTGGTCGAATTTCCGGATGAATTTGGTGGCTTACCCTCAGGCAGCTTAATTTCTCATTTGGAGCTCGAGAGGAAGATGTAGTGTCACTCACAGCATCGGAGGGCGGGCTTATGCCTTTCGACGCAGATGACTCTTCGGGCGTGAGGCTGATGCAGAGTTGGCAGCCATGCTTTCCAAGGCAGCCGTGAGCATCAGGCTTAAGTGGTCTCCACTGCCCTCCACTGCCCTGTCCTGAGTGCACGCGGGTGGATGATTGGTTCCTGGGGTCGGGGTGGAACGCTCGGGTTCCACCATGCTCCACCCCGGTTCCATTTTCCCGGAAGTGCAAGAGGAGATCTCGAAGTCGTGGAAGGCACTTTTCTCTGTCAGAACAAGCTTCACAGGCACCTCCATCCTCACTACCTTCGATGGTGGGGTGGCGCACGGGTACTAGGACGTTCTCCAGGTGGAGCGTGCAATTGCAGTCCTTTAATGACTGCAAAACGCCATCACCTGGCGGAATCGGCTGAGGCACCCATCCAAGGTATGTAAGTTTACCTCATCTCTCATGGCGAGGGCTCACAATGCTACTTGCCAGGCCGCCTCTGCCCTGCATGCTATGGTCATCCTGCAGGTCTATCAGGCCAAAGCACTTAAAGATCTGCACGAGGGTAGTCCTGACCCAGAGGTAATGCAGGAACTCCGTTCGGCTATGAATAAGGGGATAAGCATAAGTGCAGAGAGTTTCCCTGGGTGCATCAGCGGCGTTCTGATAGAGGCAATTTCTTTAGGCGGATAGCGTTTTTTTAAAGATGCTGTTCCGGCCGTGCTCTTTCTGGTTCACGTGTCCTTCGTGGATGTTTAATGCCCATTGGGACGTTGAGGTCGCAAATCTCGTTCTTTTACAAGAAGCAGAGATCCTCAGCTGATTACCGTCTTGGTCCTGAAGGCGATCGGAGGGCTACAATGAGAGAGCTGCTGCCAGGTCAGTCCCCGCGAGTCTTCATAAGAGGCTGTCTCCAAGCAATGAATGGCCCACTGGATTGTGGATGCCATTCTCTGGGCTTATCAGGCCCAGGATGTACGGGAGTGAGGGCACAATCCATCAGGAGTATCGCAACCACATCTGCTCTAGCAAACGGTTCTTCATTAGCAGTCATATGTAGAGCTCAGGGCGGGGCTACACCCAACACTATTGCAAGATTTTATAATCTATGATTGGAAACAGTTTTGTCTCGAGTCTTAGGTAATAACAGGTAAAACTCGGACAAACAGGTTGGATGTAGTGCTTGCATTAGCACCTCTCCCCTCCCTGAGGTGATAACGTGAACTTTTTAGGTCCAGTCTGAGTTTCCCTTAAATGGTAAACCCTGAACCCATTTTCAGATGAGCCCATGTAATCTGGCTAGTGCACCATATGTAGTTGTTCCCTTATGGTGACCCTATACGATGTATTCTTTCACTGTTCAATTTCCCCTTCGGTGAATCCAGTGTTTTCCCCTGGCCGGAGCTAGCTCTGTCACCAGTCGCTGTAAAGCAGGTAGTCTCTCCATCGTCAGGTGGAGCCCACCACAGGGTGAGTCCATAGGATGTATTTTCCACATATTAACCTACTAACCTAACTAAAATTATATTGTATATATTATCAAATTTTATTATAATAAAATGTAAAAAATATGGCTTATACATCTTGCACTAGACAAAAAAATGCTATCTATAATCTATAGAAAATCCTAAATACTACCTACATCTGATTACCAATAGATATAGCAAATATTTTATTTACACAGGTGGTTACCTGGATGAGGTGCCTAAAGCGGTGATCAGAGCCTGTAGAAGCCCAGCAATAAAAGTGAAAGGGTTCTTCTTGGTCACCACAAAGAAGAGCAGAGGCAGAACGAACAGGCCGTGGATGAGTAGCCCGACAATGACAGATACCGTGTACATCCCTAATTGTCCGCCAACCTGAGCAAGGTCTTTCATCTCTACAATCTTCCCTGCAATCAGGAAGAGGATACCCACCGGAGCGTACCTGCTCAACAGAGGTCAGATGTGACAGACATTTTACAGCAATAATAGTAGCTTCTGCATACATGCATCAATAAATAGAGCCTTTAAATCCAAGCTATTGTGATGAAAATTAAATCCAAAATATATTAAAGATTTGCATTTCTATATTAAAATAATTCCTCCTACTCCAGCCTATGACAAATATTTTATCTGAAAGCCGATTTCCACCACAGTTGAGTAAAAAATATGAATCTATAAGTCATAAAGTAATCTGTAAGCCAAAATAAATTTTGATTTTGACTTAGCATCTTATTACATTGAGAAGAAATTTCTCATAATAATGATTGTTAATAATAATGAGATTCGTTCTCATTATGAAATGACACTTCATATGAACCTTCAAAATAAACATTATTATCAGTTAATATGTCCTCATATAATTTAGAACAAATCTCATAATGATATAGTTTCTCAATATAAAATTAGACATTATCATAATAATAACTTGTGTGTAATAATGAGAAGAGAGATTGTTTAATTTACAGAATCATATTTCTTAGTCAACTGTGGCAGAAAAAAAATATATATATATATATATATATATATATATATATATATATATATATATATATATATATATATATATATATATATATATATATATATATATATATATATACCAAGTTCTTAGAAAGTTTAATTCAGGTGTCAGTTTTTTTTTAAAACTTTATACCATTTTAAGTTCCTTGAATATACAGTAGTGGCCAAAAGTGATGTCCGGCCTAGGAAAATTGACATCTTCACTCTTATTCAAATCTTATTACAAATGTGTTAAAGATTTTGTAAGCATATTGCATAGTTGTGCTCGGAGTCAATTGTTTAATTCGTAAGCAATGAAACATGCCAAATTATGCGGACATACTTTTTGGCAGGCTGTCATAAAAAGGATTTATGAACACATTCAAAACCAAGAGAGAACCAAAAAAGAAACATTAATAACTAAATATGTTGTCAGTGTATGCTTTGTATTCCTGACAAATAATTTTGTCAGAGAAATACCTTAACCATGGTCAGTGTTTAGTTCTTCCCTCATATTTAAAACATTAAAATATGAAATAATTTCCTCATATTTTGATAGCTTCATCAAACTTGTAGATACATTCAAAACAAATACAACCTCGGAACATCACTTTTGGCCACAACTGTGTGTTAGTGTACACATCTTAATCATTATCTGCAAGCAAAATATATTTTTCAAATTGAAAAAAAATTTGATTTTACAAATATTATGAATTATCAGTTCACACCACATTTTACAACCTGAACACACCTTGCCATGCCACAAAAGGGTAAAATGATCTGATAATTTAAAAGACATTGAAATTGACACACAGTCATGAGGGTCTGCAGGGGTCCTCTCTATTATATGTTTCTGCTTGTTGATTGGGCCACATCACTTTTTTGGTCACACCACATGACTTTAATTTGGTGAAAACTGGTTTTCAAATATTAATAAGCAGTGAAACATTTTTGTTCAAATATAAAATATATATATATAATAAATGATTATACCAAATTACCTAATAAGTTTTTTTTTTTTTCAAGAATTTCATTCTTTTTCTTCATTATGATATTAAGATAGTTGTGAAGTAATACTGAAATTTTAATTTATGGTCCCCAAAAAATTATATCTATTAATTTAGCATTTTTAATGTTTTTTTAATTTGATAGCATCATGTCATTGAATCTTAAATGACTAACTCACGGTTGTCAGGGCCATCATAATTTATATAGGTTATCAGAACATCATAATTGGACACTAACCAGATAATGATGGCCACCAAGCGCATTATGGCTTCGTTCAGGCAGTCAAAGAAATCCCGGAGAGCCTGGCCCTGCTGTTTCATGTTTCCAATCACTAATCCGAAGCACATGGAGAAGACCACCAACCCCAAGGCATTCACCCCATTTGAGGAACCTGAGACAGGAACCACCTCTTCCACCGTCTCCTGGATGGTCTGCAGGATTGTGCTGAAGTTGGATACTTGGCTGAGATCTGTTGAGTTGATGCTGTCTGTCGCATTGACCATGATGGTGAAATTTTTTGTCAGCACAGTTTTCTTGTATAGTGTTTTGTACTGCAAGGAAAATGGGTGATTAGTAATATCTGTTACATGTACCAAATGAGTAGAGGCACTTTAATGTTATGGAAATGCATTAGGAGAGGATTTACAAACCTGTTTAAAGCAGGCTTCAACTAAATTTGGTGGAAACATATTTCTGTAGAAACAACAAGAAAAAATCAGATCCCATAACATCTAATAAATAAACAAGGATTTCAACAGTCAAATGAAACTTTCTCCCAACCTTATGAGGTCCAGAAACGCATCAGTGGCCTGCACTGGTTCAATGCTGCCACTAGAGGCCACTGGCCTATCCCTGCTGCCTTTACCCGGCCTGATAATAATCACCATGACAATACCGATGAAAACTGCTATAAACGTAGTCACCATGTAGTACACAATGGCCCGGATTCCCATCTTCCCAGAAGCTTTGCTGTCCAAAGAGGAAATTCCTGCACGAAAACATGAAGAACCAAGACACAAAGGATCTGTGGTTGAGCATTTCTATTGAAATTACAATAAAACACCAATGTTTCTGCTCAAGAACTGGTCAAATACTTAATGTAGTACAGATGATTAAATATATATATATATATATATATATATATATATAGAGAGAGAGAGAGAGAGAGAGAGAGAGAGCTGTCATATACACTAACCATTCAAAAAAAAAAAAGTCTCTTATGCTCTCCAAGGCTGTATTTATTTGATCAAAAATACCAACAGCATTTATTTGAAATAGAAATCTTCAGTAACATTATAATTGTCTTTACTGTCACTTTTGATCAAGTATTAAAGGGTTAGTTCACCCAAAAATGAAAATTCTTTCAGTAATTACTCACCCTCATGTTGTTCCAACCCCGTAAGACCTTCGTTCATCTTCGGAACACAAATTAAGATATTTTTGATTAAATCTGAGAGCTGTCTCACTCCTCCATAGGCTTCTAAGACACTATAACTTGCTGGCCCAGAAAATGTATTAAAGACATCGTTAATATAGTCCAAGTGACTCCAGTGGCTCAATCTTAAGTTTATAAAGCGACGAGAATACTTTTTGTGCGCAAAAACAAACAAAAATAAGGACTTTATTCCACTTTTCATTTCCTTCTCTCTGGGCCTCGAGTCTTTTCACGTAGTGTTTAAGCGTAGCGCGTCTGTGCACGTCACCACGCATCACACACATGACCAGCGTCGGCCAATAGTGAGCCTACGTGGTGACGTGCAACACAGATGCGCTACGCGCTACTATTTTTATTTGTTTTTGCGCACAAAAAGTATTCTCGTCGCTTTATAAACTTAAAATTGAGCCACTGGAGTCACTTGGACTATATTAACAATGTCTTTAATACATTTTCTGGGCCAGCAAGTTATAGTGTCCATAAGCCTGTGGAGGAGTGAGACAGCACTCAGATTTAATCAAAAATATCTTAATTTGTGTTCCGAAGATGAACGAAGGGGTTTGAACAACATGAGGGTGAGTAATTACTGACAGAATTTTCATCTTTGGGTGAACTAACCCTTTAATTTCTTTTTTTTCTTTTTTCTTTTTGACCTCAAACTTTTGAACAGCAGTCTATATTATATATGTTTAAACATTTGAAGATGTAGCCTATTTATTAAGAATAGTTAATGTGATATTAATGAACATAAATAAACAATTAACCTAAATTAATAAATGCTTTAAAATTGTTGTTCATTGATAGTTCATGACACCTAATGCATTAACTAATGTAAATGAATTTAAAGTGTTCGCGAATTGTCTGCAAAGATTGAAGTGATGTGTTTTGCAGGTGCACCTGTGACAAGGCTGGAGACGATGAGGGGTAGAACAAGCATTTGAAGCATCCTCATCAGCAGCTCTCCAGGGAAAGAGAAATACTTCACCTCCCTGATGGACAGGTTATGAGGTCTCAGGGCAAAACCCAGCACCACCCCTACATACAGTTAAACAGAAAGAAATTTAAAATGAAACGTCTGTTAATCCTTTCATACTTTACACTTCCCTCCCTTTTCCCTTTTACCTAAAGCCACAGCAGCCACTGTGAAGATTACAAACGCGTTCCTTCGCAGGAATGTCTTTACGCTGTCTCGTGTGATGCACCCCATCTTTCGCCTACTTCCTGACATCTGCTTCTGTAATACTCGGCACAGACGGTGGAACCCCTCTTCAGCACGCTGTGGCTTCTCAGAATCTTCACTCAGAAACAGGCTGGTGCTGTTTGGAGGCTTCTCATTCATAATCAGCTCTAATACATGGTCCAAGAGTGTTTCATGGGAAACTGTGGAAGAACATTGAGGAGAATTATATCATGGATAAAATTCATTTTTTGTGACTTGCAATGTTTCATGACTTACTGTAAAGTTCACAATTTCTCAAAGAGTGTCTGTTCCCTGATTGCAGGAACAGGACGTTTTGGCAATCTGATGACACTAGGGGTCGCACTTGGGAGCCCCAAACAGTTAAATTTGCATGCCACTCCCCAAGACATATGGGTATAAAAGCAGGTGGCTTGTATCCATTTATTCAGGTGTGTGCAGAGGACCCGAGATAGTTTCCCTTCCATTTAAGCAGTAGTTCAGCGTTGTGGCAGGAGGGACAAAACGTCTCATTCCCTCCATCAGGGAACGAAGGTTAAAATAGTAACCAAGATGTTCCCTAACTGTCAGTCACTTCAACGTTGTGTAGATGTGATGACACTAGGGGTCCCTATAAGAAACGGCACAACTAGCTGAACTGTGTTATGATGTTTGGCGGTGCATATGCAGGTAGGCTGCTGTGTGCCTAATATCAGGTGCATCAGGCCACGTCGTAACTTTTCTATGCAGGAAAAAGGGCCAGAGACCATATCCTGCCTGAAGGGAGGTTTACATGTAGAGAATACATCACATGGACTTACAAATAGGAAGTACCACATGTGGAAAGAAGTCTCTATGGTGAGTTCTGCCTGGCAAGGGAGAAACTCCACACCCATAGCAACTAGTGACAGCACGAGGCTCAATGGAAGACACAGAGTTTATCAACAGGGAAACTGAACAGTGAAAAATACAACATATGGGATTACCGACAGGGATTCAGAGCATATGGAGCACCCAATCTAAGTACAAGGGCTTACCTAAAAGGGGGCATACCGCAAGTAATAGCTACTGATGAGTACTGGAGAATAGGAGGGCTTCCAGGGTTCGCCAGACACAGGGAACTCTCATGGACAAAAAGCCCAAGTTATCACTTCCAGGAGGAGAAAATCGCTGTATGCAAGTAATACACACTGTCAGTAGCCCAAAATTTACCTATTCGTACCTGATAACACTCGGGAAGACACTGTCTCAACCCGGAGATTGTAAAATTACAAAGGTGTTGGGTGTAGCCCAGCTGTCACAAGCTTGTCCTGTCTTGTTTTGCACTTGGGTGTTTTGTTGTTTTGAGCCATGTGCTCGTGTCCATTGTCTAGCCCCTCCCATCTTGTTATCTAGTTATTGGTTTATTTGTCCCACCTGTTGTGTTCGTTACCCTCCTTTGTTTGCTCCCCTATTTAGTCTCCTTGTGTCTGTAGTCTTGTGCTGTTACGTTGTCTTATGTTCTTGTGTTTTGTTCTTAGTGTTTAAACATGTTTAGTATTTGTTCTAGTGTTTTCCCCCACGTGGGAGTTTTGTTTATTCTTTGTACTTTTGTTTGGTTTGTTAATTAAAATCTTACCTTTTTTTCATCTGCATTTGAGTCCTCGTTTATGTTTCTTGATTTAAACGTGACAGAACGTAACAGCCATTTGAGGACTCAGCAGTATGGATTCTCGCGGGCTTTCTCCTACCACATGGGACAGAGAGACTTTTAGAGGAACACGGCTGGTCAAATTTAGGGGAACTCGTGGAGGACGTAGGGGAGGAGATACTAGAGGTGAGCACCGACAGCATTTTCCAGTTTGGTCATTCTCTGACCATGGACCGGCGAGGTTCAGCCCCGAGCGTCTTTCTTCGCCTGTTCCCGTGGTTCCAGTGCCGATGGTTCCAACGCCGGTGGTTCCAGCGCCGATGGTCCCAGTGATCTCGGTGCCGGTGGTCCAGAGTTCGGGGACTCCAAAACGCAGGAGGAGAAGAAAGGCTTCCTCTGCAACTGTTCACGTCCAGCCAGAGACTATTCACATCGCGTTTGCCCAGTCAGAGACTGTTCACGTCACGTCTGCCGAGTCTGTGTCACCGGGTAAGATGACTGCCACTGAGTCTGTGTCCCCTGACAGAACGCCTGCTGAAACGTTGTTGGATTATTTTTCGACGCTGTTTAAGATCCTGGAGGTTCCCGGGAAGGTTCATATCACGCCTGCCCAGCCAGAGATTGTTCACGTCACGTCTGCCCAGCCAGAGACTGTTCACGTCATGCCTGCTGAGCCGGTGTCCCTGGACAAGATGGCCGTACAGCCGGTGCCTGTGCCTGAGCCGGTGGTGTCTGTTCCAGTCCCTGAGCCGGTGGTGTCTGTTCCAGAGTCGGTGGTGTCTGTTCCTGAGCCGGTGGTGTATATTTCTGGGCCGGTGGTGTCTGTTCCTGAGCCGGTGGCGTCTGTTCCTGAGCCTTCAGTGACCGCGACACTGGCCATTATGGCCACAGCCATGTGGTGTGTGTGGGCTACGCACACACTTGAGCCGGTGGTGTCTGTTCCAGTCCCTGAGCCTGTGGTGTCTGTTCCCGAGCCGGCGGTGTATGTTCCCGAGCCGGTGGTGTCTGTTCCCGAGCCGGTGGTGTCTGTTTCCGAGCCGGAGCCCGCATCTGTTCCTGAGCCGGAGCCCGCGTCTGTTCCTGAGCCGGAGCCCGCGTCTGTTCCTGAGCCGGAGCCCGCGTCTGTTCCTGAGCCGGAGCCCGCGTCTGTTCCTGAGCCGGAGCCCGCGTCTGTTCCTGAGCCGGAGCCCGCGTCTGTTCCTGAGCCGGAGCCCGCGTCTGTTCCTGAGCCGGAGCCCGCGTCTGTTCCTGAGCCGGAGCCCGCGTCTGTTCCTGAGCCGGAGCCCGCGTCTGTTCCTGAGCCGGAGCCCGCGTCTGTTCCTGAGCCGGAGCCCGCGTCTGTTCCTGAGCCGGAGCCCGCGTCTGTTCCTGAGCCGGAGCCCGCATCTGTTCCTGAGCCGGAGGTGCCGGAGCCCGCGCCTGTTCCTGAGCCGGTGGTGCCGGAGCCCGCGCCTGTTCCTGAGCCGGAGCCCGTGCCTGTTCCTGAGCCGGAGGTGCCGGAGCCCGTGCCTGTTCCTGAGCTGGAGCCCGTGCCTGTTCCTGAGCCGGTGGTGCCGGAGCCTGTGTCTGTTCCTGAGCCGGAGCCCGTGTCTGTTCCTGAGTTGGAGCCCGTGTCTGTTCCTGAGCCGGTGGTGCCGGAGCCCGTGCCTGTTCCTGAGCCGGAGGTGCCGGAGCCCGTGTCTGTTCCTGAGTCGGTGGTGCCGGAGCCCGTGCCTGTTCCTGAGCCGGAGCCCGTGCCTGTTCCTGAGCCGGAGGTGCCGGAGCCCGTGTCTGTTCCTGAGCCGGTGGTGCCGGAGCCCGTGCCTGTTCCTGAGCCGGAGCCCGTGCCTGTTCCTGAGCCGGTGGTGCCGGAGCCCGTGCCTGTTCCTGAGCCGGAGCCCGTGCCTGTTCCTGAGCCGGAGGTGCCGGAGCCCGTGCCTGTTCCAGAGCCGGAGCCGTTGGTGCCAGTTCCAGAGCCGGAGCCTTTGGTGCCAGTTCCAGTTCCAGAGCCGGAGCCGTTGGTGCCTGTTCCTGAGCCGGAGCCCGTGCCTGTTCCTGAGCCGGAGGTGCCGGAGCCCGTGCCTGTTCCAGAGCCGGAGCCGTTGGTGCCAGTTCCAGTGCCTGAGCCGTTGGTGCCAGTTCCAGTTCCAGTGCCGGAGCCGTTGGTGCCAGTTCCAGTGCCTGAGCCGTTGGTGCCAGTTCCAGTGCCTGAGCCGTTGGTGCCAGTTCCAGAGCCAGAGCCGTTGGTGCCAGTTCCAGTGCCTGAGCCGTTGGTGCCAGTTCCAGTGCCTGAGCCGTTGGTGCCAGTTACACCGCCCGAGGGGTCGCCGCCGCCCTGGCCGCCCGAGGGGTCGTCTCCTCTGTCCAGGCCACCCGATGAACTGTCGTCTCCGCCCTGGCCGCCCGTTGGACTGTCGTCTCCGCCCTGGCCGTCCGTTGGACTGTCTCTACCCTGGTCTGTCCCTCCCGTCCCGCCCTGGTCTGTCCCTCCCGTCCCGCCCTGGTCTGTCCCTCCCGTCCCGCCCTGGT
This sequence comes from Scardinius erythrophthalmus, assembly GCF_964197995.2. Lineage (NCBI taxonomy): Eukaryota > Metazoa > Chordata > Actinopteri > Cypriniformes > Leuciscidae > Scardinius > Scardinius erythrophthalmus. The sequence goes on along the minus strand of NC_138245.1, from coordinate 7,633,452 downwards.
CTGTCCCTCCCGTCCCGCCCTGGTCTGTCCCTCCCGTCCCGCCCTGGTCTGTCCCTCCCGTCCCGCCCTGGTCCGTCCCTCCCGTCCCGCCTTGGTCCGTCCCTCCTGTCCTAGTGGAGCGTCTGGTAGCCGCTCCTTTAGGAGGGGATTATGTCACAAGCTTGTCCTGTCTTGTTTTGCACTTGGGTGTTTTGTTGTTTTGAGCCATGTGCTCGTGTCCATTGTCTAGCCCCTCCCATCTTGTTATCTAGTTATTGGTTTATTTGTCCCACCTGTTGTGTTCGTTACCCTCCTTTGTTTGCTCCCCTATTTAGTCTCCTTGTGTCTGTAGTCTTGTGCTGTTACGTTGTCTTATGTTCTTGTGTTTTGTTCTTAGTGTTTAAACATGTTTAGTATTTGTTCTAGTGTTTTCCCCCACGTGGGAGTTTTGTTTATTCTTTGTACTTTTGTTTGGTTTGTTAATTAAAATCTTACCTTTTTTTCATCTGCATTTGAGTCCTCGTTTATGTTTCTTGATTTAAACGTGACACCAGCCTGCTGCTCTACAGATGTCTGTTAAAGAGGCACCATTCGCTAGTGACCAGGAGGATACAACACTCCTTGTGCAGTGTTGTCACACCCCCATGGGGCATGATACGCCCTGGAATTGGTATGCCAAAGAAATGGCATCCACAATCCAGTGGGCAATCCTCTGTTTGGGGACAGCCTTCCCCTTCTGCTGTCCCCCAAAACAGACAAAGAGCTGTCCATGCTGTCCAGGTAAATGTGCAGAGCACGCACTGGACACAGCAACGATAAGGCTGGATCTGCCTCATCACGAGGGAGCGCTTGCAAGTTTACCCCCTGATCCCTGAAAGAAGTAGTGGGAACTTTGGGCATATAGCTCGGCCGGGGTCTCAGGATTACATGAAAGTATGCTGGACCGAACTCAAGGTATGTCTGACCCACAGAGAATGCTTGCATTGGTTTGCCTTGGAGGATTTAACCTTCTGGCACCTCTAAATAACCTGATGATCAGGTCGTGCTTACCAAGAGACTTATCGTCCACTGCATCATGATGTGCCGCTATACACTTAAGGTGGAGGGGAACAGCGTCCTCCCCAACCTTTCCTGAAGGAAGGAGAGCACTGACCTGACTGGGCATCTCTGTGATCCTTCACCCCGGGCGAACAGACGCCACTTCAAAGCATACAGCCATCTCATTGAGGGGGCCCTGGCTTGAGTGATAGTGTCTACCACATGCTCATTTAGGGAAACGCATACGTAGGCCCCAGGGCCAGCTTTGGCAATGGGAGTATCCCCAGGAAGCGATCAGATCTACCTGTGCTTTGCTTAATTGAGTCCAAATCAGCTGGACCACCTAGAGTCCCCACTCTTCACTGTCATTGACGGAGTGAACTAACAGGCCATAGACGGAATTCTAGGATGATAAATGCACCGCGATTGCCTACTCAACCTGTGGAACCTCTGTGTACCCACTGGCCGGTAGTGAGGACAGAAGAGCTTGTGAAACATGGCAGTGAAAGGTGCCTTCCTTGACTTTGTGAGCTCCTTATGCACTTCCAGGAAGAAAGAAACTAGGGCAGAGCGTGGCTGTGAGCAGCACTCCGAACCCAAGAACCAATCATCCAACCACGAGCGCTCAGGGCATGGTGGAGGGCTCCACTGGAGCCCAGTGTTTACAGCGGGCCCAGGCAAGCATGGCCATTAACTATTAAATAATTCTCCGGTGAGTGTGGGCACTCTCACATCACACGTGACAGCCTGGCAGTCTGTGTCAGCTCCAGAATGGGTCATTCGCACCATAATGAAGGGCTACAGACTTCAGTTTGCCAGAAAACCTCCACGTTTCAGCAGAGTTATCTTTTATCAGACAGAAGAGAGCTCCGCTCACATTCTGAAAGAAGAGATCTGTTCTGGTCGAGCAGAAAGGGGCGGTGCGAGTGGTACGTCCACATCAATGTGCATATGTGCATGGATCTCAAGCTGTCTGGCGGACATCTCGACATGGATGAAGGAACATCACCTGCAGCTCAACCTGGCAAAGACTGAGCTTCTCGTCCTCCCTGCCAATCTGTCTCTACAGCACAACTTCACTATCCAGCTAGATTCAGCATCAATCACCCCATCAAGGTCGGTCAGAAATATTGGAGTAACGTTTGATGACCAGCTGACCTTCACAGACCACATTTCAAAGACAGCTTGATCATGCAGGTTTGCACTGCACAACATCAGGAAGTTCAGGCCTTTCCTTACTGAGCATGCAACACAACTTCTCGTCCAGGCCCTGGTCATTTCTAAGCTTGACTACTGCAATGCTCTTCTGGCCGGACTTCCATCATGTGCAACTAAACCTCTACAAATGATTCAGAATGCTTCAGCTCTTCTTGTCTTCAACAAGCCCAAGAGGGCCCACGTCACTCCTCTGTTCATCTCTCTGCACTGGCTACCTCTCGCTGCTCGCATCAAGTTCAAGGCATTGACGCTTGCTTACAGATCTATCACAGGCTCAGATCCCTCCTACTTTCACTCACTTCTACGAGTCTACATCCCTACCAGAAGCCTACGATCGGTCAAAGACCGACGTCTCGTGGTTCCATCACAGAAAGCCACAAAATCACTTTCTAGAACATTCTCATTCACAGTTCCATGCTGGTGGAACGCTCTCCCTACCCTCGTCCGGAATGCAGAATCCCTGACAAAATTCAAAAGACAGCTGAAAACCCATCACTTCCGTGAGCACTTAACCTCAAAAAAAAAAAAAAAAACCTTTCCTTTCCCTTTAAAACCTCACTTATTGGGCTTATGCTACTCTGAATAATGCCTGAACTTCGTATTTTGAGCACTTCTTGCGTTGTTTTTGCCTCTTCATGATGACTCGCTTAATTTAGTCCTAATTTGTAAGTCGCTTTGGATAAAAGCGTCTGCTAAATGACTAAATGTAAATGTAAATATCAAACGCCAGGGGGAGATGTGCTCCTCCAAGCTACTTGCTCTCGCTCACAGGCTGTTAGTATGGAGAAGGCGGCACTTTCTGTCGTTACGGGCGACCCATGTCCTGGGCATACTGAACAGGGCCGGCAGACCTCTTGTCATGGGGAAACCCTCTTTACGGGGACTGGCGCCTCCATCCTCAGATAGTGGGTCTACTATGGAGGAGGTTCAGTCAGGCAACCGTAGATCTCTTCGCCTCGCGCAAAAACGCGCATTGTCCTATGTTCTTCTCGCTACGGGACGAGGATTTCCCCCTCGGCGTGGACGCACTGGCCCATCCATGGCCCAACGTGCTGCTCTACGCATTTCCTCCCCTTTGCCTCATAACACCAACTGAGAGAACAGAGCTTGCTCACAGACCTTCTGTCCCAAGCGAACAGGGAAATTTACCAGCCGCACCCAGACAGGGTGGCCCTCTGGACCTGGCCCATGAGAGGGCCAACTTAAACACATTGGGGCTCCCTCCACATGTTGTCACCACCATTCAGTGTGCCAGAGCCTCTTCTACACTGTCCCTATAAGATTGTAAGTGGCGTGTGTTCGAAGAGTGGTGTGAAGGGTGACGGTTAACATCATATTAGTGCTCAATCACTGATATTTTATGCTTTTTGCAGGACCTTGTGGATGGTGGAAGATCCTTTTCTACTATTAATGTCTATTTAGCGGCTATCACTGCTTGTCATGTGGGGTTCAACGGCACTACGGTGGGGCAACATCCCCTTAGTCGTAGATATATGAAGGGCACGTGCCGCTCTCTTCCAGTCACCAAAAGAGCAGTTCCAGAGTGGGACCTCTCCATGGTGCTAGAGGCATTGTCTCAACAGCTGTTGGAACCCCTTGGAAATATCTCCCTTAAGCTTCTGTCTTTCAAGACAGCTCTGCTCCTGGCCTTGGCATCAGCCAAACGTGTCAGTGATTTGCATGCACTCTCTGTTCATTCCTCGTGCACTAAATTATCTCTCAGTGGAGATAAAGTTTTTCTCAGGCCCAACCCGGTCTTTATGCCAAAATGCTTCCCGGCATTCACGTGTGAGGTGATTGAGTTTTCCGCTTTTCACCTACCTCATTTCTCCTCCACAGAGGATCAGAGGTTGAACGCTCTGTGTCCTGTACGTGCCCTGCGGGTTTACTTAGACAGGACCAGCTTGTTTAGAAAAAACGACCAGCTTTTCATCTAGTGGGCCCTCCCACACTCAGGGAACCCCATTTCCAAGCAACGCCTCTCTCATTGGCTTGTGAAAGCTATATCTTTGGCATATGAATCTAAGGGAGTGCAGCCTTAGAGCACACTCCACTAGGGGTATGGCTGCCTCTTGGGCTCTGTTTAAGGGAGTTTCCTTGCAGGACATATGTGCCGCTGCAAGCTGGGCCTCTCCCCATACATTTGTCAGATACTACCGGCTCGATGTCACCAGAAACCCCGGTAGCGCATTCTGTCCTGGGTGTGGGCTCTTCGTAGCCTTGTGCTCTTAGGCCCTCTCCCCCTCTTTAAGCCTGGGCTGCATAGCTGACATCACTAACCCTAACATTTCATGAATGCATGTTACCACATGTTATTCTTTGTTGCCAGTGTGGTATCCTCACTTTGTGTGGTTTGCTATTTTGTGACGTGTCATGCACCACCTTTCCAGGTGACCGTCCTCTGGCTTTCAGGGCCTCATTGTAGTGTATTGGGCAATCGGGGAGTTGTCCATATCTCCCATAGGTGGATTTTGGATCTCGAACACAAGATAATGACAGAGAACAATAGGTTACTATTCGTAACCCCGGTTCTCTGAAACACCGAGTGGAGAGATCCACCAAGCTTGCCCCACTTGCTGCACGAGAAGCGAATATGCTCACTGAGGAAATATAGCGCATGCAAGTGTTTTATACAATTGGTAAGGGGCGGGTCCCTTACCTGTCATTGAACACGTGCTTCTGTCTGTCATGCCAGACTTGGTGCAATTGGATGCTTCAGCAGAGGTCAGGTATGAATGCCCTTCCCATAGGTGGATCTCTCCACTCGATGTTTCAGAGAACTGGGGTTAGAACAGTAACCTATTGGCTTCCATTGAAATCCCAGATGGCCAGCACTTGCAGCTGAGGCCTTGCTTGACAGCAGAAGAACCGGGACAATGAGCAACTGAAGTGACTTCCTGTCTAAAAAAAGAAAGTCGTGACCGGGGAGCTCGCACTGCACTTAACAGTGCATTCGGAAGAGAGATCACTGTAATGCGCCATGTACACCAGCAGATTAAGGTTTCCTTCTTTTTGCAGAGGTGAAAAGAATGAGCGATTGCACCTGCAACCACTCTGCTCCGAAGAACAAACCTGAATGAATGGATGCAAGCCACCTCCTTTTATACCCATAAGTCCGGGGCAGTGGCATGCAAATTCCACTCATCAATTGTCATTGGCCTTTTCTGAAGTATCAGAGGTGTTTGGAGCTCCCAAGTGCGACCCCTAGTGTCATCACATCAACACAACATTTAAGTGACTGACAGATAGGGAATTATAATTAATGAAACCATGATGTAATATACATGTAACCAACGTGTAAGCTACTCTACATCTTGAATTGATTAATTGGCGAAATATGAATTTGCAATTACAAGGTATGAACTTATAATAATAATAATGCGTTACATTTATATAGCACTATATACACTATATATACTATATCTCCTATATAGGACTACTCTTCTGATTATTCTTTTCACTCCTCTATCAGAAATCTTGCGAGGAGCACTGGTCGAGGCAAATTTATGGTGAAATTATTGTCTTTCCACTTCCGTATTATGGCCCCAAAAGTGCCGTTCAGAAGCTTAGAATGGCGCCTATAACCAATGCCATCATTATGTTTTGCAACAATTAGGTTGCGAAGGTCTTGAGACAGCTCTTTGCTTTTACCCATCATGAGATGTGTCTTGTGTGACACCTTGGCAATGAGACCTTTTTGTAGGCCATCATTTGGGACTGAACCAGCTGTTATTAATTTTCACTGACAGGGGGCTGGATTGTTTTTTAATTACTGTAAGTTTTCAGCAGTTGTCTTGGCTTTCCATGCCTTTTTGCGCCTCCCTTTCTTCATGTGTTCAATACTTTTTCCCTGTGTCATTTCACATTATAACACATAACTTAATTTCTGAACTTATTTTTGTTTGTTTCTTTGTATGTATGGCTTACTTGGGTTGTTACCAACATCTGGTGAAAATTTCATGTCAATAGCACCTTTGGAAATATATTTACTGAGAAAAATGATGACGTGTTCAATACTTATTTCCCCCCGCTGTATATGGGGATGATTAGGAGGCCATGATGGACAGAGGCCAATGGGCAAATTTGGCCAGGATGCCGGGGTTAAACCTAGGGTGGCCATACGTCCGGATTTTGGCCGGACAGTCCGGATTTTAAGCCCCCTGTCCGGCGCAACCTCAAGCCATCATGGCCAAAGTCTGACAATCATTTGTCCTCCTTTTTGGAGTTTCGCTAAATTGGCCTAAATAAACCCAGCTCTAGAATCTTTATTGGGACGCAGCAGCATAGCATCTAATGCCGTAAGATCTCTGGTCAAACAAATGATTGGCTGAAAGCAGTGTCAAATCAATATCTGATATATCATTAGTTAAAAACATAAACAAGCCTCCACGATGTGCAGTCCACGTGCTGGCTACGTCATATCATAACGTTAACATGCTGAAACGCCAGACCTCATTCAATCCGGAATGGACAAAAGAGCACGAATTTGGCCATGATGACCCTAGAGGTGCTGTTGTCACCTGAGCTACTGCAGAGGGTGAACTTCTTTGTTAAGAACTGAAATGTGTATTTATTTATTTTTCGCATTCATTATTTGTTTATTATGTATTTCTGTTATTTCCAGAAGTCCAGAAATGTTATGTTTTCTGGCACTGTGCCAGATTATTTGTTTATTTATGTATCTCTTTTATTTCCAGAAGTCCAGAAATGTTACTTTTCAGGCACTGTGCACTTTGCAAGACAGGTTCATCTCAGTGGTCAGTTTTTGAAACAGACATCACAATGTCTTGAATAAATACAAATACTGTGAACAAACACTTTTTTCTGCCTCTTCTGTTACACATAGGTCTACATCAAGATATATCGTAGATCAAATTGTCTGGCAATGAATAGAGTAGGCTATTTCAGAATCATTGTATTATGATACCATCGATATGATAAACAAAATTGTATTGTAGTTGCGAGTACACCAGAGTCCTATGCAATTATTCTTGCCTCACTAAATGCCGCAAAGTGTCCTCCTTTTTGTTGTTATGGCAATGGCCACCCTAGTTAAACCCCTACTCTTTTTTCTGATGGACATCCTGGGATTTTTAATGACCACAGAGAGTCAGGACCTCGGTTTAATGTCTCATCCGAAGGACTTACAGTATTTTAGCTACCAAACGTGAAGATTTGACGTTTTTGGCCTCTCTTCCAAACAGCAAAAGCTTATAGTGACCATACTTTTTTTACTATTATGCTCACTTATAGGTTCATATTTTTGTTTATGGAGTCTACTAGAGTAGGTTTATATAATTTAATGTTAAAATAAAAATCTCATCCTCTGTATGAACTCTCTGTTTTATGTTTAAAGGATAAAGGGAACTCCCCATACTTACTATAACGGGTATCAGCTTTGGAGGCTGTCTGAGGTGATGTAAACACTACTGTAACTATGTAAATTATTTTTGTCAGTTTTGCCATATCAGTTTGAGCCCGAGTCTGATTATGACAGTCAAGAAGAACAAACTGATTGACCTGAATTGACCTTTAATTTTTAAATTATACCTCTCTTCCATTTCAGATGTGATGTTATAACTGTGACATTTCTCTGTTAACACACTGACCTGCATCAAACTGCAAAAAAAAACTATATTACACACTAAAGGAAAGTTCAAATATATATATTTTTAAAGCATAGGTCCCCTTTAAACCTATATCACAAGCACATGTCACGACATGTGACAATATTGGTTATGGTGATACTTACAATGGAACTGAATGGGGACAAATTTTAAGGACTTTTAAGGAAGGACGCCACTTTGGCCTCTTTTCCCTAGCTATGATCGCATCCATATTCTCCTCTGCTTCCTCCTTGTTTTCAACGCACATAAAAACCACAGTTGCCAAAGTGGGATTGATCTTGCTCTATTTTACCACTAACGCATGCTGATGCCATTTTATTCTTCTTTACTAACTTGCGTCGTAGCTTACAATTCAATAGGTGTCATCATCATACAGTCTACATACATGTCGTACCCAAGTTTATTAGATCCATGTCGTGCAGTGTAATTTGTAATAATCTTATAGGATTGCCAAAATGACAGTCTGTAGCAGGCATTAGTTTTGTATACGCATCTTGGTGTTTCCATCCAGCGATTTTTAAGCAATATCCCAAAATGCACACAAAAATAGGTCGAATGAAACATAGTGTCACGTTTTGTCACAGTTTGAGTTGGATCTTTAATTAGTTTTTCATTGTATTATTGTTTCCTGTTCTGTCTCCTTCATTTGCATTTGTTACTATGGCCATTCATTAATGTGATCCACCTGTTTCTCTTTTCTTCGCTTTGTTAACGTTGGTATATATTGAGCTGTTTTCTGTTAGTCTTGGTTCTGTTTTTGTCTATGTAAGGTGGTTGTTTTGTTAGTGGTTTTGAGAATTCTGTGACGCTTGAGTATTTGATTATTTTGAGTTTGTTAATAAATGAAAGACTGCTGAGATAAGACCTTTGTCTCTTGCAATTTTATGTCTTGTAGTGGCCTCTGTTTTTGTCACAACTGCCTTTTTTAATGTTTTACTCTGAGGCAGAAACACGTTTCAATATTTTGGACATGATGTTAAAAATTGGAAAACCTTTACAGCAATCCTGTCAGGAATATAGCAAAGTTATGTGAAACTACTCATAAAGGAATTAGATCACCCAAAAATTTTAATTCTGTTATTGTTTACTCACCATTATGTCATTCCAAACTCATATGGTAATTTCTTTTTTCAGTGTAACACAGTATGGGATGTTTATAAGAATGTCCATGTTGCTCTTTTCCAAACAATGCATGGATATTGTGGCTGTCAAGCTCAAAAAAACAACAACAAAAAAACGTATAATAAAAGTAATCTACTGTATATGACTTGTGTTTTATATTAGTATATAAGTCTTCTAATTCTGAAAATCCTTTTTGTTCCAAGGGAAAAATAAATAATGTGGGTTTGAAACAAATTTCATTTGAATTTTGACAAGAATACAAGAATTTTCATTTTGCCGGTGCATTATTGCTTTAAAACTCTGACTCTTGTCTTTCTAGAAAAATATCCTGCAATTATGGACTGGCTAACAAAAAAAAAGAAATAAAAGAAAAAAGAAATCAAGCATCAAGATCATACAGACAACTGACACAAATCACTGCTTGTCTGATGTCAAAAGACGTTTGAAAAATAAAAAAAAACACCTCATAGCACACGAAGAAGAAAAACTTTAGAAGAAGACCAATTTTAAATTTTTTGTAAATTGATTTAGTAAGACTGCTTAGTAAGTAAACAATCACCCAGCAATTCCACTTCAATTACTTAAGAATATTTTCCTAACTAATCTACAGTATAAAACCTTGAGACGGGTTTACTCACCACTCATGGTTGCTCTGCAGTGGGTTAGTGCTGGAGATACTGGACTGAAGTGGCCACAGGTAAAGTTCAACTTGTGCCAAACACACATGAAACAGCTTATAATATGGCCTGACTCTCTCACCCTCCTGGTGACCCCATACTGAGAGACACTAGAGGTACACAACATACCTTTTGGCCTGATCTGGGGCCAGTTTTTTACTTCATTGATCCCTACTTGGTGGTCTGATCACTGATCTTAAATCAGCATAAATATTCACATCAACAAATACCCCAGGTGAGCACTACAAAGCTGACCCACACCATAATCTTGCTCCCGTCCTTTCCACCGTCCAATAGTAAACTAAAAGATCAGCACCTGATCACACCAGAACACCACACACTCAGGAGAAAACAGACAACTGATGTTGTAGGCTCTTTGTGAACTTAACATGATAGGGCTTTTTTTATATAAAAAAGAAAGAAAGATATTATTTGATGCCTCATCCTAGCTCAGCTAAATAAATTTTTGCATTTTAAAACAACACGACTTACCATTTCTCTGTAGATCTTCTGTTCTCCCGTGCGCTTTGTGGTAGCGTCGCGTGCAGCAGAAGCTGGAGACTCCGCGATATTCTGCCCTCACAACTGTTTAAAGAAGTGAAAACGGCTGAGATTTTTGCGTGGGAAGAGAAGTTACGATTTTTTCCTGTGAGAACAAAAAAAAAAACGACCCACTGCCCGACAGCGCGAAGAATCAACATGTTAATAAAGTCTCATTGGGGGAGGCGTTTCTACTGAGTGAATGCAGCGACAACACCCACTGTGCGTTTACTGATAGATTCGTGTAATGACTGTGACTGTTCAATATCAGTGAGACTCTGTCATCTAATAGTATCTAAAGGTATTGTATGCGAAATATAATATCTTCATTAAATGATAAATAAAGTTGTATTTTAAATGACAATTTTTGTTGCACTGTAGTAGCCTACTGTATGAGAAAGAGACAAATATTCAGCGTATCTCATTACCATGACAACGTACTGCTCGCACTTGTTCAGGTCCAGCCTTCAGATCTGTGTGTGTGTGACCTTCTTCTCCGATCTACCCACTCACCACCTACACAGCGTCTTAGGTCTGTTGTACTGTATAAACTCATCTCGCTCTTTTCCTTGCTTTCCCCAAGGAACCTCTAAGGAATCTGCCATTTCATACAGCACACGCATTAATAGGGGTTATATTAACTTCATTATTGTATTTTTGCATCCATACTTTCATAATAAATTATGTTGTGATATGGAACAGAGTGAAAGCCAGTTGTCCAATGTCAGATATAAGGTATTTTGTTTTAATTCTGTAAAAAATTATTTGCGTACATAATAGGCTACAGACACATTTTTAGGAGCTAAGCACAAACTAAAGACACCATGGAAATGTATGGCAGTCTCAATTTATACCTTAAACAGTACACTGAAAAAAATATAAAAAATTGTTTCACGTTGAAGAATTTGTGCTAATAATTCCCACAAAGTAGGCTATTTTTAACTTTAGTCACCATATTTGGTTGAATGTGTAATTTTTTTTGCCAAAGAAAATAATTTTCAAACAATTGGAGCAAGCTTCTTTTTTTTCAGATTGAACAGAAAATATTTTTTGAAATTATTCTGTAATTAGTCAATTAGTCTGTCCATCCAACAAGACTAAAAAAGGTTAATTTAAACAAATAATATTTTGTTGAACCCACTTAAGATTTAAGTTCCTGTGTTAGGGAATAACTAGCAAATGCTTGTTAGCATGTTATAAAGACAAATATGTTCATTATTATTAATAATAATAATATTATTATTATACAGGTATGTAACGTGGGATAAGCAAGGAAGAAGAAACTAGTCTCAGTGGTATGAGCAAAGTTATTGCTAATTTAGTAAAGAAAGCAACACAGATCATGGTTGTGTCATGGTCATGTCTGTCCTCAATTCATTGTCTTGTGTTAACGTTTATTGTGAACGATTGTGTTGTATTGCCTGAGTCTGTGTTTCTTAAAAAATAGAGTGGTGCAGGTATGACATAAATTCCCAAAGTCAATGGGATTTTGGTTAAATGGCTGAAATAAGGACAATGGTGAACACAAGCTCAAGACACTTTCACATTCTATGAAATATAATACATCAAAACTTAAAAAATTAAACGTCACCACGCTGAACAGGCAAGCTGAGTCTGCTTGTACAGCCTATCTATGATTAGAATTGTGCTCTTATAAACTATTCTAACTGGGAAAACGTTTTTAGATAAAAACTGAAAGAGTTGTCGGAATCTTAGTGATGGTGAAGTTGACGTCTTGATGTAGTTCATTTATAGCCTACCTTTAGCTTTTTACTTCTGGTGACTGCATTTAGGCTTCAGAATGTATAAAGTTGTGTTCATCTGTGAAAATGATCTTGATGGACAAAACGTGTAAGTATCTTAAACTTTTGTTGATCACAGAGCTTGTTTATTGCAATAATCTAAAAGCCTATGGGAAAATCCTATTGGGTTTTGGTCGAGGGAACCAGTGTGATGCTAACTCCCTATTGGCCAACAAAGTGATGTCATACCTGTACCACTCTATATCCTCATTCATTCCACGTCACGCATTTTCCATTGGATTTTATATTCAAGTAACCCCGTGACATATCCCCACAGTCCATCTCCTCCTGCTGGAGATCTTTCCCTTGAGGATCACATGAGGGACTTTCTCGATCTGGTGTGCCTCACTCACTATCCCAACCACTCGCTTTGTGTTTTCTACCGCACCAAAGGCAAACCTGCCCGTGGATGGTCCTCGAGGGAGCTTCACCGAATATGATTGGGTGCTGGTTCAAAACAACTCACCATTTACAGTCTGCATCATAAATGAGGACATCACCAGCCCCACTCCAGACCCAGAGCCCAGTCAGCCAGCCATGCCCGCCGTGGAAATGCCAGAGCTCACCGCTGACTCACAGCCCGATTGGCCATGACAATTGAGTTGGAGTGATTGACAGAGGCTAATTTCATCCTGTTGGCCAAACCCAATGCGGAGTAAGTCAAGGTGTGTGAGCTCCCGTTGCTGGGGGCATTTTAGTGGAGTTCGAGGGTATGAATTGGAGCCATGCCCACAATCTCGCCACTGAGGTAAACAAATGTATCTGGGTTGCTGAGGATTTTTTTTAATATTATGAACTGGATGTGAACCTACATCAATCATCACAGAATAACCCCAGTTCCAAGTCATCGTGGGTTAAGCCCAGCACCAAATCTTTGTTGCGCATTCTAGTCTACCTCATTGTGGATGGTCCCTCCCAGCCCTCCTCTCCACTGCTCTGTCTAAGCCATCCATTTCATCTGCCTAGTCTCAGCTCTCTCCCTTTAGCACCTTGGATCCTCCAATGGCTGTATAAAGCTGCTTCCAAGTGATCAGATCCACCTTGGCTTGTGGATCCGTCATCTTCACCTCAAGCCTCCAAGCCCTGGCCTCCACTTCGGCCCTCTGACCAATCGGCTCCACCTTGCCTCTACACTCCCTCGGCATCACCATGGACTGCCTTTCCTTTAGGCTCTGCCAGTCTCCTTCGTCCCTCTGGCCCTCGCTCTCCCTCCATCCTCAGTCTGGACTGTGTTTTTACAGTGCAAGGACGCGCTTTCCGGAGAGGGGGAGTTCACAGTCATGTTTAGTTGCTGTCCTGTTTAATTTTCATTGTCACCTTTTGTCTGAGTTTAGTCATTCATTATGGCCCCTGATTAATGTATCACCTGTTCCCTGTTCAGTTAATCATCATCCTCTGTGTATTCATGCCTTCAGTCTTCCTCAGTTCATTGTCTTGTTTTAACTTTTATGTGAATTGTGTTATATTGCCTGAATTCTCTTCATGTTAATTCTTGTCATGTATCTTTATTCATTCTGCGTCACGCATCTTCCATTGGATCTTATATACAAGCAACCCAGGTGACAGGTTGTCATGTAGCCTCCCACAGGCTGAGCACAAGCACCACTCTTCTGCACAATGGTAACCACAAAAGCTAGCTAATCAGAAACTCTTTTAAATGTCAAACTGAACTGAACATTAAATACTAACAGGTCTTTCCCTGTAATCAAAATCACATAAATTCCAGCCTTATGCAAAGCATGCTGGGAACTAAAAATCCACGGCCCATTTTAAGTTAATTCAACACATTATTCAGGTAGTCCTGACACAAATGGTAAGCTTCCATTTTCCTAGCGTTTTAATCAGTTTCTGACTGATTGGACAGCTTCTGACATATATTTTATTACTGAACTTACCAAATTGTAAGTGTGTTCATATGGTGGTATTTTTACCAGCTGAGAACTCACAAAGAGCTTATAAAATGTGCAAAGTAGTCAAAACATTGCCAGGAATTCCTCCGTTAAACACACACATGAAGATCTGCTGCAAGGAGATGACAGTTCTGACCCTGGTACCAAACTGTAATGAGCTGAAAATGTGGATCTCGGTCCACTTGTTTGGTGCACACCAGGGTTTGGATGGCAGCGTAAACACTTATTCATATGAACCGCACTAACAGAGCAATCTTACCTTTTTAATCGCATCTTAACACACCCTCAGTAAGAATCATCGACATTATGCCACCTGCTTGGCCTTCATTTTCTAATAAAGATCAAATAAGTCTAGTTTGTATTAAATTACCTTAAAATACTGTATAAGTGATTGTTGATATAACTTATTAGTTAATAAGGAACAAGTGCTTTACATAAAAGATTTAACTGATATGGTCTGAAGACACTCTCACTCATATTTGGTGAAGATCTGATGTGAAGTGAAGTGAAGATTTTGAGCTAGGGGTTTGAGGTACTCTAGAGACCCCAAATTTCCGTTGGAATTAGTTAAGACTGCCATACATTTTCATAGTTTCTTTTATTGGTGCTTAGCTCCAAGAAACCTGCATTCAATACAGAAATTATTTGTGACTCTTTGTCACGGTTGGTAGATCCGCTGTCTCATTCTAGTCTGTGTGTTTACGTGTGTGTGTGAGTGTGTGGGTGTGTCTCAGTTCATATATGTCTACCTGGATGACATATTGATTTTTTCTTCGTCTCTCCAGGAACACGTTCAGCACGTCAGACGAGTGCTTCAGAGGCTGCTAGAGAATGGGCTTTTTGTCAAGGCGGAGAAATGCGAATTTCATGCACAGTCTGTCTCTTTTTTAGGATACATCGTCTCTTCTGAGGGAATGCGCATGTATCCTAACAAGGTTAAGGCTGTGATGGATTGGCCAAGTCCAGATTCCCGTAAGGCCCTACAGCGGTTTCTGGGGTTCGGCAATTTTTATCGGCGGTTCATTCGCAATTTCAGCCAGCCAGCCGCGCCTCTGACTGCCTTGACCTCCCCCAGAATGACGTTCAGGTGGTCGGACACAGCTGAGGCAGTGTTCTCCAACCTCAAGAGTCGCTTCGTTTCGGCTCCCATCCTTGTCGCCCCTGATTCCACACGTCAGTTCGTGGTGGAGGTCGACGCATCAGAGGTGGGGGTAGGAGCAGTTCTATCCCAGCGCGCGTCCTCAGATGACAAGATGCATCCTTGCGCGTTTTTCTCCCATCATTTATCACCTGCCGAACGTAACTATGACATTGGTAACAGAGAGTTGTTGGCCGTCAAGTTAGCGTTGGAGGAGTGGCGTCATGGTTAGAAGGGTCGGGGGTACCTTTTATCGTTTGGACCGATCACAAGAACCTTGAATATATTAGATCTGCCAAAAGACTCAACTCCAGACAGGCTCAGTGGGCACTTTTTTTCGGACGTTTTGACTTTACTCTCTCGTACCGCCCGGGTTCCAAGAACATCAAACCCGATTCATTATCTCGTATTTTTGATCCATCCGAACGCCCGGTTACTCCCGAGTGTATTTTACCCGAGAAAGTAGTTATCTCCACACTCGTATGGGAGGTCGAGTCGAAGGTCAAGACGGCCTTAGAAGGGGTAACGCCTCCGCCCGGTTGCCCACCGAATCGTTTGTTTGTGCCGGAGGGGTCACGGTCCGACGTTATTCGATGGGGTCATTGTTCCAACGTGGCTTGTCATCCAGGAGTAATTCGCACTAGCTACTTAATAAAGCAACGATTCTGGTGGCCATTAATGGCTCGCGACATTCACGATTTTGTTTTGGCTTGCTCAGTTTGTGCCACCGCTAAGACGTCTAACCGATCTCCTGATGGGTTACTTCGACCGCTGTCTGTCCCTTCAAGACCCTGGTCCCATATAGCGCTAGATTTTGTCACCGCCCTCCCGCCCTCTAATGGCATGACGGTTGTTTTAACCATAGTGGACCGGTTCTCGAAGGCGGCACATTTCATCCCCTTGCCCAAACTACCTTCAGCCAAGGAGACAGCGGTCACGGTCATTGATCACGTCTTTCGGTTACATGGCCTCCCGATGGACGTGGTTTCTGACAGAGGTTCCCAGTTTGTATCCAAATTCTGGCAAGAGTTTTGTAGATTATTAGGGGCCACAGTCAGTCTGTCTTCGGGTTATCATCCCCAGAGCAATGGTCAATCTGAGCGAGCCAACCAAGACCTGGAGAGAATGTTGCGATGTTTGGTCTATAAGAATCCTTCGTCCTGGAGTCAACAACTCTCTATGGTTGAGTACGCACATAACTCGTTGCCAGTGTCATCCACGGGCCTCTCTCCGTTTAAGTGTAGCTTAGGATACCAGCCACCTATCTTTCCGAGTCTGGAACCCGAAGTCGCGGTCCCCTCTGCTCACGCCTACGTCCAGAGGTGTCACCGCACATGGACTAGAGCCCGTGAGACTCTGCTCCAAGTGGGGGCGCGCACCAAGGCTAAAGCCGATCGCCACCGGTCTAGGCCACCCGTATATGTCAAGTCAAGTCAAGTCAAGTTTATTTATATAGCGCTTTTCACAACACAGGTTGTATCAAAGCAGCTTCACAGTAATAAATTAGAACAATACATCAATGTTTGTTTCTAGTGGAACGTCTACGTTCGGTAATGCTGATCAATAGTATCGTTGATTGATTAATTAAATTAAATATCCCCAAATATCCCCAACTGAGCAAGCCAAAGGCAACAGTGGCAAGGAACCGAAAAACTCCATCAGGTGACCTAATGGAGAAAAAAAAACCTTGGGAGAACCCGGGCTCAGTCGGGGGCCAGTTCTCCTCTGGCGTTTATGAACTAGAGGTCGGATTTAACTGTAGGATTAAAAGTATTATATGAATGCCTGGCTGAAGAGATGCGTCTTTAATCTAGTTTTAAACTGGGAGAGCGAGTCTGAGCAACGAACAGTATCCGGAAGACTATTCCAGAGTTTTGGTGCTAAATGTAAAAATGCTCTCCCTCCTTTGGTGGACCTAGATATCCTAGGTATTACCAAAAGCCTTGAATTTAGTGACCTTAAAGAGCGCGATGGATTATAGGGCGATAGAAGATCCGTTAAATAGACTGGAGCTAAGCCGTTTAGGGCTTTATAAGTCAGTAGCAATACCTTGTAATTAATACGGGACTTTATAGGTAACCAATGTAGGGATGATAAAATCGGTGTTATATGATCATATTTTCTTGATCTAGTTAGAACTCTAGCGGCGGCATTTTGGACTAACTGTAGCTTGTTTATTGAGGATGCAGGACAACCGGCTAATAACGCATTACAGTAATCTAGTCTCGAGGTCATGAATGCATGAACTAACTTTTCTGCGTCAGAAACTGATAGCATATTACGTAGCTTAGCAATGTTTCTAAGGTGGAAAAAGGCTGTTCTTGTAACATATGAAATATGATTTTCAAAAGACAGGTTGCAGTCTAATATAACACCCAGGTCTTTTACTGTAGAGGATGAAGTAACAGGACATCCTACTATGTTAAAGTTGTATTGTGAGAGGTTTTGTGGGTGGTTTTTTGAACCGATAAGTAGTACCTCTGTCTTGTCTGGATTTAATAAAAGAAAATTATGCGTCATCCAATCTTTTATATCTTTAACACACTCTGTCAATTTGGATAATTTAGCGTTTTCATCTGGCCGTGATGAAATATAGATTTGAGTGTCATCAGCATAACAATAGAAACTAATTCCATGTTTCCTTATAATATTTCCAAGTGGTAGCATATATATTGAGAATAATAGAGGGCCTAACACAGATCCCTGCGGCACTCCATAGTTTACTGGAGTTATGATAGATTTTTCTCCATTTAAATAAACAAAATGGTAGCGGTCAGATAAATACGATCTAAACCAGCTTAATGCTTGTCCTTGAACACCAGTATAATTTTGTAGTCGATCTAAGAGTATTGTATGATCTATAGTATCGAACGCAGCACTAAGATCAAGTAAAACTAATATTGAGATACAGCCTTGGTCAGAAGCTAAAAGTAAATCATTTGTGATTTTAACGAGCGCAGTTTCAGTGCTATGATGCGGCCTGAATCCAGACTGAAACTTTTCATAGGTTTCATTTTCTTGTAAGAAAGAGCCCAGTTGAGCGGACACAACTTTTTCTAGTATTTTAGACATAAAAGGTAGATTTGAAATGGGTCTATAATTTACTAGATTATTCGGATCTAATTGTGGTTTCTTAATGAGAGGTTTTATAACTGCCAGTTTAAATGTTTTTGGAACATAACCTAAAGATAAAGACGAGTTAATAATATTGAGGAGAGGCTCTTCCACTACAGGTAACACTTCTTTCAATATTTTAGTTGGTATGGGATCTAATAAACATGTTGTTGTTTTAGATGAAGTTAAAAGTTTATTTAACTCTTTTTGTTCTATAGTTGTGAAGCACTGTAATTGTTCTTGCGGCGTGATAATTGAGGCTGAATTATAAGGCGCGATTGAGGATTGAACGTTTACAATTGTGGTTCTGATGTTTTCTATTTTCTCAGTGAAGAACTTCATGAAATCATTACTACTAAACTGTAATGGAATATTTTGTTCAGGAGACATCTGTTTATTTGTTAGTCTCGCCATGGTGTTAAATAAGAACTTAGGATTGTTATGGTTGTTTTCTATTAGTTTGCGTAGATGCTCAGCCCTGGCCGCTTTTAGGGCCTTTTTATAACGTGACATACTGTCTTTCCATGCGATTCTAAAGACCTCTAAGTTGGTTTGTTTCCATTTACGCTCTAAATTACGGGTTTCTCTCTTTAGAACACGCGTAGTATTGTTGTACCATGGTGCTTTACTTTTCTCTCTGACCTTTTTTAATCTAATGGGTGCAACAATATCCAATGATCCAGAGAGAATGGTGCTCATAGTGCTAGTTAATTCCTCAAGTTCATCTGTTTGTTTGTGTTCACTGAGCAGCTGAGACAGATCCGATAAGCTGTTTGAAAAATTATCTATGGTGGATGGAAGGATTGTTCTGCCTAATCGATAACGCGGCGCAGCATGATATATTACAGGAGTACGTAATATGCAAGTTACCATGTAATGGTCAGTGACATCTTCACTTTGTGGAATGATATCTATATCGGTTGGATCGGTTCCATGTGATATAATTAAATCGAGTGTATGATTAAATCGATGAGTCGGTCCGGTAATGTTTTGCTTGACCCCAAAGGAGTTTAATAAATCTGTAAACGCAGCCCCTAACGCATCATTTTGATTATCTACATGGATATTAAAGTCTCCAACAATTAATGCTTTATCGAAGTTAACTAATAGGTCTGAGAGAAAATCTGCAAACTCTTTTAGGAAATCAGCGTAAGGCCCAGGCGGTCTATATACGGTAGCCAAGGCTAGAGATAATAGGGATGTTTTTCGAACATCTAAGAGCGTAACATTTAGTACAAGTACTTCAAATGAAATAAACTTATAACCCGTTTTCTGAGTAACATTGAGAAAATCTCTATAGATTGTTGCAACACCGCCGCCACGACCATTCAGACGGGGCTCGTGCTTATAGGAGTATCCTGCTGGAGTAGACTCATTTAAACCAAAATAATCATTTGGTTTAAGCCAGGTTT
This sequence comes from Scardinius erythrophthalmus, assembly GCF_964197995.2. NCBI lineage: Eukaryota > Metazoa > Chordata > Actinopteri > Cypriniformes > Leuciscidae > Scardinius > Scardinius erythrophthalmus. The sequence continues at coordinate 7,613,875 of NC_138245.1, read as the reverse complement.
CAGTAAGGCAAAGTACATCGAAGCTATTATCTGTGACTATTTCATTTACAATAACTGCCTTAGGTGTGAGTGATCTAATGTTTAGAAGACCTAGCTTTAAAAATTGTTTTTGATTACCAATAGCAACATTTTCTGGTTTAATAACAATTAGATTTTTTCTAGATCCTGCAGTAGATTTATGATTTGATCTCACTAAACGAGGAATAGACACAGTTTCTATGCAATGTTCTACACTATTTATATCAGTTAAATTGGTGCAGCAGAGACTATGATTTGGACTTTTGTTTACTAGTCAAAAGGTATTTAACATTTTGGAGATGTTATCTGACAGAAGATCCGATCCGAATCTGCTTGGGTGTAAGCCATCAGCACGGTAAAGCCTAGGACGCTCCCAAAACAGATTCCAATTATTTACAAAGAGAAGTTTCTGCTCATTGCACCATGACATTAACCATTTATTAAGCGCAAATAATCTACTAAACTTTTCATGACCTAGTCGATACGTGGGAAGCGGTCCTGACACAATAATCGTTATATCAGGCGATGTGCTGCGTACCGTATCGATCAGATTCCTGAAGTCTTTCTTCAAAACCTCCGTTTGGCGCAGTCTGATGTCGGCCCCTCCCGCGTGCAGGACAACGGTTCCGACGCGCTCGTTCAGAATCTCGGGAACGTGAGCAGCGATTTCAGAAACACGAGCACCAGGAAAGCAGTGACTATGCACCTTACTTTTATTTAACGTAACGTGTACGTGTCGAACGATGGAATCGCCGATGATCACAGCATCGCGTTCTGTTTCGCGAAGAGGGGAGAAGCGGTTTTGTGTGGATATCTCGAAAACCGGGAGGGTCGGAGAGAGTTTTCTTGGTCTAGACCTGACTCGCGACTTCCGCTGCGGAAAAATCCAGGCTTCGTGATGGCATGTTGGAGCCGGAGTGAACGAGACCATGGCTGATCGCGACCTCGACGTTCGGGACCGATGTTGAGGAACGCACGGAGTAGACGAGGTCGGAGTCAGCGGGTTAGTAACATTAATCTCTGATTTGTGTGCCTCGGCACGTGATGTTTCGAGAGCCAAACGCCGGTCTATCAGCTCGGCTTTTCTTACTAAAAGGTCGTGGATCTGTTTCTCAACAGCTTCCAGCTCAGACTGCACCGCGTGAAGTTCAAATGTGTCCTCACCTGCACCAAAAGGTAGACTTCTTACATTTGATATATTCGCCATTTTAACAGATGGACAGTAAGTTAAGTTAGCAACGACGCTACCAGTGGTGCTATCAATATTAATACTAATTTATGGCTTAAGTCTTGGATATAATCCGTCTTTTCAGTGGTACGGGTGTAGAGTAGACGCACGATAGGCGAAAAAATGTTTGTTTGTAACTTAAATGAGTGCGGAGAAGACGCGTTCAGCCGTGATCCACGGACGTAACCTATAAGAGTATCCAGCGTTGGATCACAAGGCTTGAGACGCGTCTGCTCAACAATCCGCGTTATAACTATGAGGTGAGGAAAAGTAGAAAATGTTCGTTGTAAGTGAGTTTAAAGAGAAATCAAGAATTATAAATCAATCGATGGAGCTCCAAAGACAACAACGCGCTCAGACGCGACGCATGCGCATTCCGCAGGTGTGATAATAGACATATGTCGATGGTCAAAAAGTGTGGCTTTCTACTAAGAACATTCCTCTCCGCTCCGTGTCTAATAAGCTTGCCCCCAAATTCATCGGCCCGTTCACTATCACCAAAATTATTAGTCCGGTGACAGTCCGCCTCAACCTTCCTCCAGTGTACAAGAGAATTTATCCCGCCTTTCATGTGTCCAAAATAAAACCCGTGTTTCATTCTCATCTTAATCCGCCTGCCCCGGTTCCTCCCCCGCCGCGACTCGTAGATGGGGAACCTACGTATTCGGTACATCGTATCCTGGACTCGAGACGGAGGGGACGCGGGTTCCAGTACTTGGCGGACTGGGAGGGTTACGGTCCGGAGGAGAGGAGTTGGGTACCTGCTCGAGACATCCTGGATCACTCCCTCATCGATGATTTCAATCGACAGGTAGGGTCGTCTGGGAACGCCAGGAGGCGTTCCTAGGGGGGAGGGTACTGTCACGGTTGGTAGATCCGCTGTCTCATTCTAGTCTGTGTGTTTGCGTGTGTGTGTGAGTGTGTGGGTGTGTCTCAGTTCATTCATTGTTTCATGTGGGCGTTGTCACTGATCATCCTGATCTGCGGCAGCTGATTGTAATAATCACAGCCAATTTTATGCCCTGTCTTTCGTCTCATGTTTGTCAGATCGTTGTTTGATGAATCCCAGCCTGCGCCTGTTTATTCCCTCGTGTTCTGCCTGCACTGCACTGGACTGGATTATTCACCGCCGATCTCACCACGGATTCTTCACCTGCACTCTCATTGCGGATCGCCTGTCTCAGCCCCTGTGTCACGCTCTCCTGTTTGCTGTGTTCCTGGCGATCGTATGAAGAAGAATACGTTGTCTGTCATTAACCTTGAGTATTTGTTACCCAACAAATACATTGTGCACTCGCACTTGTTTCCTATCAGTTTGTCGTTACACTCTTGCAGAATTAAAATATAAGCTATGATCCACTCATATTCTTGAATAACTGGGTTTCATTCTGTTCCATATCACATATCATAATTATTATGGAAATAAATAAATGCAATTTAATGAAGTAAACCCTAGTGAAAAAAAAGTATACTTAAGCACAATGTATTCTTATGTACTTTAGTATAAATAAATGTTTTTGTGGCATGCTATAAATTGGTATACTTAAAGTCTGTTAAATTGGAACAACTAATTTTGTACTAAATGCATTTAGAACTAAAGAATTTTTTAATACTTGTTTGTGCTAAAGTGGAACTATTCCAAGTATACTTAAGTACACTTTAAATACTCTTGTATTTAAATTTTGAAATGCAGAATTCACTCAGCATAAACTTCAAATGTATTTTGGTGACATTACAATTGCAATTAAATTACACTGTAAGAGTGTTAAACACGTTAATATTATACCGATAACAAACTTTTAGAGAAAAGTCTCAATATAGGTGCAAGAAGTGGTGCGTGAAAATAAACTTGAAACTGTATAGAACATGAAAGAGTGTTAAACTTGAAACTGTTGGCTGACACAACATTAAATAGCATATAACTTGCAGATTGTTTTGCTTCTGACATTTTGTCTTGACGATCTCGTGTGACGCATGCATTGAAATTATTTTAATACATTTTACGTAGTTACTTTTCATGCAATTAACGCTTCTGAATTTATTTGACATTTGAACTTTTTTTGTAATTTACTTTTAATTGTAATTTTTGAGGACTGGTCAGGATAATTTTAATAGTTCATAGTAGGTGCATTGGAGTGTATTACAAATACACTAAAGTAATAAAACTTCTGATCAGGTTTCAAACTGACTATATGTTGTTTCTTTATTTGTCATAATTACATATTTACTTTTGTAACTACCGTACTTTCTATATGTATGTAAAGCTAAAACTACAAGCGCATTATCTGCTTTACACTCAGGTTGCTACTGTAAAACAAACTTTTTGCAAAACTTTAAACACAGTTCTCTACATTAGACACATCACTCAAAACTAACAGCTCTTTTGTTTCATTTAGAAAAGTCAAGTCAAGTCACATTTATTTCTATAGTCAAGTCAAGTCAAGTCAAGTCATCTTCCTTTATATAGCGCTTTTAAACAATGCTTGTTCCAAAGCGGCTTTACATTGATAATAGGAAATTAAAGTACAGAGAGCTTTATAGGGCTTTTTACAATACAGATTATATACAGGCGACAGTGGCAAGGAACCAAAAGGAACCGGGCGGCCAGTTCTCCTCTGGCCTAAGAACGAACAGTGTATGATTATGATTCAGGCAGCATTATAGGTCAGATTGGTTTGGAGCAATCAGAATATTATCCAGTTTCATCTGGTTGAAGATCAGAATCCTGCCGGTATGGAGACGGGTTTGTTCAGGACCAGTGCCGATGGCTGTCGTGTCGATGAGGCCTTCACAGGGGAGAGTCTAGTTGACACAATCTCTGCTGACACTTTAGGGATGTGTTGTGGTCGTGTCAAGGCGCAGGCCAACCATCTGATCTGGATACAGCCGGGATCCGGCTGATTACAGTAATACTCGGAATAAGCAGAAAGACTAACATTAGCATAGATGGCATTCTTCTTATGATGTAACGAGTACATCGGGTGCTATAGGAAGTGTTCCCGGTTCCGGCTGACCTAATTTATGCAGCCTAAATAATAAATTAACTGATTTGAATAATAGGAATGTATAATTTTCTATGTGTATGCCAGGTTAAAGAGATGTGTTTTTAGTCTAGCTTTAAACTGACTTCCCGGACAATGTTAGGAAGACTGTTCCAGAGTTTGGAGCTAAATAGGAAAAGGATCTTTTAGGTATTATCAACTGGCCAGAGTTTTGAGATTGCAATAGACGTGAAGGACTATAATGTGTTAAAGGATTAGTTCATTTTTAAAAAAACTTTTGCTGATAATTTACTCACCCCCATGTCATCCAAGATGTCCATGTCTTTCTTTCTTCAGTCGAAAAGAAATTAAGGTTTTTGATGAAAACATTACAGGATTTTTCTCCATAAGGGTCTTATCTATCTGATGCGCGTTCATGACGTCACGTAATACGCAATTACGTTGAAAAGGTCATGCTTGACGTAGGCGGAAGTATCGAGTCAGTGTTTACAAATGTGCGGAAGGAGGACCATATACACATATTCAAATGTCTTAGTGTCAGTTTATCGTTTAAAATTGCCATTTCGTGTGCGTATCCTGGGTGTTTTAATATTAAAAAGCCTAAAAGAAAAATTTCGTCAGGACAGAAAAGCGTGACCTTTTCAACGTAATTGTGTATTACGCGACGTCACGAACGCGCATCACAGAGCAAGGCGAGCATTTGTGCTTATAAAACTTAAACTTTTTTATTTATTTTTGAAATGGCCGATCGTTTCGCTAGATAAGACCCTTATTCATCGTCTGGTATCGTTTAAAGCCCTTTGAAGCTGCACTGAAACTGTCATTTGGACCATGTCTCACCCATTGCAGTCCATTATATGGAGAAATGTTTTCATCAAAAACCTTAATTTCTTTTCGACTGAAGAAAGAAAGACATGGACATCTTGGATGACATGGGGGTGAGTAAATTATCAGCAAAAGTTTTTTTTAAAGTGAACTAATCCTTTAAGAGCTCGCTCAAGAACTGCAGAGCAAAACCATTTAGTGCTTTGTAAGTAATCAGCAATATTTTAAAATGTATGCAATGTTTAATAGGGAGCCAATGCAGTTTTGACAGAACTGGGGTAATATGGTCATACTTCCTGGTTGTGGTAAGAAGTCGAGCTGCTGCGTTTTGGACCAGCTGTAATTTGTTTATTAAGCGTGCAGGGCAACCACCCAGTACAGCTTTACAGCATGACAATAATCTAGCCTTGAGGTCATGAACGCATGAACTAACTGTTCCACATTTTTCATTGAAAGAAAACACTGCCATTTAAATGCCACTGTCATTTCCCGATTATCTACACATAATGATCATGTGTGAAAACACTTATACATAATTTGTTCACTTAGAAATCAAAACTCAGTGTCTCTCTCATACACACACAAACACACCGCTTTAGAAATAAAGTTGACTTTCTGACTTGGCTAGTATGCATATTCATATTTAGTATATACAGTACTGTGCAAAAGTCTTAGGCATGTTAATATCCCAGTAATATATTGTAATAATCCAGTGAGATTTGTGTATGCACAAGGAATCTGACAACAGCCAGGATGATCTGATCTCACCATCATCGAGTCCGTCTGTGATTACCTTCCTGCAAAGCTACAGTACTGTGAAAAGTACTGGCACTTGTGTTAAAATGCTGTAAAGTGAGAATGCTTTCAAAAATAAAAATCACAAATTGAATTTATTTATGATTTAACTTCTATTAACTAATTCAAATCAATATATGGTGTATATATATATATATATATATATATATATATATATATATATATACACAAGATACAATATAGATTGTTTCGCAGTAGCTTCACAATAGTAACAAATTCAAATTCTGCTGTAAACCAGTTCTAACAAGCCAATAGTGTCATTATTCAGCTCAAGTCAAGTCAATATTGATTCAGTTCAGTTCCATAACTGTGTAAAATTCATCTGTTGTGCATACTGTATATCAGAGGTGTGGACTCGAGTCATGTGACTTGGACTCGAGTCAGACTCGAGTCATGAATTTGATGACTTCAGACTCGACTCGACAAAATGTACAAAGACTTGCAACTCGACTTGGACTTTAACATCAATGACTCGTGACTTCACTTGGACTTGCGCCTTTTGACTCGAGAAGACTTGCTACTTCCCATGAAAACTGGGGAAAAAACGTTCACACGCCGCTCTGTTTATCTGCATCTGTGAAAAAATGTGCACCACCTGTATGCATGCAGAGAACGCGCGCGCTGCCTGCACGACATCCAATCACTGTAGTCCCGCGTTGTTTTGATTCGACAGCATCTAAGCAGGCACATTGCAAGACAACCAATGAAGCGCAACAAGCACAACGCATGCTACGAATTTGAACGAATGAAGAGGACACGGAGACCGACAGACTTGACAGAGCAGGTTAGTTATGATATAAAAAATCTCTGCTCTCAGATTCTGTCACTTTTATTACGAAATTCAGACAATAAATACCGTTTTGGCGCTTGTAAATGTGACACGACAGATCCCTAGCGGCACGTGAACCGATCATCTCTAGCTGATAGTAAATAACGTTAAACACGAATGAACACTGTTGAAAGATACAGTACAGCTTACCGAAATGTATTTTCCTCATACATAATATCGAGCCATCAATCAAAGGGGTCAATAAAACAGTTGGAGAACAATTATGTCACATAACATTTGCCTCAGGAAAGCATTTAATGACCATAATATAGGCACGTTAGTTGGCTAGAAAAAAGAGCTATAGAGAGTATTTTGCTAAATATGTGTACTATTGCATGTTTATTATATTTTTACTTATATCATTAAATAAAGTTGTTATTATAATAAAAAAAATGCATTATATTTAATTTGTGTTATTTTTAACCTTAAATAATACTGCCAGCTGATAGGGCTCTCTGTATGTTTAGGCTACAGCATTAGGTGAGTTGTTTTTTTCTTGAGAAAAATGAATGCCTATCTTGTGTAGCCTACCTAATATTTATCCAAATGAGTCAATATTAAATCAAATCATAATAAGTGAATTGAACTGAAATAATAAAAAAGCGTAGCTTACCATAAATTGAACCATGTAAACATTGTAACATGTTGTCACTAAACCTAATAAAATTCAGTTTAGTTACTAAAATGTTTTGACAATACACTTATTGTGATGCAAAAATTACAATTATTAATAATTGCATCACAGTTGCACCTAGGAGTGTGACGGTTAGTATATAACCGTGAGACCGACGGTTATAGTTGAACACCATCATTAGATCTATATAACCGCCAAAACCGTGTTATTAAAATATTTTTTACAAAAAAATTTTTTATCATAGAGAATGTTTAAATACTAATTAAAAACAATTGTTAACAGTCTGTGTTATTAATGGTCTACGTCGTTTCCAACTGTATTTGATTCTTTGCCAAGTACCCCCTGACCGACCCAATTATTTTAGATAGAAATAAAAGCTATGATATAATGATATGCCATCATTATGCGATTTATTAAACAAATGAAAAACATTTGCAATTATAAACATTAGCAATGAACATTTGCAATCGGGAGACATGGTTTTTACCACTTAATGAAGTTTTGTTTTGTAAATCGTCAGACATGATTTTTACCACTTCATTAAGTTTTGCTTTGTAGAAATCCTTTCTTTAAAGCGAAGTTCGTTTTGTACAAATTGTATCTTAATTTTAATAAATGTTTCATCAACCAATAGGCTCTATGTACGATCGCTTCCGCGTTTTGTCTCAGCCCGCCCAGTTACATCCGGTGCTGCGTCAGAAGCCGTTTTTGCATTAGGTGGAGATAATGGCAAATTACACTCGCTGTTTACAAACACTTCCTGCGGTTAACGTGAATGATGTTAACAATATTGTGAGGCAGTTAACTGTCACACATATGAGTAAGATAGAGAAGTTCTTTAAATTATAAATTTCAAGCTACATCAACAACTTTGAGGGTGAGTATTCTCTCATATTGCAAAAAAATCCGACTAGCGAATCAGTTTCTAAAATCGTTGTCTCCGTTTCTGAGAAAATGAATTTTATTAAAGTGAATTGTCCTATAGAACGCGCTATGCGGAAGTAAAGACGCCGGCTGAGATCCTACCGGAAATACGTTAGCAGCGTTCGTGCATAGAGCCTATTGCATGTATTTAATAATTAAAACCTATTGATGCTAGGCCTGTCGCGATAGTCGATAAGTCGATTAATCGCACGATAAAAAAAATGAGCTCGATAATTTTTCCGGCCGCGATAATTCCATTTGCATGCTTGTTTGTTTTCCTCGTCTCTCTCTCTCTCTACCAAAGAGACTGGATGACCACTCTCGGTTCTTTAGCGTATAGGAGGAGTGAACCCTCTTGTTGTCAGTTGCATGGTCTTTGTGTGGGGAGGCGGCGGCGCGGCGCTTGTCAGTCACATGGTCTTTGTGTGGGAAAGCGCCGGCGGGACTGTTTGCGGCTACTGCCGGGAGAGAGAGAAGATGCTAGTTGTGAGTTGCGACAGCGAGCCCGATCACATGAAAATGCATATCTATACCACGAATGTTATTTCTCGTGCCATTTATACGCCAAAAATAGTTTTTGCGTGCATATGATACGCTCTTTATGGCGTGTAATACGCACGCACTCCTCACCCCTAATCCTAACCAAGTATTTTCAGTGCGTAGCATACACACGCAATAAAGTGCGTCTCCGTCTTCCCGACAGTACACAATCACTTGACAAAGTAACAGGAGGACAAAGTAACAGTGCAAAATTGTGCGATATGGCTTGTTGAGGCTTTTTTTTATTTGTTTACAAAGGTCCTAACTGTCAGTTTTGCCTGTTATGGAATGTATCACCATTTAATAATGTCTAAAGCCTAATGTTTAATATTTTTTGAAGTGCAATTTTGTTTCATTTTATATATTAACAGACATTTATTTTGTTAACAGACACTAAGAGTCCATTGCTTTCATTGTTTTTGGTTGTTTTGTTCATTTTTTTGGATATTTAAAATGTTTTCCGTTTTCAATGTTTAATATTCTTTAGAAATAAAAGTTTATAGATCGTTGAAAAGGTGTACCTGCATTATTATGCCATTATAATTATATTAAATGAAAATGGTCTCAGAACGACAATATTATCGTTTATCGCGATAATTTCTTGGACAATTTATCGTCCAGCAAAATTTGTTATCGTGACAGGCCTAATTGATACTTTGCAGTCACGTGACTACCACGGATACCTGGCGGCCAACAAATGGGTATTTTCAACGTTGAGTCCTGTCTTTCTAGTAGATATCAAGTCTGTTAGCGAGCTAGCTGCATAACTACGGACTAGGATTAACTCCAAGGTAACTAAATTGTGTAAAGCAGACAAGTTTTTTTAAGATAATCGAGCAGTAATAATTCCTCCGTAAATAATCTAGCTCTACTGTTGGGTCATCTCTGGTTCTCATTGAAAATCATAGGTTGTTTTGAGGTTTGCGATATCTATCACACACTTCTGTTATTGTTAGCAAAAGACGACAGCTGTTACTGTGCGTTCACACCGCCACCGGCGAGAGCGTCAAAGTGCCTGGAAATCATTAATTTTCAATTAATTTTGCCGCTCTCGCTGGCGGCGGTGTGAACGTACAGTTAGCCTAGCTTAGACTCATAACACAAACACCTGACTCGCCGAACCAGCTGGTGAATACTGGTGGTGTTGATTGACAAAACTACAGTAACTTAAAGACACGATTAATTACATGATCATACACCCATTGTATTCAATCAAATGTTGAAATTACCTTTGATGGTAATATGCACAGACGTGTGTTTACTGTGAAGGTTGCTTATCTCATCTGCGGTTAGTGCATCCAATTGCACAACAACTATCTGGCATGTCGTTTACACCTCAAAACACCAACTTTTGTATAGCAAAACTGGCGACCCTTGATTAGTTTACTGGGTTTCATTGCTGGAGAACGACGTTCTTGCCCGCCAGCCAGTACTTGTGACGTCACGTGCAAAGTATCAATAGGAGACAATAAATAACCGTGACATTGAGGCTCCGATGCGCCGCGTTCACTTGCATTGCATTGTGAAGCTGAACTAGAGCGCATCTCATCGTAAATGAATGAAACTCAGCGTAGGCCTCATACATTAGCATTAAATATATTTGCTGCATCCTTTCTAGAACAGACAAGGGCATTCTTGCGGCTTTGAAATCTGGTCAAAAAAAGTTGGTGCGGATGATGAGTTTTGTGATGCGGTTGCGGATGAAATAATACACCATTCGCGTATCTCTATTGATAACAACATTGAACACTACACAAATATTACTTTTATTCAAAGCCCCCCCCCCCTCCGACAGTTATGTTACGAACGAACCGTCACATTTGACTCACGTCATAACCGTCATCACCAAATCTGAAACCGGCACACCCCTAGTTGCACCCATCTCCCGCCCCCCCTTCCTTCCTGTTCAGCAGAAGAAATAAATTCATGTGAATTTTTTAGTGAAAATTAAATTTTCTGTTTTTTTACTGTATTTGATTAATGTCATTGTATAAAAAGAGGTTTAAATAAATACAAATCTTACAGACATACATGATTTGTATGCATTTTATTTCTGTGGTAAGACGACTTGAAATGACTCGAAACTAAAATGGTAGGACTTTGGACTCGACTTGAGACTTGTTGGCTTTGACTTTTGACTCGACTCGGGACTTGCCTCATCTTTGACTCGACTTGACTTGGGACTCGAGTGACTTGCATAACAATGACTTTGTCCCACCTCTGCTGTATATACAGTGTATTTGTGCACATACATGTACGTCTGACAAACTCCTGTACACTCACTGCACACTGAACAAGCAAAAGACACAAGATAGTAATGCTTTACAATTTTCACATCCGTGTGCAGTTTGGTGTGTGGCTAATCATTTGATGGTTGTGTGTAAACCATAAAAACACAATTTTTGGAAGAGTTCAAATAGTTTTGAATTAAGTGTTTGCTTTTGCAATAGATGTCTGATGTTTTGAATGTTTTGTTTGTGTGTTTTGTGGTTTTGTGTGTAGATTTTCAAGAAATGGAGCCAAAGTTTCAGAAATTGTAAGCAATTTAAAGAAAGACAAAAAAAAAATTAAGCCTTTATGTGTTTAATATCACTATTAGTAAGGATAGCATGATCACTGTATAATTTAATTCAATATATTTAAAGTGTATCTAAAGTATACTAGCAATAGTTCCATTTCAGCACATTAAAATATACTTAAAGCTGCAGTCCGTAACTTTTTTTTGGGTTCGCAGTCCTTAACTAACACAGATTAATGTGCTGTTTCCATTTATAATTCTTAAGTTTAATAATCAGTAGCAAATATCCAATGCTCTCCATTGACACAGTTATTGCACATTGAAACATAATGTGCAGCAGAGTACTTGGTATGACAATGGTGCTTTGGTAAGAATGTTGATTCCATAGAGAATATAACGCTTTAAGTTGTGTATGTTGTTTTTATGAAAAATGTGTGTGTATCTGTTCTTTATGGTGTATAAAGACTGAAAACATGGCTTTGCCATAAAACAGCGTATTTCTCATTTCTGAAAGGTGACAGCAGTAGATTGCATCACTATGGTAACACAATAGCCTGCCAGAGTGTGGGTGGTATGTTGCATACATGTTCTACATTTAGCTACTGTAATTACACATTCAGCTGCTGAGAAACAGGCATGAAACGCATTGCACTACTGAATGAATTCGACACAGTTACAATTATTATAAAAGGTTTGGATTTACTATTGGATGGATTAAGAGTTACAAATGACTAGCTAAGCCAGGGTTCGAATTATGATTTCATCTTTGTGGGGGTCTCTTTAAAAAAAAAAAAAAAAAAAAGTAGCCTATGAGCAGGGGCGGTGTAGCTTAATAATGTAATATAAAAATTTGTAAATATAATACAAATTTAATTTAAAACGAAAGCGTTGGTAACACAATTCAATTTAAATAGTACATTTGGTTTACGACAAATTTAAGTGTGTACTTAAGTGATCCAGTGGTAAAACTTTTGCCAAGCGTGTCAGAGGTTCTGGGTTCGAATCCGTACTCGTATAGGTTTTCTTTTTTATTTTGTCAAATCCGATTATGTTTATCAGTGGTTGTATATCAGGCAGAGACACGTTTGTGTGCATTTTGTTTTGTAATTTCACTGGAACGAATAGAGACTCTCCACAACGGATTGAAGCGCGCGTCCGAGTGAAGAATGCGCGAGCCACAAACAAACACAGTATCCGCGCCACTGATCGCACCGGCAACGAGCACTTTGATCACTTGATTTAAGCATAAGGATGACGATCCGAGATCCCGTGAGATCCATGTGTTTGGCATCTTGTCCTATCTTTTAAGTCATGCTACAGTAGTCTGAAGGAAAAAGTGCTTTATTTGTAATTTAAAATAATGGTGCTGATGATTTTTAGAGACCCCCACAGGTGTATGATTTTACTGCTTTCATGGGAGCTCATCCTCTCTCTATGGGAGCTCAGCTCCCACTGGCTCCCACGTAATTCGAACCATGAGCTAAGCAGTGAAAAAACATTATGTCTTTGCTTATAGTTAGTAGACGATACAACGCTAAAATCAATATGTATTACTCTTCAGAATTGCACTCATCTTAGGGCCTGTTTACACCTGGTCACACACCATCACAACTTCTCCATTCAGCAAGGTGCGTCAACCATAACTCCATCCAGTTGTGATCTATGATAATTTATACACAGACCACACTGCTAGAACTGCCTGGTCCTGCAGATTTGCCCTATACAACATTAGGAGGATCAGGCCTTTCCTACACAACTCCTTGTCCAAGCTGTTGTTCTATCCAGACTGGATTATTGTAATGTTCTCCTGGCTGGTCTTCCAGCATGCACTGTCAAACCCCTGCAACTGATCCAGAATGCAGCAGCGAGAGTGATCTTTAACAAGCCGAAGAGAGCACACCTCACTCCTCTCCTCATAAAATTGCACTGGTTGCCTTTATTAGACAAAATAATAGTGAAAACAACTTCACTTCTAGAGACCTTATCCTGGCACTGCATACTGTTATACTTACAACACTACAATAAGAACACACATTACCAAAATATACATCACACTTAAGCATCCACCCAAAAACATTAATACAAAATGAATCACTAAAACAACTTATCTAATAGGCAACTTTTAACTTTCGTTCTAAAACCAACCATATTTGACATGCTCTTTACATCTAGAGGCAACTTATTCCATTCATGAGCCCCTGAGTATTCAAAAGACCTTCGACCGTACATTGTTTTGAAACGACATAATGTAATAGGCCTATCCATTAGACTCTGCCTGGTATTATAACAGTGTTTCTCACTTATCCTAGAAAAATACATTTTGAAATATGAAGGAGCTCTTTTATTGATTATCTTGTGTAGCATCTTTAATTTAAAATGCACAACTCTGCTTTCTATAGGTAACCACTTAAGATGTCTAAAATGGGAAGCATCAACATGTGTAAAGCTAAAACCAACCTTATCAATTTATTTTGAGATCTCTGTAACTTAACCAGCCATATTGGACATCCAAGAAATGCATGCGTACTCCAGATGACATAGCTCTAAACATGATGCAAGTATTTTTACATTTTGCTTATCCAAAAAACTAACACATCTGGCTAGAAATTTTGTCCTAGCATTAACCTTCCCTAGAATTTTCATATCCATACTTGTACCACTTAAATCATTGTCCAAAACACATCCAAGATAATTAACAGTGTTCTATTTGATATTACACAATCCTCTACCTTGATAGACAAGTTAGGAGCTTTGTTCAGTTTACTTCTCATCTCATATTATATGGACTCAGTTTTATAGATGGAATAAAAGTTTGTTATCTGAGAGCCAGTCTTTTACCCTACAAAGCTCCTCACCTAATACTGGTCTGAAACCAGTAGAGCAGAGTCATCAGCATATATAAACAAATTACAGTCACAAACAGCTTGCATGTCATTTATGAATAAGAGAAATAAAAGGGGGCCTAGGACACTTCCCTGAGGAACTCCTCAGAGAGTATCCCATCAATTTCTACCCTTTGAAATCTCCCAGTTAAATAAGAGTTCAACCAAGATGTTTCAACCACTGATGTTTGCCAGCCGTTGGCTCTGCACCTCTATAGCTAAACTCATTACTCCAGACCTATCCAGAAGCTTGCGTTCTGCAAGTGAACAGCGCCTTGTGGTTCCATCTCAAAGAGGCACAAAACCACTTTCACAGACCTTCACCTGGACTGTTCCCTGCTGGTGGAAGGACATGCCTACATCAACCCGAACTGCTGAGTCTTTAGCCACTTACTATTCTATATCTAATTTTTTTTTTTTTTTTTTTTTACTTTGGATTTTTTACTCTGCTAAACGATTACATGTAAATGGTGGTTAGATACAATCTTGATGCTATTTGTTAAATATTAAAGGAAAATGTTAGTAATTATACAAATTCAACAAAAAGTAATTCTGTTCAAATTATATCCTGTCTAATATGCTCTCTCTCACCAGTGCCCTAGAATATGGATGTTACCGCATAGCTATTGCCGCCCTATAATTATCGGCAGCCCTCTTTTCCAGCACTCTGTGTGTTGCATCATGAGCTACCTGGTTGTGTGCTCACCTTTGCCTGCTAACATTAAAGAGATGAAAGTAGCCTGAAGTACAAAACTGCCTGGACAAACAGCAAAAGGTCACGATAGATTTGTTGCTTTGAAATGTCACCATCTTCAAGCTTAATGCGAAGTCAGAGACATTTACAGTCTTGACCGAAGACCCAATCAGAGCTGAGACAGAAAACACTCACATTTAGTTCAATCGCTCACTTCAATTAATCATAAATCATGTGCTAGAAGATTCCTTTATTCCTTTATAAGTGAAAATATATCTTCATACAATCAAAATGCCAAAAAAAATCTGTATCAAAAACATTTTCAAAACAAAAGTGTTGGAAAAAAGTACTGTTAAATACAAAACTGTAGTGTTTTGTTGTGCCAAATCCTGATGAAGCTTTTCATCTTTCCCATGATCAGATGATGATATTACACTAATATGGTTTTAATTCAATACAAAAACAGAGTTATAAGATGAAGAGTTACAAAAATTAAAAAAGATCTCACAAGTTAGGAAAATTAGTGGTCATTAAAGTACCGCTGTATTCTGGCTGTTAATACTTGATACATTAAAGATGAATATGTAGGTGTATTTGGTGATGAAGCAAAGAGAAATGAGGTGAGCACAATTCACTGTAGCCCTTGAGATCTATGAATGAAATGAAATGGAGTTTACAGGCACCATGATACATTCAGGAGTATTTGTAGTACATATAGTGTAGTATTTAGCATAAAGTGTAGATAAATGGAAATTAGTATAGCAAATTATGTAATGCAAACCACAATCTTTACATTGTACTTTGAGAGTGATCATACATACATACGCTGGTTCAGTTACAGTTCTTTAAAAGAGGTGACTGATCAAGTAAGGCTTTCTTGTCATCGCTCTTTGGCTGAGGGAAGCTGTTTGTTTCTTATTAGTTAAAATATGCTCTGAACATGAGATTTACCAATAAGGACATTTAATTAGCTCAATGAGTGTGTTCTGCATTAGTGTTGCATCATGGACTGCCTGACTGTTTCCTCCAGGGATTTTCTAGTGATGAGAAGCCTGACCACATCTTCTTTCTTCTTGGTGAGTCTTTTTCGTGCCTGATCATGTGTCACCATGGTCATGTCCCAGCCATTCACCTAGAAATAACATTGAGAACACACAAAAACTAATTCAAGTCAAGTCAAGTCAAGTATATTTGTATAGCGCTTTTCACAATACAGATTGTATCAAAGCAGCTTCACAGTATTAAATTAAAATAATACAACAAGGTTTGTTTCTAGTGGAATTGATTGATTGATAAAATAAAATTAAATATCCCCAACTACATCCCCTAATATGACATTTAATGCCAAATATATAACTATATACACCGTATAAACAGGAGGACATCAAAAGGCTCAGCATTTTTACTGAATTGTTGGTCTTTTGCCACTTTTATCAGAGAAATAGAGAAAATGATATTGAAAAAAGGGGGAACTGTGTCTTGAAAGATTGCGAGCCAGATTTAAACTAGTGTTTCCCGTAGAAGCATCACAGCTCATTTGCTAACCAGTTTTGAATAGCATGAGGGTGAAAAGTGCATAAAATGGATGAAAACTAATAATCCTACAATTCCTTAAAAAGGACTTATGCCCTTTTACAAAGTCTTGATTTTGTTTTTCAGGTCTATTAGTAAATGTTTTAATGCTTGAATGTAAAAAAAAAAAAACAAAAAAAAAAAACAATTACAATATTTGACATTGTTGCAGCACCTTTCTTCCTCTGGGGTGCGTTTCCCAAAAGCATCGTTAGCCAACTATGTTCGCAAGTTCCGTCATTATCAGCATAGTTCAACGAGAAGGTGTTTCCCGAAACCATCTCTCGACTTGTGGTTAGAAGCAGAGTTTCTAGTTTGCATGACATGTGGACTTCATAAATCCTTATATGGAGCAAAATAAGCAAGCTGACATTCAGTACAACCTGTGTCTTTTATTTAGAATACATGCAAATGTCATTTACATCTTTTAGTTTGTCAAGAGATTTAAAGCGTCGTTGTTGAAGAGTGCACATGTGCATACGAGCTCTACTATGTAAGAA
This sequence comes from Scardinius erythrophthalmus, assembly GCF_964197995.2. Lineage (NCBI taxonomy): Eukaryota > Metazoa > Chordata > Actinopteri > Cypriniformes > Leuciscidae > Scardinius > Scardinius erythrophthalmus. The sequence continues at coordinate 7,596,893 of NC_138245.1, read as the reverse complement.
CGAGTCTATGATTGAATCTGAAAATAAAGCAAAATAACGAAAAATGAGAAATAGTCCTCAGATATGTCTGTAATTCATATCAAAACATCTAGTGTTAATTCGATCTCAAACAGTTTCATTAAAAGAAGTTATTACTCCACCACGTGCGTGATGTCATTAACCAACGTGGTTGAAAGACCACTTTGCGACAGTATGGTTTCAGGAAACAGTCGTGACTAGCTAGCTGATTTCTTCAACAATGCATCGTACTATGGTAGTGAACCAGCGAGTTATGTCGTTGTACGGGAAACGCACCCCTGTTTAGCTCCTGTCTGAAGCCCCTCCCCCTGAAAAGTGCAATGTGCTCTGATTAGTGGACTGGACCAGTGTGTTGTGACACTGTTGCCACGGTTGTTTTTTAGCGCAATTTTCCACCGGACAAAATTGCGATTGTTAACTCATGATTTCTGTTCTGTCTGTGCGCACCAATCTTGCACTTCTATCTACTCCTCAACCAGACCACCTAGAGACTTCGGGTTTTCGGCATTACGTTAAGGAAGGTCTAATCTCGGGAACGCACAAAAAAAATCCAGGAAAAGATTTACTATCTCTTAGTGTTGTGATCCCATGACGTGAGAAAATTGTGCTAAAACACTCACCGAGTTTTTATTACTTGTTTGTTTTGTTACACAAACCTGGCAACCCTGCCCATAACCACGAGTTTCAAAACACTACTAATGCTTAACCAGGCCTCGCCCCCTTTTTTGGGAAGTAATTATTAAAATGAGGAATATGTCATCCATTATTTAAATGAAAAATGTAACAAAGATTAATAAGACCTCTTTAAACTAACTGACAAACACAAGACATTGTAAAAAGGGCAGTCAACAGTATTTGGAAAAAAAAAAAAAAGACAGAAAAAAAGACACCATAAGTGTTTTTAGAACAATTTAGAACAAAGAAACAATTTAACAAATCAGACATTGTTACTTTTCTAGTGAAATTTCTGAAGACAGCATACAGTGCCAAGAGCAGATGTGAGCAGATGGAACTTCTGTTACTTATTAGAAAAGTTAACTCAGATATCCTGTTGTAAATTTAAAAGTAATGTATTACTTTACTAGTTACTTGAAAAAAGTAATCTGATTACATAACTTGAGTTACTTGCGATGCGTTACCCCCCAACACTGACTGAGTTTGCAGTGGGGGCGGCACAACATGTTTAGCCTAGAGCGGCAGTTGAGCTTGTGCTGGCCCTGGTCATAAGGACTACTTTTATACAGTGGTGTATTTTTACTTCGTTACTGTACTTAAGTACATTTTTCAAGTATATGTACTTGAGTGTTTTTATTTTGAGAAACTTTTACTTTCACTTCACTGCATTCCAAAGCATAGACATATCGTACTTATTTCATAAAAACATATCATTACCTGTTATTTTGAACTGAAGAAATGTGCAACATGACGCAATAGCAGTGTACGATTCGTGAACAAACTGATTTTTTCCATTGAACCTATTAAACCGATTCTAAAATCGTCCCAAATGATTAATTTGCGAATTGGACTAATCCGACTGTAGCGGTTCTCGATTCAACAACTTACTGATTCAATGTTCCGTTCAGAGCGAGTTAGGCTAACTGAATTAATAAGTCTGACTCAAAATGAGCCAAGAAACAGGAGATCCTCTGAGCTTGAGTGTGCGTGTGACTGATGACGCGAAAAGCTATAATATAAATATCTGCATCCAGTAATCTTCCTGACTAGTGTTGTCTACTTGACAATTCATAATAATAATAATAATAATAATAATAATAATGATGATGATGTTTGACACAGCAATTCCAATGGATTATATAAAATATATAATATAAAATGAATTAAGTATATACACATAAAATTACAAAACAAACATTCATCGATCAGTACCTCAAACAACTTGTAATAGTAAGCAAGAAATGACTAAGTCACAAAATAATAAACAAACAAAATAGACAAAAATAATGTCACAGCTCCCTCTTGTGGAGATTCATTTAGTAAAATCAGGTTTTGTTTTGGACAAAAATCTCAGCGAGAAAACATTACAACATGGATGACAGGTTTGTGCCTCTCACCTGCATAATTTTGTCTCCTATCCTGAGACCAGCCACTTCTGCAGGTCCACCTTTAGATACACGTGTGACATAGATTCCCTGTGAAATAAATAAAGTTACAAGGGTCACTTCTGAATTAGGGTAACAGGACAGTCCCCGGAAATGTCCCTGTTTTACAGAACGTTCAAAACACCAACAAATACACTACAAAAGCCTGACCAACATAGGCTGCTGGTTACCAGAGCCATGGTGTAGTAACTATTTTCACCAGTAGAGGGGGGTGCAATGCAAGCTACGCTCAATGGTGTTTTTAGCCCCCAATGGCTCCTTCCAGGCAGCTAACCCTAACCTCAACCTTAAACCTACCCATCCCCTCGCTGCCTGGAAGGCGCCGTTGGGGCCTAAAAACACCAAACACCAAAAGCTACACTGATTACTTAGTCACACACCGCCACTTCAGCCATGAAGAAATGAACCCGAATGAGAGCAGAGCACTATTATAAATTATCCAAAAGAGACATTGTTATTGGTTTCAAGGTAGTCACATTAACTATTCATGTTAAATAAAAGTCACCATGAAATCAAAATTTATATTGCGATTCATGATTTATCCATACACATAATTTTTTTTTAATTCGTATGCCCTTCGTAATCTTTAATCAAAAATGTTAACATTCCCTCCATTTAGGGTGTGTTTACAAGTCAACGATGTACTAAAAACAAAAAGGTTTTCCTTTGCGTTTTTTGCATACGGACGACAACGTTGTCTAAACAATCCCCGATCACATGGATCCGCGAAAACAGCTAAATATGCTGTATTATTCATGCCAGGCCAGTAGTTGGCAATGTCACTTTGTAAAGAAACACTACGCGCCTATAGACTGAACACATAATACGCATGACGTCAGTCACCGGTTTTAACATATTCACGTTTTTGTAGTTTACATGAAGACGATGATGCTATCGCTTTCAAAAACTTGCACTTTGAAAACAGTTTTCAGAGTTTTCAGGCACCCAGAATGCAGTTGTCATGTAAATGACCAGTCAAAACGCATAAAAAGATTCCCGTTTTTGTTGTTGAAAACAGTGTTGTGTAAATGCCCCCTTAGTTAGCAATGCCCCATTTCTCACGATCCAATCATGTCCAAAAGGACGAAATCAAATTCCACCCTACATTTTGTCTCTCTGTCAACCCATGAATCATTAGGAGTCACTGAGAACCAATGAACAAGTGTATGTGGGTTTTACCTGATCTCTGATTAGTTTTATACTTTTGTTGATGTTTTAATTAGACATTGGTATAATTCAAATTAATAATGGTAGTTAATAGTCTCTTAATGGCCTGTTTAGCTGAGCCATTCATAGAACAAAAAAAAAACAAAAAAAAAACACCTGACAATTGATAAAATAATATAGACACTTGCATTTGAAAGATTTTACTTTCAAATAAATGTGCAACAGATTTGTAAAAGGTGTTTTTATGCATGTTTGGCTCTGGTTTTTGTAGCATTTATACTCTTCTGACCACTAGGGGTCACCATGGAAGACGGGTGTCGGAATGTTTCAAAGAATAGACACAATGGGCCAGTTATTCAAAGGTAAGCTGATCGGATTGGATCAAATCTTTAAAATGGGTTTTTCAAAAGGGAAAGAAGGAATCTGAAATCAGATTAGATCACGGAATCCAATCCTAGTTTAAATCTGGACCAAACCTTCAGTTTGTGTTGTTCAAAACTTGTCAGTAGGATTTGGATAACCTTGATCACACTAAATAACAGTATTATCCTGATCCCAACGGGGTAGGATTTCACGGTGGATTCCAGGAAGAAAATGTAGTAAAACTTTAAAATTGGTCAAATAATACATTTGTATCATTTAATGTATATACTTTTATTTATATTTTGCACTTGACTTGTGTAACCGTTGTAATAGTGATAAAGTAGATAAAGTAGACATAGGCTACCAATTAAGCTATTCAGTATAGTAAAGTAAAAATAAAATACAAATAAAAATGATCTTGTCCCCATGAAATAATCCCCCAAACAAACCAACAATAACAAACATAAATAATAATATATTCCATTTTTCTGTCATTCATCACCGTATATTAATTTCAAAGAAACAATCATCAGAGTTGAGCCTGTCAAAAATAATGTCTAACAACTGCATCCCTTACTATACGTCCAGTCAGTCCCTCATTCTGACAGAACGCCAGAGGTTGGTCTGGTTCTTCAACAGGCTCAGGTGCATCATAAACATCATCACAGAGAGATGCGCCTGGTAGCGATGTTGTGCAGGACAATACACGTAAGTATTATGTTGCATGCTCCCTGTGGTTCCACTCGCAAGTAGTTAAGGCATGCAAAGCGCCTCTTCAGAACTCCATTTAAACGCTCAATTGCACATCTCGAGCAGTGTTGAAGCATCCCTGCGCAGGTGTGGTTGCTGCAAGAAAAGGAGTCATCAGCCATGGTAGGAGTGGATAGACACTGTCTACTAATATTATGCCATCCGGTCGGTTGGTTTGGAGCTCTTTGTATAAAGCACTCTCTCTCAGGATGCGTACATCATGTACAGACCCAGGCCACTTCACGACACAGTTTGTGATGATGAGGCCAGCATCGCCCACAAGTTGGATGTTGGTGCTGTGCCTCCCCTTTAGATTGATGTACTCCCAATCCCTCTCATGAGGTGCTTGGATATGCACATGATTGCAGTCAATAGGTGTTTCTAAATGTCAAGGATACTTCCTTGGCAGGACTGGTCCTTCCAAGTCACTTCCTTCAGAGGCTAGGCGAGGCTCCTCTTTAGGAGAACACTATTCGGAGAACACGTAAATAGAACAGGCTAGCAAGTGCACGTCAGTGCGTCATTACGTCAGTGAAAATGAAAAACAGAGCGTTGTTCACTCAGGCAATATAATCGTTTTTAAATCAATAAACTCCTTTTTAATCATATTGATTATTTGACTGTCAAGTGTGTTTAAACAGTGCGGGTCAATTTGACCCATAACATAATGGATGAAATTATTTTTTAAAACAAATGTTTGGTAACGTAAATATATTTACATTTGAAAGCATATTGACCCGTTAACGCTCCGACTCCGTTAACGTCCAACATTTAGAATTTTTTTAACAAGATAGCAAAGCTGTGCGCATAGGATTGTGGGTGATTTGAGAGCGCGAAGAGCGCGAAGGCTACACATATGCATCCTTTCCTGTATATGGGATATTTTTCGAACGAAGGACTCCGTCCTTGGTGGAAATTCCGAGGATCCTCGACATTGGAACAGTCCTTCGACGGATGTCGTTGACGTAGCATCCTCGAAATTCTGGCTTCCGAGGATCCTTCCTTGACATTGAGAAACGCCTAGTAACCCCAATAGTATTGGGCATGTTCCCCAAAAGATAAAACTTGTGCTTGGTCTGGGCAATCTGGACATCCTTTGGAAGTGAAACAAACTGATTGACCAGGATGGCCAATGCAATTGACACAGCTTTCACTACATCACTCACAGTTCATTTGTCCACTCCTATATTATCACCAACAACTTGGTAGAAAGTCCCAGATGCATAGAAGCGCAGACCAATGAGGACCTGTTCTTCCACAGACAGACTGTGACTCCTTCGGGTTCTCCGTTGAAGTTTTGGCCTGACAAGGTCTGCAATGTACTTAATATCCGCATTCCCAAAGCGAAAGCGAGCATACAGTTCTTCAGTGGTGTATTGCTCCAGTGGTTGTGCACGCTCAACATACACCCTTTGACGGTATCCTCTTCCACCAAAACGGTGGTAGCGATGGACAATACCTGCCATGTCAGTGCCTCTCTCTAAGCCCTCTGAGAAAGGCTGAATATAAGATGGCTGTCAAATACCCACACACCAATTGGCTGACGTGCTGTGACTTGTGTTCAATTAAAGGTTCCGTTTTTCCTGTGTTTTTGAAGCTTTGATTGTGTTCATGTTTCGCATGTAAAAAAACAAAGTATTTTTCACACAATTTACTTATCTGTATACCGCTGTTTTCTCTGTCCTAAAAACGGGCTGATGACTTCCTTGTTCTATGAAGTCCCTCCTTCAGAAATACGTAACGAGTTCTGATTGTGCCAGCGGTTCCTGTGTTGTGATTCGACAGCAGCTTAGCGCACGTTGCCCGGAAAGGTCACGCCTCTTACCATAACGTGGAGATGCATGCGCTCAGGGAAGGCCAGACAAAGGTGATTTGACTCCGGGATGAAAATAACAGCGTCTCGACGACATGGCGACAAACACACTCTACAAACGCAACTCTTCCTCTTCTCCGTGGGAGCGCAACAAGACCACGCCCCCTTTTTTTGTGTATTCCTGTGGGCGGAGGTTAGTCAAAAAACTGTACTAGTGACGTCATTAAAGAAGGAAGTAGAGGGATGTAGTCCAAACCGGCCGTTCGATGTAGCCTTTGAAACTGGACTTCTATTAAATAAAATATCTTGCTTGGCATTGAACTTTGAGTTTTATCATTTTACAGGTATTATTTATGCTCTAACAGCAACATTACACACTAACTAAAGTTTGAAAAGTGGGATCACGAAGAACAGGACCTTTAAATCAATCATGCCTAAGGCCTATAAATACTATGTTCATTACAACAGATGAGGTGGAACCATGGACTCAAAAGGACCTAATTTCACTGTTGCAGAAACCCATGCACTGCTGAAGGGTGTTAAGTGCCATTATGCCTCAATAGTAGGAAGCTCTGTTGCGGGTGGAATGGTGACTAACAAAAGGAAGAAAGACATTTGGGTTGAAATCACCCAGAATGTGAACGCAATGGGGTCTGGCCAGAAGAGGAACTTGGAGCAAGTGAAATTTAGATGGAAGAATCTGAGGGCCAGAGCAACAAAGGACCTTGCTGAAGCAAAAAACACCCAAACAGGCAACAAGCCTTTAAGAAAGGTGAATACACAGATGTGGTTCTGGACATTATTGGAGGTGAGAACTCTAAAGCTCTGCACGGGATTCAAGGTGTTGTAGGGGAAGGTGAGCCTACGATTGTGGAGGAAAGTGAGCCAGTTCCTCCTAATGCAGAGGAAACATTCATTCTGGATCTCAGCCCTATTATTGAAGAACAACCTGGATCCTCACTGGTAGAGCCAGCAGTCACAGGAGCTCAGAAAAGAGGCTTGAAGCGTCCTTTGCCGAATAATAATGATGATGCCTATGTATCACTTCTTAAAGTGATCCAGTCCAATGTTGCTTTGAAAAACCGGCATAAAAGTAAGACGGATTACCTGATCCTGAATAGGAAAAAATGGGATTTCCAAATCCAGATCATTTTGATCCAGATTAAATGTTTTGAACAACTGGCCCAATATGACACATTTGCTTCAACTGTTTCAGTGCTCCAGGAAGCCTCGATCTGCCCACCACTAGAAGCCGATTCACTCGGAAGAAAAGATCACAATTTCTGTTTCATGCTGACTTCAAAAACCGTTTGTATGTCAGAGTGACCAGATTTCCCCTTTTTCTGGGGACAGTCCTGGTTTTTGACGTCCTATCACTGAAAGTGTCTTTGTTTTACAGCATGTTCAAAACACTGCAAAAAACTTTATTATTTTGACCAACAGAGGGAGCTAAAAGCTACATTAATTACTTGGTCACACACCATTACTTTAGCAATGAAGAACTTAACCTGAGCGAAAGCTATTATCAACAATTATCATCATCAAAAGAGACACCGTTATCGGTTTCAAGTAAGTTACATATGAACTATCCATGTTGAAACTATACTGTTTGTGTTTGTATATTTCAGGGCCAGAACAGGATGCGGGACTGTTTTGAACACAACTTTAAACATTTCCAAAAGTTCTGCTCTTAAAATGTAGTAATTCCCACACATATCTTATCTATACCACAATGGTGAAAGTACACTCCGATATGAATAAAAAAGTTGCAGGACATACTTTATTTTTTGTTTTTGTAAGGTCAACTGAACTGTTTACAATGGTTAATATAAACTATTTTTCATAGTGTTTTTTAATGAATTTTATTAAAACCAGTTAGGATCAGTTTGCCCCGCAAACAAGAATGTATGCATGAATTGTATGTACTATATAACAGGACGGGATTATAACACAGTGCGGGATTGTTTAACACACAATTTTAAACTTTCCCGAAAGTTACTCCTTCACAATGCAGTAAACCTAACTAGGGTGTAAAGATCCACTTCCAAAAGAACAAACATACAATAGCATTAGAAAACAACATTTGTAATTACGGTATAGAGTATATTCAGTTTGTGAAAATGACAAGACTGAATACAATTAGAAAATGTTTAAAAAACTGTTAGAGTTTTATTTATCTTATAAGTCGTATATATTATGTTTAGTTTTTGTAATGTGGTTTTGTAAAGTGATCATTTTGTTATTACACTGTTTTGATCTATTTTGCTGTTTGCAATAGTTACCATTTTTCATAGTGCAATTTTGATTAGCCTAAACGTATTAAAGAAGTCAGTTTGGTCTGTAATCATCATAATTTATTAATCATAATAAAAGTATAGGAAATAAACATACAAAAAAAAAATATTGTCCCCGTTTTTTGATTAATTAAGAAGTGTCAGATTTGTGTCAGATGATATTTTGATCACTGAACTAGGAAATGCCCTGTTTACACTTTAAAGACACTGACCTCAGCAGCAGAAAGGAGAATGCCTCACTCTAACTATAATCAATTTTTACTAAACATGATTTTTCACCTTGTCGGCCTTGTCTTCAGAAAATGGATTCTGGCTTGCATCTTGGTCGATTCCCCCTCCAATGCTGAATCCTAGTATTAAATTATCGCCTTCCCGTAATTTTTGAATCTCAATTCGTTGCTGAAATAAAGAGAGAAAACAGACACACTAAGTTTATGTTTCAAAATGTTAGTTAGCTATCAGCAGCATAGGCTGATAACCAAAAATGCTGTCTAGGTAGGCGGCACAAAGGCACAGCTGTTTATGACCATATATAGCAGCACTACCTACCTGAAACACATGAACCACACCTGCTTACGTCACACCGGACTGAGTGACATCAGAACAGTTCAAATATGGACAATTAAACCCCAACTAAATTGCATCTTTCAGTACTGACTGAATCCCCTGAAGTAGCTTAGTACAAACATGTACATAGTACATAAGTGCTATAGCTAACTTATATGCCTCATTCAAACAGTATTTCAATAAGCCAACACTCTCTGGTTTTTGTCTATATTACTCGTAAAACGTTTGGTTTCGTTAAATTGTGTCCCATTACAATTATTTATAATATATAACATAAAGTAAAAAATAAATAAAAATATAGAAACTATTATAACCAATTATTTATATAACATCAATTAATGTTCACTTTGTCCGCCCATGGCTAACGTTAGCCTAGCATGCTAACCATTTCCATTATATCAACTGTTAGCTTAAACTCAAATAAACTTAACTAAACTTTCCTGTTGTGTCACAGATTAGTGTTGGGAATAAAAATAACGCTTAAATTAACCACTTCTCAGTCAAACGATATCAAATGGATCACTGTCAGAATTAAAAACCACCAAAGCACTGCACACAAAGCTTAGTGCAATAATGCTAGTGTAACAGTTACATGCTAAAACTTTTATCATACTGATCGCAAACTCACCACAACAGCTGTGACAGGCTGGCCGGGTATGAACGACATTTTCTGCTCGCTAAAACTTTTATTCCCTGTTTGTTCTCCTGGGTGTTTATTTCAGTGATTTTTCACTGATATAATGTGAGTGAGGGTGTTGGTGATCGGTACGGTTCCTCCCCTTTGACTATTGTGTCATGCTGGGCTGGGCTGCACTAAACACACCTTGTCCTTAGGTCTACATTACAGTTATTTCGTATTTTTCGTCTAATTAATTCATTTTCTTAATCAAATAGTCAAGTGAGCATGTGTAAACGTTGATGCGATTAATTCAGGGGTATAACATTTAAACATTTAAACAGTGATTTGGCTGTCATGTAGACAAGAACCACCAGCAGATGACAGTGTTTGATCATCAGTATATGTTATTAGCAAGGCCAAAAATAACCAAGGTCTTTCTCTTCTTCCGTATTAGAAACTAAAATTAAAATTTAAAAAAAAAAATTTTTTTTACAGTCTATGATTAGAAACGGGAAGAATGATTGTCTGGGTGGGTGGTATGATTATCATGAAGTGATATGGTCATCTTTTACATTTCTGAATTAAAAATTAATTTAGTTATTTTTGATGGACACAAATAAAACATTCAAAGGTGGTGTAACAATCTTGTGATAATAATAAAGAAAATATAATATTTTAAGGCTAAAAAAACTATTTTAGCCGTCTTTTTTATTATCATTAAATAAAAAAGCAATAAACATAAGTTTTCTTTTTAATTATTAATATTTTAAAAACTTCAAAAGTCAGTGTAGTATATCTAGAATTTTCTTTATAAGGGAACGTTTTGTTTTTCCTCACTTATGATAAACTCATGTTTATATTATAAAATTTATGAATGTATTCTAACGACTTTGAAAACTTTTCAAAGTTTTGAACATGCACTTGTGTATTGAACATGCACTTGTGTATTGAACATGCACTTGTGTATTGAACATGCACTTGTGTATTGAACATGCACTTGTAGTGTACTTCAAATTTTAAAAGTATATTTTGAGAGCACACTTTCATAAATGTTTAATACACTAAGGTACATTTTAAAAATGTGCACTTTTTAAGGTTTAACTTTAAAGTACATTTTTAATTATGTTTTAATAATATTTTGTCATGATTTAAATAAGAACACTTATTTTTATGTGTTGACTGATATGCTAAAGTACACACTTGATTTGAAAATTGCAAGTAACATGTTAAGTGTCTGAAAACATTACATTCAGTTTGCAATTAAGTTTATTCTTTTAAAGTATACTGTATAATTTCCATTCTAAGTACTCATTTTAAAAGTATGCTAAAGTGCACTTCTTATTCAAAAGGGTATGATTTTATTAAACCTGAAGTATTTGACCAGTAAAGTAAATGTGTAGATGTCTGCAGTTTCACTAATCATGGAAATACAGTAATAATACAATTTAGACGAAAAGTTGGACCAAAAAGTTTCTCTTGTTTGTAGTTTTTTTATTTGACTTTTTTTCAATACACTGCTGAAAATGCAACTGTCTTCCTACATAAGAGCTTGTTTGTTTATCACTGATTTTTATTTTTAATATGCAAAAATACTTGATACTTCCTACAGTCATCAATGTAAAATTTTGTACCGTTTTTTCCACCCCAATGAAAAACTCACTAGATCTGTTTAAATAAGACATGGCCTATGTTTTGGAATAGCATACTACCATACTACTCATAATATTTCTTAGTATATAGTATGTATATTGTGCATAGTGTGTGATTCCTGGATGGCCATTTGCCAACGTATACATGCAGAACACACTGCACAGAATACTGTATGTGTTCCACAATGCAGTGTATCATATTTTGATGATAAACATGCAATATGATGAGGTCATGTGACAACAATTAGCATAGTACTTTTCCGAACACTTAAGGTTGCATATTTCATTCTGTTTCACTTAGTTTTTAATATAAAGCAGTATACAGTAGTGTGCAGTTTGCAGTAGCGATGTGCCCGAAGCCTAAATTCGGAAAGGCACAGAAAATGAATAATGCATTCTACGGAGCCCCTAAAGGGACATGTAAGGGTGGCTGCGATAGTCGGTTACATTACAGTACATAAGATTTCACTTATCACGTAAAGATAGTAAGGAAAGATACTGACAGGATGATGGCATAGAATTTGTTGCTCAAGAGATTCTGAGCGTTACTGACAAATATCTTACCTTGTAAAATGTGTGTTCAGTATCGCTGCTCCCTCTACATGGAGTACGATTGATCACGATTTTGAAAGTTAAAGTAAAAAAGCAAACACGTGTTCAAAAGTGTAAAAAAAAAGTGTATAATTGCGAGGGAACGTAAAAGCATTGAAATATATTTTCCTCCCATCTCATTATTTTTTTTCCATCACCATGTCCTTTTAGGGGCTCCGTAGAATGCATCATTTCCTTTCTGAACATAGTATTCGGCTTCAGGCACATTCCTAGTTTGCAGTATGCTAGTATTCCATTCTAAACATAGCCATTGACTGTTCACCAATGATTTTTCAAGTATATATATATATATCCCAACATTTCAGTCTGTTACAAAGATTCTTAATGTACATCTACACTAATTCACTATGGTCTCAAAAGAGAAGAAGGTAGCCTATTATAAACTCTTCTTTATAACTCTGGATCTGTCACATATCAGCGGACTTCTTCATAATCAGCCCTTTGTTTATCATTCATCTTGTCAAATGTTTTTGACAGAATTTGTTGATGCTCATGATGTGAAACATGAGGTATCCTGGTACTGAATGGCTCAATTTAACTGCATAGGAACATATTTGTCATCCTCTTTTAGTCATACACTATATACAAAATCAACAAAACCAGCAACACAACATCTATCCACACAGTTACTGTGGAATCATGGGAGCAGCCTGAGATGGGACATGGGAACAAGTTCTCTGATTGTTCATCTACTGTCCAGGGGCGTACGGCCAGCTGATGGAGCTTCCAGAGAGCTGCATGTCCCGGATAAGCGTCTCGATTGGCGTCTTGCCTACCAGCCGCATGAAGAAGAGTTGAGAGATGAGGTTGGCGGGAACGGCTCTCAGGGCAGGCAGTCGCAGCAGGAGTCGGCCGAAGCGCTGGGGCTGACCTGGATACTGTATGCGCTCGTACTCAGTCAGGGCCACCTGTGCTTTCTCCTGCAGGCTCTCGATGTGTGCCGGATCTGACAGCCCACATGCGTCTGAAGAGGAACACAGAGTTTACAACACAGCTGTAAGTGAAAGAACAGTAAAAAGCGAGCGCAATGGACATTTGGCATTGACTTTTTAGAAATCAGTTTGTGAAGAGTGACTTTTAGCATGTTGCTATGCCTGTACTAAAGCAGGGCTGCCAACTTTTGAGTTTTGAGGGGGGGGGGTCACTAAACTTCAATTTAATGAAGTTTAGTGACAACATGTTACAATGTTTACATTGTACAATGACTGGTAGTAGGCTATACAGTTTTTATTATTGCTTGACAAAAAATTCAAGATTTCAATTCCATTCTTCTTACATATTTATTTTAAATTTTATTTAAAAAAAATAATCTCACCTAATGCTGTAAACATAGAAGGCCTAATCTGCTGGTATTATTAAAGGTTAAAAATAACAAATTAAATATAATGCAGTTTTTGTTATAATAACAATTATTTAATGGCATAAGTAAAAATATAATAAATATGTAATATAGTGCTCAGCAAAATCTCCTCTCAAGCTATTTTTTCTATTCAATTAACATGGTCATTAAATGGCTTTCCTGAGGTAAATGTAACGTTATGTGACATAATTGTTCTCCTGCTGTTATATATTGACCTCTTTCAGTGGTTGAAAAATCCACGAGTGGTCGATATTATGTATACTTTCGGTAAGTTGTACTGCATCTTTAAATAAAAAAGTAACAGATGATCGGTTCACGTGCACTTGAACTGAGGCGCTCAGCAATCTGTCACGTCACATTTACAAGCGCCAAACGTATTTTTGTCTGAATTTCGTAATAAAATTGACGGAATCTAAGAGCTGAGAATTAGTTTAATATTAAAAGTACCTCTTTGCTCCGCAATTTTTCTGTGCGTGAGAAAATGGATGTGTGGCGTGAGAGCGTGTGAAAAGTGTCAATTGCGTGAGTCTCACGCTCAATGCAATGTTGCTATGCCTATGCCTTTCCTCACATGTTCTAAGGGCTTTTAGCATGTTGCTTTGCCTTTACTAACATGTTCGGAGGTTTTAGCATGTAGCATGTTATGCCTATGCCTTTACTAACATGTTCGGAGGTTTTAGCATGTTGCTATTCCTTTACTAACATGTTCTGAGGGCTTTTAGCATGTTGCTTTGCCTTTACTAACATGTTCTGAGGGCTTTTAGCATGTTGCTTTGCCTTTACTAACATGTTCTGGGAAGTTTTAGCATGTTGCTTTGCCTTTACTAACATGTTCTGAGGGCATGTTGCTTTGCCTTTACTAACATGTTCTGAGGGCATGTTGCTTTGCCTTTACTAACATGTTCTGAGGGCATGTTGCTTTGCCTTTACTAACATGTTCTGAGGGCTTTTAGCATGTTGCTTTGCCTTTACTAACATGTTCTGGGAAGTTTTAGCATGTTGCAATGCCTTTACTAAAGTGTTTTGAGGGCTTTTAGCATGTTGCTTTGCCTTTACTAACATGTTCTGGGAGGTTTTAGCATGTTGCTTTGCCTTTACTAACATGTTCTGAGGGCATGTTGCTTTGCCTTTACTAACATGTTCTGAGGGCATGTTGCTTTGCCTTTACTAACATGTTCTGAGGGCATGTTGCTTTGCCTTTACTAACATGTTCTGGGAGGTTTTAGCATGTTGCAATGCCTTTACTAACATGTTCTAAGGGCTTTTAGCATGTTGCTTTGCCTTTACTAACATGTTCTGGGAAGTTTTAGCATGTTGCTTTGCCTTTACTAAAGTGTTTTGAGGGCTTTTAGCATGTTGCTTTGCCTTTACTAACATGTTCTGGGAAGTTTTAGCATGTTGCAATGCCTTTACTAACATGTTCTAAGGGCTTTTAGCATGTTGCTTTGCCTTTACTAACATGTTCTGGGAAGTTTTAGCATGTTGCTTTGCCTTTACTAAAGTGTTTTGAGGGCTTTTAGCATGTTGTTTTGCCTTTACTAACATGTTCTGGGAGGTTTTAGCATGTTGCAATGCCTTTACTAACATGTTCTAAGGGCTTTTAGCATGTTACTTTGCCTTCACTAACATGTTCTGAGAGGTTTTAAGCAAGTTGCTATGCATTTACTAATATGTTCTGAATGATTTTAGCATGTAAATATGCATTTACTGTTATTTAATGTGCTATTGTGAGAGGTTTTAGCATTGTTTGCATGTTTTACAAACATGTTCTAAGTGATTTAGCATGTAGTTATGCACTTACTAACATGTTTTGAATGGTTTTTAACATGTTGCTGCTATGCCTTTACTAACTTGTATTGAGGGGTTTTGGAATGATGCTTTGTGTTCACGTGTTATGAGAGGTTATAACTTTTTGCTATACCTTTACTAACATGTTCTGAGATGTTTTAGCATTTTGCTAAGCCTTTCCTAATGTTTTCTGAGGGGTATTAGCATGTGGCTATGTCTTTACTGAATAGTTTTAGCAAATTGCTAAGCATTTAAGAGGTTCTACTATTTGCTATGTGGTTAAAAAAGTTCTTAGTGGTTTTAAGCAAGTTGCTATGCAGTTTGTAGGGTGTTCGGGGGATTGCTATATGGTTACTCAAGTCAAAATTTTAGCACAAAAGTTTCTGTGATTGTAATAGACATGGCTAAATGCCTCTTGAATGTGGTGAAAGGTAGGCGAAAATGTTAAGTTTGATAACCTACAATATAATAGCACTCCTCTCAAAGACAGTGTTTGTGTAAATAGTCTGGGACGAGTCTAAGCAAATTAATTCAGATTTGTATTCCTAAGTATAAACCATAGTAATAGTTATGTATTACTATGAATATCTTGATTTAATAATGATTTTGGTGAGAATTCTACAAGACTGTAATTTTGGAATATATTTCTAACATGGGTTCATCACTCACCTGGTGAGAAAAGAGCGATGGCTTTCAGACAGCTATATTCAGCAGAATCCACCTGCAGTCGAGCCAGTTTGTCCACCTGGTCCTGGAAGACCCGCACCTGGTCCATGAAGGACACGACGCGGTCAGCGGGCATGGGGGAGGAGTGAAAACCAGCAGCTGCTAGTAGGGGGGCCGTGTGCAGGGGCAGAGCCGATTGAGCTGCATTCAGGATGAACAGTTCACTCCAGCTGAGCCTCAGAAGGGCCACCTGCTCCGACACGGGCAGGTCAGGAAAGTACGGAATATTCCGGGCCCACTCTATGGTACTGAAGAGCAGTCGGGCTGCCAGCTCACATATATTGTCAATGCCCATGATGGAGCTGTTGGCTCCTGTGAGCTGCTGGCCGCACTGGGCTCCGTAGCGGCTGTTGGGGTACGGCTCTGCCCTCAGCAGCTGGGAGATGAGTTCAGACACTGGCTGACCATTATAGAAATCAGCACCCATGCCCGGACCTCCTCCAACATCACCGCCTGCTCCAACCATGGAGGCTGGGCTGATGCCTGCGTGTGAGGGAGGAATTCGACCACGCTGGACCGCTGGAAAATAAAATAAAAAATCCAACAAATTATAAACAAATAACTCCCTATTCCAATGATGAAAGTAACATGAAACTGGCAAATTTATGTAGGAAATTGTTTTTTTCAGGACAACTGTCAGGTATTTAGTAAAAATAAACAAGAATGTATTTACAATGTTTACATTACACATATTACTGGTTTGCTGACCTTCTTTCCTCATACCGACCCGGAAGCACTTCTTCAGACGGCAGTACTGACACTGATTACGGTGGTGCTGATCAATCTGACACTCTCTGTTTGACCTGTGAAGGTAATTTAGATACCTTTGAGCCGAGAAAGTACACGAGATAACAAAGAGTAATTAAGATTTAGCACTTTTCCAAAGATAATGAGCGTTCAAATAAACAGAGAAACTGTAAATAGTCGTGAACATCATTTACAGATTGAATTTGTTTTGTCATGTTGCATGATTAAAACAAGATCAAATTCTTAAATAAATAAAAATAAATATATTTGAAATATATTTTCAGAATATATTTTGTAATATATGCAAATATTTGAAATTGGCCCAATAAATATATTTCACACTTAACATCATATATATTTTTTATATTTGAGAATATATTTCACTGTATTTGGAATATATGCCACATATATTTTTGACACTTTTGGGGACCCATACAGAAAAAAATACATTGAATATATTCTGAAATATAACAAAAATATATGATGTTAAGTGTGAAATATATTTATTGGGCCAATTTCAAATATTTGCATATATTCCAAAATATATTCTGAAAATTTTGATACCTTTGAGCCGAGAAAGTACACGAGATAACAAAGCGTAATTAAGATTTAGCACTTTTCCAAAGATAATGAGCGTTCAAATAAACAGAGAAACTGTAAATAGTTGTGAACATCATTTACAGATTGAATTTGTTTTGTCATGTTGCATGATTAAAACAAGATCAAATTCTTAATGAAATAATATTTCAATAATATTTTCCCTGAATATTATTTAAATGTCTGCTTGGGGTATGTTTACTGGACAACGATGTACTAAATCAGTCCTTACATTTTTCCTCTGTGTTTTCGCGCATACAGATGACAACGTTGTCAAAACTATTCCTGTCTACAGGGATCCACGAAAACGACTAAAAACACTTGTGTTCTACTGCCAGGCCAGTAGTTGGCGATGTCACTTTCTAAAGAAACACCATCCACCTGTAGACTAAATATGCGCATGCGCATTTAACAACGTTTTTTTGTAGTTTACACAAGGACTATAATGGTTTTCAAAAACTTTGAATCTCTATTTTAAAACTTTGCATTTTCAGGCCTCCAAAACGTAATTGTTGTGTAACTGAAAGGCCAAATGCATAAAGTTTTTAGTTGAAAACGGTGTCATGTAGTCCTTTTGTCATACTAATACTATCCATTCCTGACATGGAAATTTTGTGTAGAATAAAGGCATATCTTGGGAATATTGTTATATTGAGACTTGACATAACTACACAAAACAATCTTAAGTAAACCCCATACACAAAATAAATATATTTGAAATATATTTTCAGAATATATTTTGGAATATATGCAAATATTTGAAATTGGCCCAATAAATACATTTCACACTTAACATCATTTATTTTTATTTTATTTTTTCTCAGAATATATTTCACTGTATTTGGAATATATGCCACATATATTTTTGACACTTTTGGGGACCCATACAGAAAAAAATACATTGAATATATTCTGAAATATAACAAAAATATATGATGTTAAGTGTGAAATATATTTATTGGGCCAATTTCAAATATTTGCATATTCCAAAATATATTCTGAAAATATATTTCAAATATATTTCTTTTGTGTATGGGACATCAGCTTCACTGTAATTTAAGACACAATCACCTTTATAAATGAAAGATTAAATAAATTTTATTGGATTGTATAAGTGTCTCCCAGTTAATTGTCACAATCCCTAAAACTAGTACAACTGCATTAAGTAAATTTGCAAGAAAAGAAATGTTGTCCATTCATTCCAAATGTTTCCATGGCAGCAGGGCTAATGTTAGATCTGCTGTAAGAGACCAATTACACACAACATGCACAATTGTGTTTCGACAGCCATGTATATATGTGCCACATTCAGCTGTAATGGCTGGGTATTTTTGAGGAAATGGAAATGTAGCATGTTACATGTTGCTCGGAACAACACAATCACAGCCAATTAAGTTTGCAGTTGGTTTGCAAAAACTCAGATTTCAGGAACTGTTGGTGATTAAATCGCTGGTGGACATGCTGTTGTTTTTTCATACAATTGAACTCTGCTCAACTTCTGTCGCATCGCAGTTTCTGTCACCTCAAAAGTCCAGTTTAAAATGACTTGCAGTTTCTTTGTCATTGTCAGTATTAGTGCTCATCAATGAGAGATAGCTTGGCTGCGTCCAAAATCGCATACTCTCTTGAGTAGGTACTTCTTTTGAATAAGTAATTACTTTGTGTGTTCGAATGTAATCTGGACATACTACATTCGCCATGTTGTCATTATCATGTGACCTAGCAGCATCAGTTGCATTGCTTCACTGCCATTCATAAATCCTCTCCTGCTGCCTACTTTTGCCTACTAGTACTGAGAATTCTTTCACCTACTATATAGTAGGGAAGTATGCGATTTCGGATGCAGCCCTTGTATGGCTAGTCGTTTGCTGCGTTGTACCTGGTTCGGACAAGGTGTAAGTGACCTGACTGGTGAAATACAATTGTGCTCAAGTAAGAAAGGATTTGATGCAATGTGAAATCAGATCCTCTTTACTTGCAGAAAATGGCCTAAATCTTAACATTAGTACTTATTACTTGATTAACATTATAACATGATTACTTTATTTATTCATCTCCTCTATTACAGGCTCTGATTCATGAGTATGTTAATGTTCACTTACATACACTCTAATTTTAATGTCAGTAAGAGGTTAGTAGAGTTCACAGAAAGTTCAGCCAAATTCCTTTGCTGAGCTACATCTGGAAACTGAGCGTGTGACTGGCTGTTGTCTTACCAGTCACAAACCAGTTAATTTCTTTTATGTGGGAAAACATGAACCTGTTTGCTTAACAATGGAAGACGGCGTGATAGATAATGCATCTGTGTTTCTCACCTGCAAGTGTAGTTGAGGTTCCGTCTGATGCTCCTTTTAAAGAAACTCTTACAGCCTTCGCAGGTGAAAACGCCATAGTGCTTGCCGCTGGATTTGTCTCCACACACACCGCAGTCCACCACGCAGGCCTTGTCCTCCTCGCCACCTTCCACGTCGCTGTTCCCTGCCCGGGGCGAGCTCCCCTCCTCCTCCCCCCGCAGGTAACCTTTCTCAGCGAGTCCATTAGCGCTGCCGTTGGGGTTGGCCCATCCCCCGCTCACCATGGCCATCTCTGTGTACACCAGCAGGAGCTGCTTGAGAAACCTTCCCGCGTCGAGAATTCAGAGCCGCCCCGGAGCGAATCCCTTTAAGCTGCAGACAGTAAGCCGAACAAGTCAGACTTGGAGGAAAAACACGTTTAACAGTACTCTGAAGACCTCCAAGGCTTACCAGGCTGACATGTTTTTGCCGCCAAATGTCATATCAAAATCCCGTGAGGGGAGCGCTCATCCCTGTTGCTTTTCTTCATGTCCTCTAACCACAAAAACTCTGAAGATCTCAAGATCCCTTTGATTCAATGAGTCAGTTCAGAGTTGGACATCTTACCTTGCCCTTTTCACAGGAAATGATAAATTACACATAAACGCACCCAGACTTCGGGGGAAAAAACAAGCTCATCCACATGCTGCGCAGCTCGGAGACGTGGATAAAATGAAACTCCTTCTCACTAGGAAAACCTAGTCGACATGCCCCCTAGTAACCAACAAGTTAAACCAGTTCCTTCTGTGCTGAGAAACACGCCGCTGTGTTTAGAAACGTTACGGGTATTACAGTTCAATTGGGTAGGTTTGACTCAACCTGCCAGTGTTATTTGTATTCATTTGTTTTAATCACCTACAGAAGAAAAATCACTTAGTATCTCGATAGTTTCCACTAATCTCATAAGTGTCTTCTCCAGAGTTTCAGAAGAGTTCCTCAACAGTGTTCTCTGAAGATACCAATGTCTTTGAACTCAAACATTTCTCATAAAATTCTTCCGAGACCATGTTAACTGAGATATCAGCATCCATTTTATAGCATTATGGTTTAACTGTGGTCTAATTTGTGTCTACTTTTACTTTCCCTAAGCGTTAGGAGAATCTGAGAGTTGATAACTGAGAACTCCAGTCCCCTGAGCTATGAAAGAGCAACATCTGAGCAATAAAATCTGGGGTTATCTAAACTTCATACAATCCAAAAGAAACTGCCTCCTTTAAACTGCAAGTAAAGAGTTGATTTCCAAACAGCACTAAACCACAATGCCAAACATGCAGACAGCAACCTGGGTAATGATAAACAGAACTCAGCCCCCACCCTTCTCCTCAAGGATCAAAGTTCAAGAAAGTTCCTTGGTCTTTCCCGTTGTTAAACAACACAATCCAGAATGCTCTTTCAACTTGCTTCTCACTGTAGAGAAGGAAGCACCTTTTGACCGACCATGCAGAGGAAAGTCTCAGTACGCTCTGTGCAAATACGACAGAGAGTCCTTCCGTACCTTGTTTCGTCAGTGCCGGTTCGTCCAGCCGTATGGTCTACGGGGCCTCAGCATTTCCAGGAACCGATCCGAAGCTCTTTTAACCGTCTGCCACTTCCCATCCCCTTCTTTTCTCCATTCATCAGTAAATCATGAGATCCAGCAGTCAGGAGAGACAGCTGACCCGAGCGTCTGTGGTGACTGGCCAACAAACCTTGCACTGTTCTCTGTCTCCCTCTCTCTCTCTCTCTCCCTCTCTCTGAGTAGTGGCGGGTGAGCGAGCGTGTGTCTGTGTGTTCAGGGATTTGACACTGCTATTCAAGCCCTCTGGTTGCCATGGTGCCGCCTGCCTTATAAGGGTAATAGAGTCAAAGAGCAGTGAGTGGGCTGTAGCCACTCTACACAAACAACCAGGAATGTGTTACCACACACACGGTTAACCCCTCAAGGGGTGATCATAGGTACACTCAGCATGCATCTTAGGATGGTGAAGACATCCTAAGTGAAGATCTCAACATCAGAAGGTAATGATAAGGTGTGTTAGTGGTGAATTACATGACAGATTACAGCCAAAGATTTTATTTTAAAGCTTGTTATTTCACTGCAGAAAGTTACTCACCAAACTTTAGCTTGGACAGTGTCAAAAAAAAACTAAAAAACATGCAGGCCCTGTATTTCTTCTTATTTCAATCATAACCAAATATTATTAAAGAAGTCTTTATTTTATATAGATGTATTCTGGGAGAGTACTGAGTACTGTGCTGAGCAGCTGTAAATGTGGTGTATTTGTGCAGTGAAGAGCTTAGAGCTGATTTGTTAATCTGATTTAGAGCTTTTTTAGATCACTCTCTGAGGAGGAAGCTCACGGAAATCTTTTTGTCTTCTCATCTGATTGTTTTGGCTTTTACCCTGCTGAGAAAACTGAAGCTGGTTTGGTCTTAGCTGGTTTTGGTTTCCAAGCCTGACCTGGTGTCAAAACTCTCCTAAAACCAGCAAACAGGGTTATGTCAGATGTTACAACCACAAAAGTTTTTTTTTTTATATATATATAATAATTTTATAATCATTTCAATATTTTCACCTTTTTTTCTTTATTTTCTTTATCTTTGACACTCTTAAATGACTTCTTTGTGATACAGTATATTCTAATACAAATTGATACTATTTCTTTGTATTGATGCTATTTTGTTATTTTCCAAGTCATGTTTATTCTTTTTAATCATTTAAAAATTTGCATCCAACAAATTTCAAATGGCACCTTTTGAGCCATTTGTTCTCTGCTCTCTTTGCTTGCTTTGCTGTGTTTTTTTTTTTCACTCTGTGTTTCCAGGTTTCTGGGGCTGAATTGTTGGTCTTTGATCCGTAATACAGCCTCTCCTGGAGTCTCTCTTTTCAACAAAGGCAATATATATCTCAGATTATCATAGATCATTTACCTAGTACCTAGTATGCGCACACATTGGAACATCCAGTCATAATTTCAGAATTTTCATAAATTTTATTCTGCCCTTAATTCTTTCCTTTTATCATCTGTATTATAGTATTGGCGTTTACAAAGGTTTTATTCTTATCAGATTTTTCAGGGAAAAGCTTAGTTTCAACGATGCTGTGGCCTTACAACATTAATAGCCCAGACAGTCTGAGCTCTTGGTTCAGGTGTTGAGGAATGTGGTAAGTGGGTTTAAACTTTAACCATTTCATAGGTGTAAAACCATTTGCCCGGGCAACACACAAACACACACTGAACTCAGCATCTATTAGCGTCATGGTGCTCTCTGACCCAAACGAGAGGTCTGTCTCCCGATGTTGTGGAACCTTTGACCTTAACAGAGAGACTGAGCGTCCGACACTGACCAGCACGCCGCAGCAGGCCGTACAGGAACATCTGCTAGGGCCACAGCGGAGCACGGCAGGGCCAAGAATCAACATCCTCCACCCTGAGAAAAACAGAGAAAACTGCCCTCATTCGGTGGGAAAGTCACACTTGAGCAATTGTTATTCAAATAAGTTGACCTCAGTATTGATTACAAGGTTTTTAAAGATGTGTTGCACCAACTAATTATTTAGTCAAGTGTTCCTCTAAACAAAGGTGGAATAATTAAAATAATACTTGATTATGTTCCTATAAAATCTATAAAAGTATCACCTTGTCAAGCACTTAACGTTAGCACAAGTAAAGGCATATACTACATTTTGAACAAAAAAAATTAAATTGTGTAAACCAATTTGAATAAAATGTAGAGAAAATAAATTACAAAAAATAAATTTTATTTATTTACAAAATTTTATTAATTTAAAATAAAATCAATTATTTTACTTTATTCTCTACATTTCTGCAGCTTTTGTGTAGTTAACTTTTCAAAACTAGTAGAGAGAGAGAGAGAGAGAGAGAGAGCTCAACACACTGCAACTGAAGAAAAGACATGCAAATAGAAAAAAAATAGGAAACTAAGAAACCATCGACAGTTTGACAACACATTCTCTGCAAATACTCACAACGCAACCACATACAGAAAGAAGGTTGAGTTGTGAGTATTTGTAGCGCGTTTCTGTATTTGGTTGTGTTGTGAGTATTTGCAGCACATGTGTTGGCAAACTGATGAAGATGTTTCTTAATTTACTGGTGTTTTCTTCTATTCTTATGCGCTTTCTTCAGTTGCAGCGTGTTGAGCTCTCTCAGCCACTGTAATTTTTGTTTGTTTTTTTGCGATTGATTGCATTAAATTTGTCACTGCAATATTAAACATTTTTAACTGTAATGATTAGCAAAAGTAAATAAATTGCACTAAAAATACAAAACTACCATTTTGCAGCTGAGACAGGGAAAACAAGGGATGGAGCAAGAAGGAGGGAAAGAAAAAAGGGTCAACTGGGATTATTCAATGGGCTCTAATACGCTCAATGAAGACATCTTATTGGGTAAAGGGATTACAAACATGCTCCCTTCAGGCCCATGCTGCCTGCTTTCACCTCTAAGATTCTTACTCTCTTAATCCGTCTCTTACTAGAAAACAGAGTTAGGGTTTTATGTGAGGTCAGTGTTTGTGTGGTGTAGTGGTTTTGGGTCAGTTAGGGTTGTGCATGGAGACTTCAATGTATCCAATCTAGCAATGATACAGTATGTTATTATTTGAAGGGTTAGTTCACCTAAACACTGCCAAGATAATAAAAAACACTATTATAGTCTTTTGAAGCCATACAAGCCATTATTGTTTAAAAAGTCAGTGCTCCCTATTCACTTTTGTATACCTACTGAAAAGATCAGTTTGGACATTTTGCTAAATATCTCCATTTCAGTTCCATTAGTTCAGTTTGGAAGGAATGTGAGTAGGTGTTTTTATTAATTTATCCACGCTTTAATAGTCTGTAGGACATCTGAAATAAAAGAAAGAGAAAAAGAGAGAACAGAAAAACATTCACTCATTTGATCAGGGTCAAACCTCTTTTTTGATCTGAATAGCAGTATGCTTTACTGCTAAGTACTGAGTGTGAGAGGTTAAGAGTGAAGAAAGGGAGGGCCAGAGGAAATGAGAGGAAAACAGTGTAAGAGGAAAAAGAGAGCATTGACATCTGTGAGAAAAAGAGCATCGGCCAGCCACAATCCGCTCATGCTGTTAAGGGGGAAGCGCATTTAAATGTGACATGATGTTTGGGGTAAATGAGGTGACCTTAACCCTGTGGGTCAGAGCCTGCTGTGTGTGCGTGTGTGCTTTCGAAGCGGGGGTGGGGTCCTAATAACCCATCCCCCGTGCTGTGATTGACAGCTCTTGTTTTTGTGAGTTTTTTCCCAGGGATCGGAACATCCCTAAGCTCTTAAAACACTTTACACGACACAGATGCTGCTGGATTTGTGTGACATGCTCTTCATGATAGATTATCGTATTTGAAGTTCCTGCGTTGTATGACGTCTGTATGGATGTGAATTAGTTATGAATAACTAATAAATAAATAGTGTGCCAAATTTTTAGTCTTATTTTAAAATATGGGTAACACTTCATTTCGATGGTCCACTTTAGACATTCTACTAACTATAAGTGACTTTGCAACTACATGTCAACAAACTCTCATTAAAGTATTAGTAGACTGGCTAATATCTGTTAACAGATGGGATGCAAGCAATGTATACTTTGGGACAAGTATTTGAAACTGATTGAAACTGATATTCGAATGGTCAGTCGTATTGCCTAGCCATACGCTATGGGAGAACTCCTTTTCTCTGAATACTGAAGCCCTTTATAAAATAACGCAGTGCTACTGCACAGCCATAACAGTGCTGAGGCTTACTCGCACGCTATTGGCTGGTCAGTAAGAACTGCACGAACCAATGGCAGAGCGGCGTAACTGTGCGAACCAATCGGTACGAAGCCCGCTGTGCTGAGCGCAGAGCCCGCCA
This sequence comes from Scardinius erythrophthalmus, assembly GCF_964197995.2. Lineage (NCBI taxonomy): Eukaryota > Metazoa > Chordata > Actinopteri > Cypriniformes > Leuciscidae > Scardinius > Scardinius erythrophthalmus. The sequence goes on along the minus strand of NC_138245.1, from coordinate 7,571,503 downwards.
GAAGGGGCGGGGCATCTGCCTATAAAAGACGCTAGATTTAGCCATGGATTCAGAATAAATCTCCTTCAGCAACGAATCCTGTTCTTCACTGGCGAACTACGAAGCCTACGCCTTCTTCGCCGTGTCTTGAGGAGCCTGTAGCGGAACAGAGAGCGAGCCAGCGGCCAGCCTGATTCAGCACGCTCTCCCGCCAGCGATCTCGAGCAAGCTGTTGCGCTGTTTTTCCCCTGTGCTCGGTTAAAGAGCATTTTTCCTCTTCCACACCACACGAGGGTCGACAGCGCCGCCACCCTTAGCCAACCAGGCTGAGGCTTGGAAAGCCATCCCTGGTGTGTCACGATGGGTTATAAACACTTTGCGGGCATAATCCACACTTCGGTGAAAAAGCAACATGCCTCCGCGCCGAAGTGATGAGCTTATTGGAAAAAGGGTGAGAAGTACATGGATGCAGCGCTTTCCCCTTTAAGACAAATGGGAATACACTACCTCGACGACTGGCTCATTCTGGCCCGGTCGAAGGAGGAACTGAACCATCACAGATCTGTGCTCCTCTGCCATTTAAAATGTCTAGGACTCAGAATAAATACAGCCAAGAGCTCTCTGCTTCCAAGGAAGAGGATTTCCTTCCTGGGTGCTGTTTTAGACTCGGCCCAAATGAGGGCGTGGCTGTCAGACGAGTGACTCCCCGGGCCCAGTGTCGAGTGACTTTGACGGACCCACCTGTTCAAAGTGGGCCCATTCCCCCCCAAGCGTGGCGCCACGGCTGCATCAGAGCCCTGGTCTAGTCCCAGTCTCTTCGAGTCAGGGGTAAGCTTGGTAATGGTCTCGAGACGGATGGTTGTCACCACGGATGCCTACAACACAGGATGGGGTGCTCTGTGCAAGGGCGAACCGGCCTCCGGCTCTTGGACAAGTACGGAGGCGTGGCTGCATATCAACTGCCTAGAAATGCTGGCGGTTTTGCTGGTCCTCAAAACCTTCTTACCACATCTAAAATTTCACCATGTCCTGGTCCGAACGGACAACACGACAGTTGTGTCCTATATAAACCGCCAAGGTGGGCTCAAGTCGAGACGGCTGTACAAACTGGCCAGGAGTCTCCACTTATGAGCACAAGGCAACCTGCGCTCGCTGAGAGTGACACACATGCCGGGCAGACTGAACCAGGGAGCAGATATGCTGTCCCGGGGCAACGTGTCCCCAGGAGAATGGACCATCCATCAACGGTTCAAATGATCTCGAATGATCTCGCAGAGGTAGACCTCTTCGCCTCCAAAGACAACTGTCATTGTCCGATATATTTCTCAAAGAGCAGGGAGGCACTGGCCCACAACTGGCCCAGCCTTCCCCTTTACGCTTTTCCTCTGGTCTCGCTCCTCCCTCAGGTCATAAAAAGGATCAGGGAGGGCGGACATTCAGTCCTACTCGTGGCCCCTCTCTGGCGGACCCAACCTTGGTTCCCCGAGTTGATTCAGCTGCTCACAGCAGCCCCATGGCCGATACCCCTGAGGAAAGACCTCCTTTCTCAGGCGAACAGGACGATTTAGCACCCCCGTCCCAAACTGTGGGCCCTCAACGTATGGCCCCTCGACGGGAGTTTACGGACCTCCCAGCAGGTGTCCTAAACACAATCAGCGAGGCAAGAGCTCCGTCTACGAGACGCCTCTACGCTCTGAAGTGGTCTGTGTTCTCTGACTGGTGCTCAGCCAGGAACCAGGACCCAGTCTCGTGTGAAGTATCACTGATACTTTCTTTTCTCCAAGAGCTGCTGGATGCAGGCCGTACTCCATCCACGCTCAAGGTTTATGTGGCAGCCATCGCAGCCTCTCATGCGCCGGTGGCTGGCCAGTCAGTTGGGAGGAGCAACATGATTGTCTGCTTCCTGAGGGAAGCTAGAAGACTCAATCCTCCCCTACGGTGCCCTCCTGGGATCTATCCACGGTCTTTCGGGCTCTTAAGGGACCTCCATTCGAGCCGCTACAGACGGCCGAATTGAAACTGCTCTCGCTCAAAACTGCACAACTGTTAGCTTTAGCACCAGTTAAGTGAGTGGGGGACCTTCAAGCGCTCTCTGTCATCACTTCCTGTCTGGAGTTTGGCCCGGCTGACTCTAAAGTCATCCTCAAACAAATACACGGTTATGTGCCCAAAGTGCTATGTTGAGTGCTCCGCTCAGTACAGACAGTCAGAGCAGCTCTTTGTGAGCTTCGGTGGCCGCACCAAAGGGCTTCCGGTCACGAAGCAGAGATTGTCCAGATGGCTGGTTGACGCTATCGCTCTGGCATATGCTACTATGGGCCTGCAATGCCCCATAGGCATTACAGCTTACTCCACGAGAGGCATGGCCTCCTCCTAGGCATGGTCCAGTGGAGTTATGCGAGCCCGGCCCTTCATAACTAAATTAGGCCTTTGGCCAGCTGTCTTTATGACTTGGAATCCCTGCACTGCAGGTGCATGTCCCTCTGTGTGAGTGAGGCCGACCCCTTATATTAGGGCCCTTGGGCATCCAACTTGAGACGTTGTGCTTATCATAGCACGGCGTGATTATATTGGTTCCACATAGCATATAGCTATGCAATTGACTGACCGTTCGAAAGGGAGCATATCGGTTACTGGGGTAACCTCGTTTCCCTGAGATAAGGGAACGAGTATTGCGTATACAGCCGTGCTATGGCGCACACGACTTGGCGATTCGTCGCTTCGATTAAACCTGAATCCATGGCAAAATCGTATTCGCACCGACTGGTTCACACAGTTACGCCGCTCTGCCATTGGTTTGTGTAGTTCCCACTGACCAGCCAATAGCGTGCGGGTAAGCCTCAGCACTGTTATGGCTGTGCAGTAGCAATGCGTAATTTTATAAAAGGTACGTAATACTCGTTCCCTTATCTCAGGGAACCGAGGTTATGTCAGTAACCGATACGTTACATTATAAGTGAATGTAAACAGTTAGGACAAAAAATTATACTTGGGGGCTGGATCTGGAGAGGTTTAGTTTTGGTCTGGGTCTGTTTCTTGGAGGGTCTGGTCTCAACTACACCTGGTTCTAGATCAAAGTCTCAATGAGATTCTGGACTGTACATACCTCGGGTCATTCCTTTAGTGCAAGTCTAGAGAGGTTTTTTTCACACATTTTATCATCACCCACAAATTTATTTATGGTTGTGAAGAAACAAGAATGATTATCTCATCATTCAGTATGACGTTTTTCCACATCACTTCAGAGCTGAAGTGAGCAGCTTATTCAGCACAGAGCTATCAGAGACATAATCATTATCTTTATCCAAATGATCCCTAAAACTCAGATCTTCCCTAGCAGGCGTGTTCAGGACAGAGTCTGTGTTTAACGTGACCTCATGACCCCCTTTATTCACCAGCTCCTACAACAGAGAGCAAATCCTTTAACCCTGGGGGTGTGACACTCAACCTTTGCCACAGCTGCAGTCAGCTGGCCCAGGCAGCACTGAAAGACGTGGATCAGTGAAAAGCAAAGACAATTGTGCGAGTCAGGCTCCTCTGACCTCTCTCTCTATTGTGTGTCCCTCCCTTCCCCCCGTTTCTTCTGTGAGAGCGATCGTGAGGCCGAATCTTCACAGGAAGAGTGATCCGCGCTGGGAAAGTCACTCCACTTCTGACATACACTGACCCATTTTCTGTGATCTGTTTTTCTGAGACTCACAAAGAAAAATGCTTTTAAATGAAAATGATTATGCAGCTGCTTTGATCGTAAAGAGGGAAAGGTCTCACACGAGAGGGAGTCAGAGTTAAAGCGTTTGCATAGCGATCTCAGTCAGTGCAATTGTGACTTGTTAGATGAACAAAGCTGACAGTATTTTTCTAATGTGCATACACCTATTGTTGGTGTTGTTGTCTGCTTTTATACAGAAAATTACCAGTTCACAGTGGTTTTTAAACAGTCAAAAACTTTAATAAATTTAAATGATAAACAAAATGCACTTGCAATTTTTTACAGACACATAGTCGTACACATAAAGAAATGAATAATACTCACATGTACACTCACATGAGCTCAGTTATACCAATGGCCCAGAAAAAGCCTGTCCCAATGACTTTTGATTACCTGATGGGACACACTTTCAGCGTAGTGGTATACAAATGCAAGTAAAGATTTACAGACCTTTATTTACACATTGATTTTCAGTACTTTGCGTACGTAACAGGCGACACAATTTAGTAGTTATGGTGGCAGGACTCCAGATTGCAACCAAATGGTCGCTTTTTGTTTTTTTCCTGCTGGTGTGACTAAATTTTGACAGCGTTGAGAGATTAGTTTAGAAAGACTTTGAATTCACCGCCGTATTAATAACATAGCTGCAAAATTTAGTGAGAAGCAATCAAATCTGGCAAAGAATTCTCTGTTATAAACCACAGATATGATTTCAGATCAAACAGCGCTTACATATGGAAACCAAGAGAAACATTGTGCCATGAATGGACAAGTTAAAGAAGGCTTTTCAAGGAACCATGGATTTAATGTAGTAACGCTAACTGTAACCATGGTATTGTGCCAGAAATAATCTAGCCTAATGTTTTTACATTACTCATCTCAGGCTTCGTACAACCTTTTAAGAGTGAAATTCAAGCCATTTTCAATGACTTTCAAGTGCTTTACACTTTTTCCACCACTTCAAAGCTCTAAATAATAAACAATTTGAATGTTATTTTTAATGTGATAGAATGACTATAACCAGTAGATGGCGGCAGAGGAGCACTTATTGACTTGTTAGCCATTTCCACTCCCTAATACAGTAGCTAAATCCGAAATCGCCCCTAAACCCTCAATCACTATTCAATACGTTAGTCCACTAATCCTGTTCACTTGAAAGAGTGAATGAAAACAAGTGAGCGAATTTCGGACAGCCGTAGAGCGTACATCGGCTGTACACTCGTTATCGCGGTGCAGTGTGGGATAGAATGAGTGCACTCAATAACATCCACTGGTTTCGGACACCACTACAAATGGCAGTCCCATCAAATAATGCCCTATTTGAGGGTATAGGGGGCGATTTCGGATATGGAAAAGTAGGAAAAGTCGCAAAGTCTCATGAAAAACAAAAACTTTTCTTCAAATTGTAACTGAATCAGAAAGAAAGTAAAGAGCGCTCCTTTTATAATCCCTTATGCTGTCGGTCAGTTCAGTATGATGCTATAGTACAACAATGGTACAAAAAGAGAATATTAACATTTTTCCCTATAAAATTTTTGTTTTGCATGTTACTGTTGTTAATATCAGTTTTATCTGCATTTCAATTCAAACTCAGTGCTTTACTGTTCAATTTCCAATCAATAAACATGTAATATTATAAGTAAATGCACTTATTAATGCAAAACAATAGCGATATGATTCAATTATCTTTATGATTAAAAATCCCCCCAGCGCCACCAAATAAGGTGCTGGTGCCAGTACAACCATCTGTAGAACTTAGTGGCACCAGAGCTACTGCTCTCAAATGTTAGTCTGGAGCCTGGGTGGTTCTAATTGAGTGATAAAAAGTTGTTGCAAATGTTTTACAAAATGCACATACTCATCATGCACCAATAAAATGTGCAAGGTGTTACATTTTACTACCAAATTATACATAATATCTCAGCAAAAGCTTAACCTTTAAAGTGCCAAATGGCACACCCTTGGCAACAACTTTAGTGGCAATTTAGTTTTTTGGAGTTCATTGCCTTATATGCTCAGTATTTCTGAGTCAATCATTACCCAACCTCTTACTCAAATTCCACTAGACATTAGCCTTCGGAAATATTTGTCAATAAAATTACGCTAAGACGCTGAGAACTGTGCTGTAGAGTCCTTTAGAGTATGGTCTCCTCTCTCCTCCACTTCATAGCTTCCAGTGTGGCACTTAGCTCAGCCTCCTTGGTAGCGTGACGTTCGTTCATAACTGCAATTTGCTTCTCCAGTCGCCACAGCTGCTCCTGGTGCTTTTTTCGTGAACTTCTGTAAGTGCTTGAGACTTTACTGTTGAAAAAAATGTTTGTGATTGATCCTAGCATTCACATACATGTGTGGTTGACATTTAGCTGTACACAGATAATGTTAACGCTAACTTGACACAGATAACTGCTCGCACTACTCTGAGCGGCATCAGCGTCAACTGGTGTGGGAGTCGTGGACGCTGACAAGGATGCTAGTGCACCTCTTGAGACCAGGAGAGTGAGGGTTTACTATCACAGCTTTTACCAGTTACCTCTGCTACACTGACACTCATCCCAAAAAACTCCACTCCCACCTGGGTCACGGCACCAATGCAACTTGTTGTTCTTACCCCATTCAAAATGAGATTCAAATCTGCATCAACTGGCAGGGGAATTGGATGCACTAACACTGAAGTCCACAGCCACTAGCATCAGTTGCTAGTGTGCCTCTTGAGGCCATGCGAGTGAGACTTACCTGCACATCTCTTACCAGCTTGCCTCTGCTATATATTATATATGTCAGGATAGTTGTTAGCGAAAGGAGTAGGACTGTCAGATAGCTTTAACGGATAGCTTTCTCCAGGTCAGCTCCTGGAGGGCTACCTTTTCGCAGACTTCAGTTCCACCCTGCTCCAACACACCTGATTATCTGGTTCAGGTGTGTTTGACTGGGGTTGGAGCTGAAATCTGCAGGATGGTAGCTCTCCAGTAACAGGGTCTGAGACCCCTGCTCTAGGTATATTAGACCTTCTTGTTATAAACTGGGTGACTATGTGACTATATCAATTGTTGCGATGACAATCATGTGAGTTCAGATACTTTAGTTATTATGCTAATGATAGTGTTGTGATGTATAGTTCATGTGGTTTTGGGTTACTTGTAGTAGCGGGAGAGACGTGAAATCTCCTCTCTGTTGACCCTCCTCTGAGTGGTGCTGTCTGTGACCGCTGAGTCCAGCGACTCACGTAAAGCCGCCACTCTCTTCTTCAGTGATTGCTCCCTGCAACAGGAAGTAGAGCATCCACAGGTTAAGTAATGTGTCTTTTTTCATGAACTGTATGAGTTTATATGTGTTTTGATGTTTTTTCCCACCTTTGCAATGCTGCTTGCAGTTCTCTTAGAATAGAGTGGTTGCGAGGACCAGGAATTCCCCCTTCAACTTCTATATTTGACAGATTTTCAGCAATTCTCTACAACCGAGACCAGGTATGTCACTTTTCAATGTTTTTGAAGCATTTTTTTTTTTTATTGAATTTCTAAGAGATGAAGCATCTGATAGTTGAATACATGAAATGGTAGTTAACAAACCAGTTTGTACATACTCACCTAGGCTCTGTTTACACCTGGTATTAAGATGCCTTTTGGTCGATCGGATCACAAGTGGATGATGCGAAAAATTGGTGTGTACGGGATCTAAAACGTCTTGAGCTTTTCAACTTTCATCCACTTCCAGAGGTAGTCGAAAACGCATTCGACCGTATTGCTTTCGTAGTGTAGACGCTCATGTGGTCGAATATGTTCAAACAGCCACAAAAGAGCGTCTACTCTCCGCTTACTGACCTAATGCATAAACATTATGGGACGCGCACTAGGCAGATGGGATTTAAACTGACCCAAGTCTAGTTTGAAGATGAAAAACATCCCAAGCACAATGTTCTCTCACCATTCCTGATTTCTAACACACACTCACTGCGTTGGTCTTACGGCTGTCAGAGCAGAAACGAAAGCTGCTGCTCTCCGTTTACATTCTCAGTTTTTCCGTCATCTTCAGGCCTGTTCAAATTTAAATTGTGCGAGCTTATTTTGTCCATTAGATCGAAAGATCGGAAAAAACACACACATTTACCCACCCATAGACCCTGCCTCCCTTTGAAGTAATCAGGGCAGAAGTGGTTGAAAGTGGACAAAAGAGACTAAAAGAGATTAAAACACCAGGTGTAAATAGGTATGAGTCTCCCTCGTCTACTTGTGATCCGAACGACCAAAACGCATCTTAATACCAGGTGTAAACAGGGCCCTAGATCAGCTGGACTAACCTTCTATTGACAAATAAACTCTACAGATTCCTAATTGTAAGAACAAACGTCAAATCAGGGTGTCTACAGATATAAACAAGTTAAATTTAAGACTTTTTAAGACCTTTTTAATGCCACTTTGAATTAAATTTAAGACCAAACCTGTGATAGAAATACACATTATATTACATGCGAATATGTAATATTTAACCTAAGTAATTGAAATAATTTAATATTCACTACTTGTTTATTGAACTAAAATCAATGTAACATTTGCAATCGTGAGAATATTCAGCAAAATAGCTCCTGTCATGTTATGTTACTCAGGGCTTTTCCTGGCTCAAAATGAGGTGGAGGTGGTAAAATTGTAATAATGTATTTTAATAATAAGGTAATTAAATTTGTTTTTTTTATCATCATATAGCCTAATGTGTTTCCCACATTATTTTTGTGGGTGGAGCTTGGTACCTCTTGGGGGGTCCGGGGGCATGCTCTCTCTTTCATTTCAAATTCTTAAATTTGATCAATATATTCAATTAAAATAATAAGACACTAGGCTGTTACCTATCAAATTAAATAATTTATATTGAAAAATTATAACTGTATTAAATGAGATTATTTTAAATATTTTTGAATATACAAATAAGGAATGTTGAAAAGAATGATACTTTATGAAACTAAACCGCCAGTAGGAGGCGGCAGGCGACCGTCTTAATGAGCGAGTCATTGAGTCATTCATTCAAACGATTCGTTCAAAACGCTGAATCATTCAGTAATGCTGCTGCAACAAGCTGTGAGATGCGCAATGGTTCTGCCGTGATCTTTGTTTTGAACTATTTTCGCTGCAGAAACAGAACAAAAACAGTCATTGCGTCTAAAATGTAAGTGACTTAATTTGAACTATTTGTCTCGGTTTCAATCTTGATGGCATTCAGGAAAACAGCTCTCTGGTCGCGTGTAGCCTAGGCTATAGTTTCTTAACTATAATATGTTATAAATAACTGCGCGAGCCACAACAGTGCAACATTGTTACCATCAGTACATTAGGTAATAAATAAAACAGAATCATTCTAACGTTTTCGGTGATTCCCATAGTTATTTGTTGTTAACTATGACAAACATTTTGAATTTTTACCTCAGTATGTTTCTTTATGTTTGCCGTTATGCTCATTTGTTTTGATTTCTTCCTATAAAATCGATCACAGACACAGAGACAAGCAGCGCGAGCCTCAACAGTGTTACCAGAAAAGGCCAACATTATCATTATCAATAGCTGTTTTTGTAATAAAATCTGAATCAATCTGGCGATTCGATGCTTCACTGGTTATTTGACGGACATTAGGTCCGTCAGACTGGAGAAATTTTTGCGGTAACGTGACCAGAAATATTTAAGACCTATCGAATCTGAATTTAAGACATTTTAATACTTTTTAAGGCCTTTTATTAGGAAAACGTTATTTAAGACTTTTTAAGGACCCGCGGCCACCCTGGTCAATATTTCAGTGACAGAGGGGCTGAAGTATTAAAGTGACCCTATTAAGCTATTTTAAAGGTTCCTAATTTTGTTTCGGAAGTCACCTACAATAGGTTTATATGCAATCAAGTTCAAGGTATATTATTATCACTCATAATATACATATACACATCTATTACCATTTCTACATTTCAGCTCTGGAGGCTTCAGCGCTTGATATACAGTGATACGAACATTGGCATTGCTTTTTATGTATAAATTCCAGTTTGGGTCCTCATCTTTTTGAAGTGCATGCAAAGTGGATTCACAGCAGTAAAAGCAGCGGTTTCTCGACATGTCAACATCACAAACCAAACTCTTCTAATTTCAGCTACAACTACATTGTTTGAGGGCAGATCAAAGTAGACATTGTTGACGGGCAGCCAATGAAGACCATAGGCTGGCATTATGTAAATGTTACATTGTTATGTACGTATGTAACACTGGAAGTGAGACTGGAATTACTGATGACTCGTTTCAACGGTTCAGAATCGATTCTTTCTTTTAGGAGACAATAGGTTTATTTGTCTTGCATTTTGATCTTTAAAATTTTGCAACTCTTTTATTACAAACTGCATAAAAAGTAATATTCGAAAAAGCATAATAGGGGCACTTTAAGCTTAAGCTGAATATATTACCCAGAAGATATGGCATTTTGAGACCATGCAAACATAAACCAGTGGTGTCTTGCACCTGGGAGTCACCTTCCAGCAGAATTTAGCCCTAGCCCTAATTAAACACACCTGGACATGCTAATCGAGGTCTTCAGGATCACTGGAAACTTCCAGGCAGGAGTGTTGAAGCTAAACTCTGCAGGAAAGTGGCCCTCCAGGAGAAGGACTGAACACCACTGTCCTAAACAGTCAGAGGTGAAGATATCACATTTTGCAGGCTATTAAAGAAAAATAAGCTTTTAGGTCATTCACATTATTTCTCATATGAGGTCACACATTTCATAGCACCTGCTGGGTGGCTCTCCTCTCCCCCAGCTCATCTCGCAGACTGTCCAGGATCAGAGCACCAGCAGAATCTTGGGCACTCTGGACCATCAGCGCCAGGTCCAAACACCGTCTCTCTTTTTCCAGAAGCCGAAGATTCCCACGCATCTCTGACATCTCCTCCTGCGTAAAATTAAATCAAGTTACGAGAAACTGTACATTTCAACTGTAAAGTAAATATGATAAAACTGCATTGCATCACACTCATAACATATATATAAAGTATATTAAGTATAAAACTTGTTCTGAATATAGGAAGTAGGGGTGAACTTTTCAAAATTGCCCACCCTGACTGTCATCAGCTCATACAGTAGAACCGCTTTCTCTTCTTTGGTGTTTTTGGAAAGTGAACTGGTGCGACCTCTGACCCCTGCAAGCGTGCCAGTGTCGGGACTGATCTTGCCCTCTCCTGCTTTGCCCTGCTGCGGGATACACATTGTGGCCCTGTCCTGCTTCAGCCTGGCGATCCTCTGGAGAATTACACCAGCCTTGCCCTCAAACTCCTGCCCCGATAAGCTGGAGTGTACAGAAAAAGAGAGAGAGAGAGAGAGAGGCTTTTCAGAACTAAGATGACGTCTGTTTCATTATCAGACAAATGGATTACCAAGTTTTTTATCAATGTATTGCACTATAGAAACAGAGGTATTATAAAATAACTTTTGGAATTTTTAAAATAAGCTTAAAGTCAAGTGTAAAAAAACTATCATTGCATCTCAATTAGTATTCAAAATTAGAATTAGTGTGTCCCAAATCATAGTATGTTGAACTGAGTATTCCAAAGATACCCGGATAGTCTACTTTTTCCGGTAAGAAATTCGAAGTGCAGATCCGTGCACACTCTAACGGCTGATATTGCCCACAACCCATTGCGTGTTGGATGAGGATTCGATTAAAACTACATACAGGAACAAAAAGTGTTAAACTACAAACATGGCGGATGTGCGAGTCTGACGGTTTCGTTAGAGAGGTTTAAATACAGGGGTTTGTGTGATTAATTATCAATATCTAACCTGATTAAAAGATATTTATTCAATGTTATCCACATTATATTTAATCTGCAACAGCATTGTGAACTTTTGTAATGATACATTTGGTCATTAACTTTTAAATGCATTATTGTGCAAATTCCAAACACATGAGGAGAGTTCTATGCATGAAAGAGCCACGTCTGACAGATCAACGTGCTACTACATGTCTCTCTGAAACGCCCACACAGAGGTCAGAGCCGAACCAAGATGCTTGCTATTGGTCAGCACTGCAAATTGGTGTGTCAGTGATCACCAAAGCATTTTTTGCATAGGAATGTCTCTTTACCATCTCAAGTCCTTCCAGTTAAATTTTTTGTTTTGCTGATTCTCATTGCATTTCGCATATGTCGAGCAACAGTAAATATGAGGCAACAACCTGTTTGTTCTATTCTCAGCAGTACCCTCTGGTGGACTGGAGGATGGCTCGCCTTTGTCCGAGTTCACGTCTGTTAACTTTGATAGGTCAGACTGCGGTGTGCTCATTTGTTCTGTAAGGAAAAAAACACTGTATTTGTATGTGTGTGTGGTTGTACATTAATGTGTTTATGTGTCACATGAGCTGTAATTCAAAGAGTGTGCCGCACCTGCGTTCTGTTGTTTTCTGGCCTCGCACAGGGATAGTAGGTCACTGTAAGCCTCCTCACACTCCTCACTGTCAATCAAAAAGCCATTATCAGCATACCACTCACACACACACAAGTGCCAATCTTAGGGGCCAAAGGTCAAGGTTTACAATATCAAAAAGAGTCAAGAAATCAGTTTCAGGATCAGTTTTAGAAGCAATCGTGATATGCCAAAGTGACTAAGCCCTGATCCTGGATCAGTGGCAGTTTTCAGCTCATGCAGTGTGAGACAGAGGTGAAGACAGCAGCACACCAGTATGCCAGAGCCATGTGTAGAGCCGAGCTGTCTGCCTCCTGTCGGCTAAGACTCATGCTCAGCTGCTCTGATTCTCCTTTCCTCCTGACCAGTGCGCCGTTCAGGCGCTCATTCCGGGCTTTCAGTCGCTCCAGACACCTGCTCAAACAAAGCACACCCGTCAGAAGAGATTCAACAGTTCCAGCCTTTCAAACTTATACAAAAATCACTGCTTACTAAGGCCTCACTATTTTACCAACACCTTAACTCGAAGTATTAAGCTGGTATGCGGCAAGAAATAAAAATTCACTCTATCTGTTTTCTAAAAGCATCCATTCATGTTAATTTTTTGTTTGTTTGTTTTTTGACCGCGTAATTCTTAATCAAAATGTCATAATGACTTTCGTTAAATCGACTGCAAGCTTGCATTAAGATCTTTCTCCATCCATTCAACAATAGATTTCTTTTTCACTTTTTCTATAATCTGTTTCACTTGGATGTACATCACAATGCATGTCTCTACTTCCATTTCATCACTACATTAAACACAAATATATATGAATGACACCTCAAATAATTTATCTTGTTGACAAGAGGTGTATAAATTCTTTTTTTCTTTTCTTTCTTTTTACAAAATTTTGGCCGCGCAGACAATAAAAAAGGCAAAGAAATCCCATAGTCTAAGAGTAAAGGTGGGCAACATTCCCTATGTAGTGAACAGAACAACAAAGACTTGAGGGGGTTTACTCTTTTAACTTTTGACAGTGAGAAATTACCCTAGCAACCATCCAGAACAGCCTAGCAACCGCATAGCCACTCAGAACACCTCACCAACCAGTCAACAACCATCTAAATGCCCTGTTTTGCACCCATATGTATTTTTTTTATTATGTTTTTTGAGATTATCTAGGTGAGAGAGGAGGGAATGGAATCAAGAGGTCAGTATTGATGGATAAAGCTATTAATCTCTCACCTCTGCAGCTTCTCGATCTCAGCCTGAAGCACAGAATCAACGGTGCAGGGAGATGAAGGGGAGTCCGGCCTGGAGCCAGGCAGTTTGCGGGACAGCAGAGGGGATCCAGGATATGGAGGAGAGGAAAAGCAAGGACTCGAAGTTCGACTAGAGGACAATGATGGACTAACAGGAGGAGAACGACTCACTCCGTACAGCCACTTCCTCTTCAGGTCCACTAACTGCCAAAAGTTCGGCGGCAGCGGAAGTTAGAAAATTACAATTAAATGACTGAATTAAAAATACGTAATGAACATTATTTCATCGAATTACCTACTTGAAGACTTTTTTAACTTATTAGTAAGTGTATTAATACTTTGAGGTTCTATCGATATACATTGTTAATATAATTTAAAATAATGTTTTAGTGGCATATGAACTTTTAAAGCTACACTGTGTAATATTTTAAGTTGATTTTTAGCAAAAAACACTTTGTTCTTTCAAAATGATACGTTCTCATTAATGTCTAATCACTTCAACCAACTAATTAAATATTCTCGTAAGTGTATAATCTGCAATTTAGAATACAAACGAGCAAGTCGCTCGAATGGTGGAAGCCATGTTGCGCCTCCATCTTGAAAATACATTAGCCAAAGAGGGACAAACCTGGAAATTCAAGCTTCGCCTTTCGCGTTTTTACACTCAGTGGCGCTGTGACGAATGCAAGGGGGAGATTACTCGCGACTGCCGGCAGATTTGAAATAATACGGCCACCGTAGGAGTTAAAACACCCTCGGAATGGGAGGGGCTAGAAAGTAATATTCAGTTGGTAGTCATAAACAATTTCACCGCTAGATGGGAGAAAATTCTACACAGAGTAGCTTTAATATTGAAATATATTTTAATATAATTATATACGCAATCAAATTCTAATATACTTTTAATATATTCACTATATGTCTAATGGTACCATTAATTGCTCCAAAATGTAAAAATTGGGAATATCCCAATCAACCTTTTCCTGCAGCCAATTTTTCTCGTCCTCAAGATCAATCAGCATACTTTCAGCTCCTATAAGCTCTTCCTGGTGGCTCTTCAAGGAGGTGTTGAGGTCTTGGTTGTGTTTGTACAGTGAGAGAACATCCCGCTGATACTGACGTCTCTCATCAGGGGGCAGAGCAGAGGGGTATGAGATCCCCAAATCGCTCTCCATCTCCTCCAGCACCTGGATCAGATTACAGAGATCAGAGCCTGAGGAAGCTCAGATGCAGTAGAGTATATTCTGTATGCTACAGCGAGAGGCTGGATGAGCACCTGTATAGCCTGAACCCAGCTCTCCCGGCCTGCAGAGAGATGGTGTGCTTGAACTCTCTCAGAATCCTGAGTTTGCAGCCTGAGCATCTTCCTCCCATGACCGCTGGAGGTCTCGAGGGCAGAGAGAACCTTCTGCAGCTCGCTCCAAAGATCACTGCTGCCCCCTGTGGAAAAACACACATTTAGTTTTTTTTTCTTTTTATGTACATTTCCAAATTATTGCTATATTCAAATTATTCAGGCAGTTATACAAAAAACTCTAAATATGTAAAGAAAAGAAAATGTGGCAAAACACCACTAATAATGTTGAAATGTATTATTATTAATAACATTAATATTCTCAATTTATAATTATTCACAGTCAAATTCAGCAGCATTTTTGATTATCATTTAATTATTAAAAGAATAAAATTATTATTTTTTACTTTATTCTTTAGAAAGTTATTATTACTATATCATTTTATTATATATACAAATATTATATTACAATTATATAAATTAATAATATTAATATGAATACAATAATGAAATTAATGTTTTTGCTTACCGGTATTAGTGTTATTTTCTTTTGGTGAGTTTTTTTGTAAGAATGAATATGGATGAAGTTGGGAGGAAAAATATAGAATGATGTATGATGTTCAAAATGTATGTATAATAATAAACTTTTAGATGTTTGCACTCCATTACGAACACAATTCCTAGATTTCTAGATTTAGTATTAGTTTTTCTCCCAAATTCATCCATTTCATTCTTACAAAAAAATCTAAAGAAAATGTTGCAAAACATCACTAATTATTTTGAACATCAGTCAAATTCCTAGAATGTTTTATGATCATTATTTTTATTCAAATTATTATAATTAAAACAGCAAAAGTATTTATTATTAATAATAATAACATTTTAGTTGTTTGCACTCCATTATGAACACAATTCATAAATTAATTCAGTTTTTTTTTTTGGAAGTTTTTGATTTTTAGTTTTATTTTTCCTTCCAAATAAAAGTCTTTTAGAAAAACATACTTGCATGCGTATAGGAAATGTTAAAGTTAAAGTTTAATAAGTAGTTTTGCATTTGGAAACAAAAGTCTGGCAGGACCAACAGTCCAGTAAATAGCAGGCTGTCCGTTCTGACACCGCATTTACTGTGATTGATGATGAGGCATTGCATAAACAGAACGTGCCTTCTGAGTCCCTGCAGATGTTCTTGGTCTTGGTCTCCACAGACGCTGTGAGGCTGCAGGCCGGAGATCTCAAGCCCTGCTGCGGGACGCACCCACTGACCCACACGTGACCCTCAGCCGGTTTCATCTCTCTGTGAGAACACAGACCCTTTCACATACTGTACTTGTTACAGCAAAACTACATAGCTTGCAATTGTTTGAGATGGGTATTACCGTGGTATTTGTAGGGAGTCCATCTTCCTGTTGAGCTCAGAGATGATCTGCAGTAAAGTGCTCACCTCCGTCTCACACTGCGCCAGCTCAGAGTCCGCTGACACCAGACTGTCCGAGCTCTGCTGGAACGTGTCACTTGTGTGAAATAATGTTACTTCAGATAAAGAACTGAGCTAGGTTGGGTTAGGCGGGATGACACTATCAACTGGCCTAAAATAAGTATTTAAACACTTTCATTCAATATAATCCAAGTAGCATCTGCAAACAAAGGATGCTAGGGCTCAGAAGAAAATTCAGTGACATTTAAAAGTGACTATTGTATCACAGGAGTAGTTCAAAACATTCACTCTGATTGTTCCACTAACATGACAACCAGGAAGAGTCCGAATAGTTTCATTTGGAACATATCTAAATTGTTCTATAACGTAGATTTCTTTGTACATCAAAACAAACTCATGAAGATGCCTATAAAACAATATGGGTGTTGTTGATTTCTGCGCCCTTTTGTTCTGAGGGGAGGAGGAGGAAACAGGCACATCCTGTAACTGCACTTCCTACACCCGCATTGTGGAGCTTATACTGTGAAAAAGTAGCTCTCAAACTGTTGTTCTCAGTATTTCAGATATAAATATCATTTAACTATATGGTTTAGGAACCTCTTTTGCTGTAGATGTTTCTGCCAATGAATTGAGTTTGGTTTGAAACTGGTGACTATTCTAAATTCCCTTGCAGCACTATGCTATAATTAAATGACATTTCATGATTTAAACTGTTATTAAAATATGATCGTTACTAATAAAAAAAAAAAAAGGTTTACACTTTAAAACGTTGCATTAACATGTGTTTAAAAACAAAAACTATTTTTCTGCTTTTTGGATCAGATTGAGAGTACACCGCGTCACCGTCCCAGAAACTCACCTGTGTCATTTGTCTGATCTTGGTTCAGGTCCTGTCCTTAGGGAATGTCCCGAATGAAAGAGTGATCCAGTGCTGTCTCTGTCTCTTCTGCTCGCCGAGCTTGTGAAGCTTGTGAAGTGTGTACGCCGTGAGCTTCAGCACATCCTGATCAAACACTCTTCTTCTCCACTTTACAGGGCTAAACCTGCTCTCTGCTGAACACATCTCTTCTCTTGATTGTCGTCTCCACCCACTGTCTTTTTAGATCTTTTCCTGTTTGGTTTATTCTTTACTCTCTGTCTCTATAGAAGATTATTTGATAAATCTTATTGCTTATAAATAAAGTATTTAGAAATCCTCTCATTTAAATGATCACTACAGTTTTTTATTGATTACTACAGTACAGTGCTACTATTCGGTAACATGGTTTTAAGGAAAATAGAAGACTACAATATTCTGTATGCTAAATTATTTAGCCAATAGGAGAAGCTGTAAGTTTATATAAATGAAATTATTCAGGATAAACCCTCACAGTTCAGGGATTATTATTCAAATTGTGAATCTGAAGCTGTAGAAATAAAGAGTAGCATTTAATCTTCAACTGTCTATCAACTGTTTTTAACATTTGTAATTTAATAAATTAGTTGTTTTGTAATTCAGACATTCAGTTGATAGAATTGACATTTGAGGTAACTTACAGTTGTGGTAAAACTTTACAATAAGGTCTCATGTGTTAACATTAGTTAATGCATTCACTTAAAAAACTAACAATTCATCTTTACAGCAATAATGTTAGGCTATAAAAAAGGGTTAGTTCACATAGCATTAACTATTGCTAACAGATACAACTTTTGATCTTAAAAATGTAGTATTAAATGTTACATTAACAGATTAATTAATGCTGTAGAAGTATTGTTCATTGTTAGTTCATGTTAACTAATGCAGTAAACTAATGTTAACAAATAAAATTGTTGTTTATTATGAAGTGTTATCAGCATGCGTACCTTATTCTTCTCTGTTTATTGTTTTCTCTGTCTTGATTTATATTTAGTTTTCAGTTTTTGCTGTTGAACTGCTGGTGACAGTAGGCTGATGGAGAAAAAGAGTCGTAGCCGTTTTTTTACCGGTCGCCCGAAGTAACGACTCGAGTTGAACTGTCAACTCGCCTCATCACTGTCAATTTTTTATCCAGCCGTCCAATCACAGTGGAGGAGGGGCGGGACAAATACCACACTGACCAATCAATCTTCACATTCTACTTGTGCAACGAAACGACAACAACACATCTCTTCATCCAAAATTAATGCCAGAGCAAGTACGTTACATTGTGTCGACATTTTTATGTTCAGAAACAAACTATTTGCGAATCAGATATTCCGTATATCATAGCACATGATAGTGTCTCAACTAATAAAAACGGAGAGGAGGCGTTTTCTTTTCAGAAGCGGTGCTGGCCGCTATATATGATGTCTATGGTGCTGGCAACGCTCCTCCAGTCCGCTAGAGGCGCCAAAGCACAGAAACACGCTTCAGCACTCGCCTCTGAACGTCACCGACACAGAAGCGAACAAGGAAGTGTTGAAGAATAATTTTGTGATTTTTTTTCTCTACTAAACTCATATTTTCATCTGTTGTATGTTCGGTAAGTTATTGTTTTACGTTATTTCGCTATTCTACTTGTGCTGCCTGTTAACGTTACATTTCTCTTATGTTTATTAAATCTCTCTTGAGAAATCACGAATGTTGATTCACTGTTGTTGCTTTATTAAAATACATTTTTAAAAACATACCTTAAAAAAAAGCTAATTTAGGGTTAGATTTTAAGATAAGTCATATTAGAATACTAATTTAATATGTTACGACTGTGGTTTTTATTGAAGTCATCTTAGAATTGTTTGCTTTTACTTAACCCTTAATCGTTAACATGTTAATTATAAACGTATTCTGTATATTATAAAGTATTTTAGTATATGTTTGGTTTATGTATGTATATATGTATAATTCTTTTTTCTTTTTTTTTACTGTTGTTTACTGTCTATGGGATGGTGTCAGGTTGCGATGGAGACCCCTGAGCCCGGACAGGCAGATGGAGAGGAGCGTATGATGGACCTGAGACCCAGGACCCGGTCCAATCCGGAGGGTGCGGAGGACCGGCGCAGCAGCACTGGAAGCCTGAACAACAGCAGCCTGGCCTCCCCCC
Source organism: Scardinius erythrophthalmus (assembly GCF_964197995.2). Classification (NCBI taxonomy): domain Eukaryota; kingdom Metazoa; phylum Chordata; class Actinopteri; order Cypriniformes; family Leuciscidae; genus Scardinius; species Scardinius erythrophthalmus. The sequence goes on along the minus strand of NC_138245.1, from coordinate 7,552,388 downwards.
CGCAGCCGGCCGTGGGCAGCCGTGTAGAGGGAGAGGGAGAGGCGGCCAGCTCCGATAGCCCACCGATATCTGCCACCACCATCCCTGCCGCTGCCCCTGCCGCAGCTGCTGCCCCTGCTCCTACCCCCGCCCCCGTCCCTGTCCCTGTAGCTGCGGCAGGAATCAGCACAGTCGGCATGCCTGCGCTGGCTTCTGCAGTGAAGGAAAGACCTAAACCCCCTCAGCCGTCCATGGCCGCCCAGATCCCCCCATCAGCAGAGTTACACCTGCGGGCACCACGGGTCAACTGCCCCGAGAAAGTCGTACGTGTGGCAATAAACACAACTTTACAACATTTGCATCTGAAAAAAACATTTGTCATTCAATTATATCTTTCTTAAACAGATCATCTGTTTGGACCTTTCAGAGGAGATGTCTCTACAAAAACTGGAGTCCTTCAATGGGTAATTTCATGGTTTTTTTTTTTTTTTTTTTTTTTTTTATTATTAAATTATTTTCCTTGATATACACTACCGGTCAAAAGTTTTAGATCAGTATGATTTTTTCATGTTTTCAAAAGCAGTCTCTTCTGCTCACCAAGGCTGCATTTATTTGATCCAAAATACAGTAAAAACTGTAATATTGGGAAATATTTTTTTTTTACAATTTAAAATAACTGTTTTCTATTTGAATATATTTGAAAATGCATTTTATTCCTGTGATCAAAGCTGAATTTTCAGCGTCATAACTCCAGTCTTCAGCGTCACATGATCCTTCAGAAATCATTCTAATATGCTGATTTGCTGCTCAAGAAACATTTATTATTATTCAAGAAATCATTCAGTGTTGAATTTTTTTTTTTTTTCAGGATTCTTTGATGAAAAGAAAGTTAATCATTTATCTGAAATAGAAAGCTTTTGTAACATTATAAACTACCGTTCAGAAGTTTGGGGTCAGTGAGATTTTTTTTTTTTTTTTTTTTTATCAAAGAAATTAATACTGTTATTCAGCAAAGATGCATTAAATTGATCAAAAGTTACATTAAAGACACTTATTATGTTACAAAAGTTCTATTTCAGATAAATACTGTCCTTCTGAACTTTCTGTTCCTCAAAGAATCCTGAAAAAAAAACAGTTTTCAACATTGATAATAATAAGAATATTTCTTGAGCAGCAAATCATCATATTAGAATGATTTCTGATGGATCATGTGACACTGAAGACTAGAGTAATGATCCTGAAAATTCAGCTTTGCCATCACAGGAATAAATTACATTTTAAAATATATTAAAAGATTTCACAATATTACCGTTTTTGCTGCATTTTGGATCACATAAATGCAGCCTTGGTGAGCAGAAGAGACTTATTTTAAAAACATGAGAAAATTGTATCGATCTAAAACTTTTGAACGGTAGTGTATTCTATTTGAAATGACAAATGTATATTTCTATGAATGTTTTGCATTAAATGTAAATGATTTGCATTTCCAGATCCAAGACAAACGCCTTAAATATTTCACAGAAAATGATTGAGATGTTTGTGAGAACCAAGCACAAGATCGACAAAAGGCACGAGTTTGCTCTGGTGGTGGTGAACGATGATGCCATGTGGGTGAGTGGACAAAACCACAGCTACAACTACTCTGTCATTTTGAAAATCAAACGTTTCTGCCATTGAATTAAACTGTCTTTGGGGAGTTGACAAATGGGTCAGTGCTAAAAAAAATCTGGGTCTGTTCATTTAATCTGGAATATTACATTTTCATTAACAGAATGAAATTCTTTCAAATCACTTCTTTATTTCATAGAAAATGCTTTGCTTTACTGCCAGCATCATTTTAGTATTAATTATATAATATTATTATTAATTATATAATGTATTAGTTTTTATATTATTTCTATATAGATTTAATTAAGTTTTATTTCAGCTTTAATATTGTACTGCAACTCTTAATTTATTTATCTATTTATTTGAATTTGTCAAATTTTCCCTTTCATCTAATATTTACATTTTATTTAATTTAAGCTGATTTTTTTCAGTTACGAAAACTATTTTTAAGAGTAAAAATAACTAAAGTTATTGACATTTTTCTTTCACACAGTTATCAGGCTTCACCTCTGACCCGCGAGAGCTGTGCAGCTGTCTGTACGACCTGGACACCAACGTCTGCGAGTCCTTCAGTATCCTTATTTTTAGTGTTAGGCCCATTTTGATGTGCTTTTGGAATCAAGTCGGTCCAGATAAACATTGAAAGCAGTGAGAATTAATCATGATCATAATAATCATTTCTTTAACTGTTACCTGTAGATCTGGAAGATTTCCTCAATGTCATGTAAGTAGTTTTAGTCTTCTGTTTTTGATCGTTTGACTTATATGATTTTAATCTGTTGAATTTCTTTCTCTTGTAGTTTGCAGAAAATCGAACTTCCTCAGATGGAGAACATCCAGACCATCCCGCCTCCTTTTGTAGTCCGGACTCTCCTCATCTTCAGCCGGCCTTCTGGCATGCTTCAGTTCAATCCTCCTGATGCTGTCAAAGTAAGTCTGTTTCACCCATGTTCATGGGCCAATGAAAATAAGGTCTGGATCTATTTATTTAAAAATAATTTAAAAAGCAATTCACACTTAAAGTGACTTGACTGCGCCTATTTTTTTTAAACATACATGTTTTCGTATTTCTAAATTTAAATTAATTTTGATATTTTTGGGCCAAAAATATCAGGGTTGGTACATTTGTTCCAGTATCAGAAAAAGGCCTTAGCAAAAGGATGATTCTTGAAACCTAATCAAGAAGTTATATTATATAACTATAGCTTGTATCTAATTATATTATTTTAGGGGCAAAAAAATAATGTTTTGTCAAAATCTTAGAGATTAATGAAGCACTGCTCACACAGAAGTCACTTCCAAACCAAGCAGCTTTCTGTTGGTCAGCACAGTGAATCCCGTTGAACTCGTTGCGAAATTTGTGCAGGGAAATCTTTCAGTGCTGTGTAATATTCCAGATCATTTGGATTTCATGCTCAAACTGCAAAATTACACACTAAAGAAAGTTGAAAATGTAAAAAAAGACCCCTTTAAAGAACTTTTGTCCACCAAATCTAAGTCATGTGGTGCAACCAACATGCAAAAATATGCAGTAAAAAAGAAAACAAGTTCAGTTCAAGTTCAAGTTGTGCAGCAGATATAGTATAGTACAGTATAGTACAAATCACACTCAATCATACACACAATACAGAGTTCAAAAACAGTAAACAATCAATAAATAGTAAGTCGATGAGTTATCTATGGTTCTTTATAGAATTAAGAAGCAGAATGGCTGCAGGTACAAAAGAGTGTTTATATCTGTTGGTTCTGAATTTGGGGAGTTTAAAGCGTGATCCAGATGGCAACATCTGAAATTCAGCCTGTAAGGGATGAGAACTATCTGTCAGGATAGACTCAACCCTTCTCAGCATCTGCTTCTGATAAAGTTCCTCCAGCCCTTTCTGCTTAGAACCTGTAATGCTGCTGCTCACCTTAATTAACCTGGAAAGGGAGTTAAAGGAACACACCGACTTTTTGGGACTTTAGCTTATTCACCGTATCCCCCAGAGTTAGATAAGTCTATACATACCCTTCTCATCTCCATGGTTGCCGTAATTCTGTCTGACTCACCCACCGCTAGCCTAGCGTAGCACAAAGACTGGAGGTAAATGGCTCCAGCTAGCATACTGCTCCCAATAAGTGAGAATATAGTTCCCAGTATGTATACGGTTAGAAGATGGCTGTGTTTCATGTGACCTTGTTATTTGTACACGCTGTGACTATACAAATCACAACATGTAAATAGGAAAATGTTGGCGTTATTTTGTCACTTACTGGGAGCAGTATGCTAGCTGGAGCCATTTACCTCCAGTCTTTGTGCTAAGCTAGGCTAGCGGTGGGTGCGTCAGGCAGAGTTACGGCACACACAGAGATGAGAAGGGTGTGTGTGGACTTATCTAACTCTGGGGGATACAGTGAATAAGCTAAAGTCCCAAAAAGCCGGCGTGTTCCTTTTAACAGGAAGTGGTATCATGTTTTTTTTATTTTGAAAAATATATTTAAATACTTTTTGGAAATTATTATTAAGATGTGTTACACCACATGGCATTTTTCGAGTCATTGAATTTAAACTTTTAGTTGAAAGTGGCATGTTTCTCAAAACCATATGAAATCAACATTTCAAGTACCACATTTCTAACATTAGATTTTAAAAATATTCTTAAAAAAAAATCATTCATCATCAAAAGAGCAATCTTGTATGTCTCTAATATTCTCTCTTTCCAGAAAATGCTGCAGTCTCCATATTTCTTCTTTGATGTTGTGTATCTTCATAATGGAACTGAAGAACCGACTGAGGACGCGAGCTGGAAGGTTTGAGCTTCCCATGATTCCCTTTCACCAACTCAAGTTATTATTTGCCTGTCTATATACGTTTTTATTCGAGGTCCTGAACCTTCGTGGCTGTATTTTCAGGACGTGTACACCACCTTCAGTGAGTTGGACTCTAAGGGCATGTGCTATCAGTTCGAGGTGTCACTGTGTGGTCCTGCTATTGAGCTGCACAACTGCATGGCCAAACTGCTGTGCCACCCACTGCAGAGACCCTTCCAGAGCCACGCGTCCTACAGTCTGCTGGAGGAGGACGACACGCAGGAGAATGAAGCCACAGTGTGAGCTTATACTCAATACACCCCTGCAAATCTCCTAGAGACTGATGAACTCTAAAATGGAGTGACTGTGAATAACTGCATATATGTGGCCTTGTCCGCACTATTTCTGTTCTGGGAATGTCTCTTTTATTACTTTTGAAAACATCAGTGACTTAAAGGGATAGTTCACTTTGAAATTAATTTTTGATATGTTTTAGCTTACCTCAAGGGCATCCAAGATGTAGGTGTCTTTGTTTCCGCAGTAGTTTCAATTTTGATATTTTTAGGTCAAACCGTTCTTGTCTGTCAGTCATATAATGCAGGTCGATGGTCACTGTCTCAAAACACAAGCACAGAGTCCAAATGAAACAATTCCCCTTCGTAAGTACACATTGATGGCCTAAGACACGAAACGAGCGGTTTGTGTGAGAAAACGAACAGTATTTATATCGTTGTTATCTCTTGAAAACAGCACATGTCCAAATGATCTGACGGCGCGGGCGGGTATAGATGTATACACTAGATGTTGCCTTCGCTACTGCAGTTCATTGGAACGAAACCGTAGCCAAGCGACATCTAGTGTATATATCTATACCCGCCCGCGCCGTCAGATCATTTGGACATGTGCTGTTTTCAAGAGATAACAACGATATAAATACTGTTTGTTTCCTCACACAAACCGCTCGTTTCGTGTCTTAGGCCATCAATGTGTATTTATGATGGGGAATTGTTTCATTGGACGATGGGGAATTGTTTTAATTTGGACTCTGTGCTTGTGTTTTGAGACAGTGACCATCGACCTGCATTATATGACTGACAGACAAGAACGGTTTGACCTAAAAATATCCAAATTGAAACTACTGCGGAAAAAAGACACCTACATCTTGGATGCCCTTGAGGTAAGCTAAAACATACCAAAATTTAATTTCAAAGTGAACTATCCCTTTAATTTACTAAAGCAGCCACAACCACACAAGCTCAAGAGCCTATTGTGGAACAGTCAAGTATTGATGGTTTGATCTTTGCACAAGGCTAACCAGATCATTTTGAGAATGTCAGCTGTAAATGTTCTGGTTTCTGAAGTGTGAGTTATTTTACATCTTTTTGTTCTGTGGTGGAGATTCCCGGATGAGTGCAAATGGTTTGGTGAAGGTCCATCTGGATAGCATCTAATAAATACTGTTTGCTTGCTCCTGTCAAATAAATTAAATGTACATGCTCATGGCTCATACTATACAGTCCACAAAAACATTATGGTTGATGAGAAACAGTACATTGTTGACAAAATTGTAAAAAGACAACAGAATGATAAGGCATTTGAACTGCATTTTGCATAAAGACATATCTTTGAGTTAAAAAAAAAACTATATTTAGTGAGGAGGCTTGATGCTATCCATAATTTGATTAGATAGTTGAAAGCATTCTATGATATTATCAGTTAATTTTATTTACTGAATCCCTCATAAACATTATTTTGTATTGATGTACTATATGCTACACTGAATTGTTTATTATGTCCTGTACTAAATGTATATCCTGGCATAAAGTTCTTAAAAGAGCGAGTGAATTTTACATTTTGAGCTATAGAACAAGGCACATTGATAATAGTTTGGACATTGCCAATTTTGTTTTGTTGTCCTGAAGATTGTAATATCCACTAGAGATTGAAAACTTTTAATAAAGGATTAAATAAATTAAAGCAGCAATACAATTGCGTGACCACAAGAGATCGCTAGAGTACAGCCGAACAACAGAAAACCGTTTTTATAATAAATATTGAACTAATTTACCTTTGGGATTATTAATGGGAATTGTTTGTGGTTTCTTTAGAAATAGCTTTGTTTTGATTCTTTGACCACACACATTTTGTATCCTGCTATTGAGCAGCACTAAGGTGCACAGATAATAGTCGGAAGAGTGTTTAGGTCACACGTTATTGTGTTAATAATTATTGACCGCTTTCACTTTGCAACCTCCTAAATTCTGAGAAGTATTTTGTTCCAAGCTGTAAACAAAGATGGAGGAAAACCTAATTCAAGATGCTTAATTCTTAGACAGAGTCTTTGAACACATGCCGACATTCTTGAAAATAAAGTTTTTTAATATGCCAGTGTGAATAACATTTTAATCATCTAAGAAACCTTTTGTCCACTATTAATATCTAGTGTGGGGGAATGGAAAGTTTCCATGGATGTGAAAGTTTCTTCATGGAATAGCCTAATAGATGGCAATAAAGAATCCTTTTTTAAGATTTAAGTGATCCAACGAATACTGTGAGTGGCATTATTCCTTTTTCTTGTTCACCTAATATTTACTCCCCCAAACCTGTATGGCACACACTATAATCCTCAACTTTTCTTTGACAGAATTTTACATTTTGGGTGAAACGATTTTTTTAAATTAAACTAAATGTTTGATAGCGCCAAACAAATTCTTGGAGTAATGAATAGATCTTGAGCCCTTGCTCTGATATCCTTTAATAATCTCCACAGCTCATCTGTCTTCATTTTCAAATGTTATCAGTGTTTGTCTGTCTTTTGCAGATTTAGCTTCCTGTTTTTGTCTTAAAGCTCACCTGCAATCTGTAAGGGATTTTGTGAGAACTTTTAGTCAGTTTTAGTCACCCTCTGTAAATGACTTTCCGCTGAGGATGGATTGGCAAAGAGACAATGGCCTGCAGGAAAACCCCTGACTTACTTTATGTTCCCTCTTCACACTCTCCCAGACACGGCTGTCAGCTGCGAGCGTCATCACTAGCCCGGGATCAAACGTGCTGCCGCCTCCTGGGCTTCTGGGAGAGTTTGTTATTCATTCCTGCGAGGAGGATGACGGGTCACCATTGTTGTCCCTCCGACTCCACCGATAGTCTCTGCGGCTCTGCAGGAAACCGTTTCGGATGGGTTGTTTTGATCATGTGTGTTTATGTATCTGATCTGATCCAGGAAGAGATAGAAGGACCTGCTTTTGTCCTTTGGAGTAATATTGTTTTTCTTGGCCAAAGTGGGCGAATCCAAAATGACACTTGATATAAAATTCATTAACGCGTTATTAAATATTGAGAAATAACAAGATGGACGCCAAGAACATCTAATCCCAAATCCCACAGTGAACTTGTGAAATAAGTGTTATGGATAAGTCTGATGGTGGTCTGCATTGCTTGTCAGGGTTGGGTGTGAATTATGAGGGAAAGTAAGGGAGGAGCTCTGGTTTGTTTCTCTCTGGAGATCTCCATAGGTTCAGCGTGAAGTGCCAATAACCTCTGGAGCTTTCCTGTGGAGGCCCGGAAAGAGTCACGGCGCGGGAAGTGTCTCTGCATTTATAAACACAGCTACCGCCCCTTGTCCTGCTAGAAGTGTTTACATGTCTTTGCCCATGAGTGTGACAGCACTGCAGGGTATTTTGGTAACCTTTTAAACATTGCTTTTTCATAACAAACCTCTAGACTCCCAGTCATCAGAAGGTCCATCTCTTTCCCACCACTGGACCGCAGAAATGTACAACAACAGCTACTCCCGGGCCACATTCGGGCTGGAGGCGAAACAAATCCACAAGGCGAAGGGGAAAAGCTGCGGCTACTACATGAGGATCGTGTTCTTCTTCTCGTCTCTGATCCAGTCCCTCATCATCGCCAGTCTGGTGCTCTTCCTTGTGTACGGCCAGCCGGAGAAGACCGCCGATGAGAAGAGAGTAGAAGAGCTGGAGCAGGGCTTTAACAAGCTCTCCGCAGACAACAACAAACTCCGAAAAGAGAAAGCTGACCTCGCCGGTGCCCTCAAAGCAAAGACGGGAGAGAAGGATGCGGCAGACAAAGAGATAGCAAAGCTGAAAAATGACTTAAACACCACAAGCAAAAACTTCCAGAAGACACTTGTAAGTCCTTCATTTGTCTTAACTTTCGAGTCGTATTTCGAGTAACACCCAAAACTGAAAATCCTCATGTCGTTCCAAAGCTGTATGACTTGACAAAAGATGTTTTGAAGAATGTGTCCAATGTTTTTAGTTAGTTAATTTCACATTGGATTCTATTGACTTTCAACGAATGGACCAAAAAACAGACATTCTTCAATATGATTTCATTTGTGTTCCACAGAAGAAAGTCAGTCATAGAGGTTTGAAACGATATGAGTGTGAGTAAATGAGGAGTGAAGTTTCATTTGTTGTGTGAACTATCCCTTTAATTCCAAGATACTATGAGGTTAATCTTCTGTGATTACCTTTAAATTCATTCATTTCACTTGCCTCTTCACACCCTTGGTATATTAATCTTGTAATCCTAACCCTAACAATCATTACAAGTTTGATTTTGATTGGTTGTTTTACAGGCTCTTTGTGAGGCCAATAAAATTAAGCTTTCAAGCACTCGAAATACTCCACTACCATGTCCACCAATCAACAACAATCTGAATGGTGAGTGCAGTAACTGATCAATCAATAATCAAATTCATAAATGGACTGTCCTGTAGACATGGCTCTCTTTTCTCTTGTCAGCTGAAGTAAAAACTCTGAATACTCTTCTGGATCAGCAGAAAGTTCTGTATGGTATCCTTAAGAGCAACTTCAGCCAGACAGTGGAGTACCTCAAAGCTGACTTGGACAACGCAGTGAAGGATAAAAACCAACACCACACTCAGGTGATACAACTGAGACAGGAAAACGTGAATTTGAAATCACAGCTTGATGTTTACACCAAGAAATGCAAAGAAGACTTTGCCGAGTCCCTCACAGGCATCCAGACGGTCACAAGTGCCTTCCTAACCAAAATCGACAACTTCTTCACCAACTCGGTCACGTTTCACCTCACCTGCCAGAAACAGGAAGAACAGATGGAGAGGATTCGCTCCAACTGCTCTAGCCTTTCTCGACAGGTGGAGGACAAATTCCAGAGCTACCTGAACAATGTGGGAGCGAAGGTCTCGAGCATTCAAAAACAGAGCAGCTTGCTGGAAGTACAGAATGCGGAGCTGACTTCAGAACTGGACAAGTGTAAAACAGGTCGAGAGAAAGAGGCTGCAGAGAGCAGCCAAAAACTGCAAGACGCCCAACAGGCGTGTGACAGACAGCTGGAGCAGCTTCTCAGGGAGCAAAGCAGACTGAGGGATGAAAAAAAACTGGTAGACACCAAGCTCGCTGTGAAAGACGCCACCCTCATATCTCAGCAAAGTGGCTGCGTACAACAGGTAGGAGTTATGGTGGGATGAATAACAATGCCTAAAACATCTAGGAAATTGTGATCATGTTTAAATGTAGAGTGTACCATGATTAACTCAATCTTCACTGCTTCTGCAGCCCAAACTGGCTGGTGTTCAGCCCCTCCCACCTGGTAGGAGCCATTAACCACTAAAAGTAAGTGGTCTTCATCCGTCATGGGCAGAGTTCTATTAGAAAGTCAGTATTCACTCTGAAGGGTGATCCTGCTCCTGGAGGAACCAACCTGCCAAAACATTCCCTGCCTGGAAGATTCCAGTAACCCTAAAGACACTGATCTTCTGTCAGATGTGTTTAACTAGGGTTAGAGCTCAAATTTGCAGAACAGTGACCCTCTAGGAGCAGGATAGGACACCCCTGCCCTACCCAAAGACATACGTCACTGTCACTTTATTTTAAATCGGAATGTTACCAATCACAGTGGTGTCAAATCCTGTTTCTGGAGGGCCACCTTCCTGCAGATTTTAGCTCTAAGACCCCTGCTTTTTAGTTTCTAGTGATCATGAAGACCTTGTTTAGCAGGTTCAGGTCTATTTAATCGTGGCTGGAGCAAAACCCTACTGGAAAGTGGCCACCCAGGAGCAGGACTGGACACCTCTGAGCTACTGAGCTCAGAATAAAACTTGTATTAAATACAGCCTTGTAAAAATGCCACACTGTCTCTATGTGAGGCAATTTTTTGAAGCAACATGAAAATGTAAAAATATAGGGAATATTTTCAGCCCATAGTCTCTTAGTGTACAGGGACACAATTTAGGATTTCAAAATAATAAAATTACCCCACAATTAACTGCAAACCCAGGATCATGTGATGATATGACAAAATTATTTCCCTCGAGAAACATCATATGTATACTTGATTGCCTCAATTTTGTTTGGAACAACCTTTCCAAAAATGCGTTTTAAGAGCTCCGAGAGACATGTTGCTGATCCTCGTTAACATTTAAAACAAAACATACAGTACTTTGTGAAGTGCTATATTGCAAGTTACGTAGTGGCATATATTCTGAAAGTCTTAAATACTATGCTATATAAAGTAATATTAAAAACCCTTTCAGGTTTAGATTTTGAAGAACTAGTGTTTATCACTCATTTCAGGCGGAGTCATTCAGAATGTTTTACTGAACTGTTTTCCTTTTTTTCCGTATAGGTTGGGTGTGGAGAAAGGAATGATCTGAATCTCAAGGCCGGACTCTGAGTCTTTGAGTGTGGGGGTTTCCTGATTTTTAGCCTGTGATGTCTTTTGTAAATAATGTTGTCACTGTGGATCACTGTAAATGTACATGCACTCTAATGTTTAGTTCACTGTATAGTTGTATTTAAGCGTTATGGGCTGGGAACTTACTTTAGGGGTCTGATTTAGTTGTTTAGAGTAGTGCAGACATAAAAATGTGAGTAAATACAAGTCTGTCTTTCCAACAATTGATATAAAAAAAAAAAAAAAAAAAAAGCATTAGTTAATGTTAAAATTGAGAGAATCTGATCTTGTGAAAGCTTCACATGTGCTGTGATGTATATAATATTCTTTACACATTAAGAATTGTGTTTCAGCAATTACTTGTTTCAACCATTTGCAGGTCTCAACAACCTTTTACTGTTTGTTTTTCCTAAATAATGTCCTTGTTAATATATTGATCTGTTTAAATAAATAGACATGACATAAAAATCAACTCCTATTTGTTTGTTTTTTTAACATATTGATCTGTTTTAATAAATAGACATGACATAAAAAATCAACTATTTCGTTTTTTGTTTTTTTTTAACAAAGGAAATTATGACATTAAATTAAGAAATGATGCACTATTTCTATCTCACTAATTAAATGAGCTGATTCTAACATAGCTGCATATACTTTTTCATTATAGGTGTCATTATGAATGTTGTGTAACAAAGATTGGAAAACCCTGTAATGTAATTTTTAGGTGTGGTGTGTTTTATATGAAGGGGAGGGAGCAAAAACAAGAAAGAATATATTTTTTGCTTTTCTATTTTTTTGCATTCACAAATCATTATGACACCATTCTAAAGGAATCTATACGCTCCAGGGCAGTTTTTGTATGAACATGGTGGCCTCTCCACCAAGCAAAGTCCGGTGAGATTTATGGGTCCCTTTTAACCCCAGTAATCAGCAGAAACAACAGCACAACAGCGTCATGAATGAGAGGAAGGCAGAAGGTACAGCGTGCTGCGCACAGACCCTCGCACCCTGATGTCGTCAAACGGGTGAAGGGTTCAGCAAGTACACATAAATATTTAAATGAATGTCGGATTGACAGGAGAACAAAGGGCAGTGGGGACCATTTCTGAACATCTCCTTCCTACACAGCCGGTGCAGTTGAACACAGAGAACGCTCAGCTGCATCAGAACGTCGCCAGAGTGTTTGAGCATAATGAAACCAGAACAACTAAGAATTCCCCCTGCCAAGGCTAGTGTGAAGTCATTCCTTTAAAACGGGACATGGGGAGGAAATGTAGCTGTTTTTTTGGAGAAGCCTACTAAAATAAATGACACATTTATCTGGTTACAGTGCGCTCTAATATTGGCTGTTTGGACTGATCAGGTCATTCTATGAAACAGCTTTTAAAGTTTTTAATCATTTTATTAGTTAAATTGTTAGTTTTGTTTAAAAATACCGCCCTTCAGAAACTACATAAGCTAATGGCATACTTCTAACAAGACAAACAATTATTTACACTGATCACCCTGTTTAAAAGTGTTCATCCCCGACTCTTAGTGAAGTTCACAAATGTAATTTCGGGAGGAGTGAACCCATCTAATCTAAACCTTGCTCTGGCATCTGCTGTTTTGGCATCCCTCCACCTCCACCAACACCAACATCTTGCTATCAGACTCCTCATGCAAGCATTAGTAGTCCCACTGAGGGGGTATACTGTTTCTAAGCTGGAGCTGAAGCTGCTTCCTCGAGCCCCTCCCCTGCGGACAGCAAGCCAAATAATACGCTTAACCTTATTAGCTTAAAGATT